>NC_047626.1:21162982-21530120 GCF_004354385.1 Drosophila innubila
TATTTTTAACTTTGCTTTTATAAAAAAGAAAACTAATGAAAAATCTACTTTTTTTTAATAAATTAACAAGTTATCAGATACATAAAGATCAATAGCATTGTTTTTTCTGCAATTCAGTTGGAAACTTGCTATTTTTTGTGAAAATTTGCAACTATAACACAAATATAAATTTAACCAGATTTAAGAATTATTTTAAAAAAAAAAGGATATATAGAATGTTTATATTTCAAACGTCAACGTTAAAAAATAGTTTTTGGTCACGCTTTTTGGTCTTAGGCCCCAGTGTGCAACGCTGCATTTTTGTGTTGCTGGGCGCAACAGCAACAGCAAAAGCAACAAAAACAATAACAAAGACAACAAATGAGGCAAAATCATGCGTAAAGATTTTCAACATGTGCCTGCATTCTATATGTATTCTGTTGTCTGTGTGTGTGCGACTGTGTGTGTGTGTGTGTGTGTGTGTGCAGCACGCGTTGCTATTTCCGTTCTGGACAACAACAGCAACAGCAACAACAACGAGGCGAACAACAGACACGAACAACGAACGAACGCTGCCCCGCAAATGGGTCAACCAATAGCGTAGGCCTGGATGAGTTGTCCAGTCCAAGTGGATTTACTCAATGGCCTCCCAACGGCTGTCCATTCATAGCGACAGTCAACTGTACCACTCACGCCTTGCTGTACAGTTATACACCCATCAACGAGCTCCACAAAAGCAGAGATTCCACTTTTGATCATGTGGCAACTTGTTCCATAAGCAGCAAGATTAATTACAATCAATTACGATATTATGTGTTATCGATAACATCGATTTCGATTTGTAATCATTAAAAGACAAGGCTTAACAACACATAAACTGGTTGAGAATTGTAAGTGCGATGTGGAAATTTGTTAACAGAAAAAAAATTAGTTTAGTTCATTCATTGATTTCATAAAGAGAGTTGTAAAATGTATAATTTTATAATTTAAGATAATAATAAATTAAATTATAAACTAATAAATTTATGTAACGTTTAATTTTTATTTAAGAAAAAGCAGCTATAACAGCTATTTTAAGCACAATTATTTAATAGAATAAAAATGCATGTCAAAATATGAAAACTTTTAAAATCTAATAAAAAATACGAATTTTTGGAGTGATTCGAAGTTTTTAAAATTAAATTTGAAGTATGGAAATATGTGAATGTTAGATGCAAATGATGTTTTTAAGAATGCAATTATTTACAACGACTATTTTACTTTGTAGAATCAAAGAAGAAATTCAGTCGATGGCATTTGAAATATTGATGGATATTCACAGTTTACAATTCATTTGTGCATTTTGGGGGTGTATAGTGTACACTCATTTATGAATGTAAACTTTTGTTTATCTTTTTGATTTAGATTATTCATTCAATCAATTCATTGATCATTCATCGATTTCATATCGTTCGCAGAAATGTATTCGTATTTCTTTTTGTATATATTGAAGCTTCATTCATTCATGCAGTTGCAACCGTTTGTGAGTGAGTGAGTGAGTGTTTGTAATTCATTCATTGATTCACACACACACACGCACAGCAACAAATTAACAACAGTTTGTTGCCTTCAACTATCCCCCAATGGGCCCCGTTATTCCCGGTTGCATCCACACTTTATTCTCTCCCCTTCTCCCGCTCCATCACTCTGTTCCCTGTTCCCTCTCCTTCCATCGGTAATGTCTCGTATTCCATGTTCCATGTTCCATGTTCATTCATGCGCACGATCTTTTCATTCATATGCACAATTTGAGCGACACACACACACACACACACACATTGCACACATACACACATTGCACACATACACGCACACTAGTACATTTTATAGTAAAAATTTGTTTTCAAGCAGCACAAATTAATGTTTATTTATTCTTGACTCGGTTTTCTTTTCATTTCACATTTGTTGTTGTTGTCAGTTTCTGTTGATGCTTCTTCCTCTTCCTCTTCTTCTGCTTCTCCTTTATTGCTTCTTCTTTGCCATTTTGTTGTTGTTGATTTTTTTTTTGCCACGCTTCTTCGATTGTCGTCGCCATTTTTTCAATTAAATTTCAATTTAAATTTCTTCCTGAGCCACCGTCTTCTTTTTCTCTCTCTATCTTGCGCCTCCTTACTCTCGTTCCCTCTCTCTCTGTCTGTCTGTCTATCTTACTGCTTATATTATCGGCACAACAACAAAAACATCAACTCGTTAAGCATACAATATTGTTGTTGTTGTTAAGTATTATTGTTGTTTTTACGTAATTAAAATTCAAAATTTTCGTTTATTATTTTAACGAATTTTGTTTGTTGTTTGTTGCGTGGGCGTCTCTCTGTCTTTTTCGCTCTCAACTTCCCTCTGCCTCTCTCTCTCTCTCTGCCACTTTGACACACTTATGACTTCATTTTCTTATTCTTCTATTGTTGTACCTGTTCCTTATTAACTTATCGCATAAACTTCTTGATTGTTGCAAGTGTGAAAATGTGGCGAAAGTTAAATATGTTGCAGCAACAGCAGCTGGTTGCAAGCACTGCACAGTGGTCCTTTTTAGTCATTTTAGCTTAAATTAACACAAATTTGAAATTTAGCCAAAACATTATTTTTTTATATCGATATATATAAAATTATTAATGCATTTAATTTTGGCCTTACAATTAATAAGCTGTCATTAAAGTTATATTATGAACTTTTGATGAGGGACCGTAGCGTTCATAATAAAAATTATTTAAGATTACAAAAATTAAATAAAATTGAAAAGTTATTTTTGTAATTTTGTTATGGCTACAAAAGTCTTTTAAGGACATGTGATGTATTATATGAAAGGTATTGAGCCACATATCGTGAATAATTTTAGATTTTGGAAATACACCACTTAATTCAAAAGATGTTTATATTCAATTTTTATTTAAAAAGTTAAATTAACTTTTTTATTTGATTTGTACGATAAAAATTCAAAAAATAAGAGTTATATAGTATTATGATAGCGAATAGTTAAGGCGAGTAATGGACCACTGTGCAGCGGTCAGTTAGGGAGGAGAGAAGGTTGCATAGGGGAAACCCTTGCGGTTGCCTTGCTTATTGGCAGCTTTTGTGGGGTGTCGTCTCGTTGTCGACACGTTGTTGTTGCGGCTTGCAACATTTGCATTGCATTTCACACAGCGGTGACGTTGGCCAAAAAGAAAAGTTTCTTGCCAACATTGTTACATATTAGCTGATGGGGTTGGGCAAGGGTGCAGCAAGAGGGGAGTGTGGGAGTAGGCGGCTTGAGTGTCTTCACTAAGGGAAGACTGGCAGCAATTGAGGCGAAGACAAAGCGCAATACAAAATAGACAATGGAATGTTGTGCCCCAAAATGGAGTTGGCCAACAGCAACCAAAGCAACAGCAACAACAACAACAACGGCAACACTTTTGCTTGCAATTGTATTTGCGGTTGCGCGGCGAATTCGACGCGACTTTCGCAGCAGTGTCCGCATTTTTTTCATCATCATCAACGCGTTGTTGTTGGTGTTGTCAATGTTGTTGTTGTGGCATCCATCCGCTTGTGGCTTGCCGGCTGTTGCGGGAACCGCTGATAAAAGTCTGCAGGCAAAAAAGCCCAGCAACAACAGCAACAACAACAGCAGCAATATAAATAGCACTCGTTGCAAGTAGGAAATGGTTTTGTTGCATAATTTATGAGGGAAAATTGTTATACTTAGTTTTCATCTTCATTAATTTTATCATCTTCTTCGTTTTCCTTTGTTATTTGTCTCTGCTTTTTATTCATTCATTATTTTGTGGTTGCTTGCAACGGCCTTGAAGTGCGTATGTGGTTTGTGTAAAAGAACGAGAGAGAGACAGACAGAGAGAGAGGGAAAGAGGGGGAGAAATGTAGAAAAAGCACAAAGTGGTATTAAATATATTTTTCAGAATATAATAAGAAGTAAAAGGACTCAAGAAGAATTCCGACCTGGTACTTTTAAATAAAGCTTACAAATTCTTACAAAAAATCTAAACAAAAACTTTACAAATTTAAAAAAAAAAAACAAGTTTGAAATGCGATTTAAAGAAGCAAGAAAGCGGCTTTAAAAAAGAAGCCCAAAACAATTTAAATATTTTTAATGCGCTTTCAGAGTAGTTAAAAGTTGATTTTATTTGTTGTACCAAGTTTTTCTATTACGGCAATCAAATGATTCGATAGACTTTTGAAATCTTAAATAATATTGCAACAATTATTTTATCACTTTAGCTATAAAATTAAACTATTATTAATAACACTTGCTTAGAGTTGAAATAACCTCTATTGAATGGTAGTTTTTACTTCAGTCACAGTTAACTAGAGGCAATTGAAATTCCATTTCTATAGACAGATAATATCGATTCTATCGATAGACAGATAATAATATTGTCAGCTTAAATTGATTTTGGAAAAAAAAAAAAATTAAATTAATGTATGAAACTGTAAGGGAAACATATAGTATTGATTTTCGACTTGTTGCATTCCATTCAAATCAACATATATAGTATGTATTTCGATTACATAAGTGTGATTTATTTGGATCAAAGTTGGAAAGGTTGTTGCCATTCTAATTGAAGTTGGCCAACAGTTGCAAATCGCATAATTCACGGATACTCAATTTTGTATCTGTATCTAAGTATGTATGTGTGGTTGTAAATGCATTTGTAGCTGCTGCTGAAATACAATAACTATGCTGAGAACAACCACAACTTTGCTTGTCCTTCAGGTGCCGCACCGAATGCCTTTCCCAATCAAACCCCCCTTCCTACCCTCTTCTCTCGCTCTCGCTCTCTCTCTCTCTCTCGCTCAGTGTATCTCTTGGCCAGACGTCAGATTAATTATTTTGCATCGTAAATAAATTGTGCATGCGGCAATTTAGTTAACAAATTATAGTTGTGTGTTGTGTGTCTTTAACTTGCTGTCCAACTTGGCGCCATCGACAACAGGCGACGCCAACGCGTTTTCTGCGCGTTTTTTTTTTTTGTTGCCTCACTTGTTGTATTTCAAGTTGAGTGGAGGATTACGGAATCAATAAAAGATGCCGATACCATGGATTATAAGGATAGAATCCATAAAGAATGCGACTCAACTCGAGTTGAGGTAATTGGCGTTGCCAATACATTTCGATTGCTGAATTATAAAGAAGTCTTCCTCAATGTGTCAACGATTATGTAAATGCATTAAATTCACTTTTGTTGTTGAACAGTGCTCCCCCCTCTCAGTCCACCATCCGTATGCAAATCAAAGCTAATTGCAAATGCCGCAGGCGTCGTTGTCGGTCGTTGTCGATCGACGTCTCAGTTCTGTCAGTCGGCGTCAGTCTCAGACGCTTTTGTCCAAACGCTGACATAATAATTACCGCAACTAAGCGACAACATTTTGTTGTACCTCCCCTCTCTCTCTCTCTCTCTCTCCCTCACTCTTTGGGTCTGCCTACCACCCAGTTGAGTTCGGTCAGCGCCTCGACAGGTTGCCCAACCGTTGTCAGCTAATCGTCAGCAGCGAACCAAACCACCTACCAAAGACCTACTAAGACAATCAGCCAACCAAGCAACCGGGCAAACAACCAACAACCAAACAACTACAACAACTTTACATTTAAACAAGCTGTAACTCAAAATGTTTCCTTTTGGGTTTGGCCAAAGCTTGGCATTGAACCATGAAATGTTTATCAGTACGTCATCAAATATACCCTGTAGACACATACACTGTAAAAGTGTTGGCAACAAATCGCAAATATTATTTCAATCATTTGATAATAATCATAATTAACATAATTAAAAATTTCTTAAACAGTGCTAGGTATCTACAAGTCAATCACACACTTTAAAACAATTTGCTATACACATTAGTTTTGTTGTTTTATAAGTACATATTTAAAATTTACACATTTAACATTTTTTAACAGTGCCGGGTATAACAAAGTCTATCATACCCGTCAAAAGAGTTGCGTTGTACATTATTTTTTCACATTATTATTTTTTTTTAATTTAAAAGCAATAAAAATTGTTAATAATGAAATTTTCTTCAACAGTGTCGGGTATCTCCAAGTCAGTCACACCCTTTAAAACAGTTGTGTTGTAAATTATTTGTTTTCCACACTACATTTGTAGTTTTTTTTTTTTGTTTCTATTTTCATTGCAGCTATTGTGCGTTGGGTTTTGGACTCAAAAGCCACTTACGATCACCATAGACATCGTACAACTGTATATGTATGTGGTGCGCCCCCAAACCACCGTCCGGTCACGCCTATCCGCCCATTAGATAATAGCAACAAATGCGCCGCCGCCAAAAAAAAAAATCAGTTGTTGTAAATTGTCTTTATGCAATTTTTCGTGAGTGGATTGTACCTGTATTTGCACATATTTGCACAGGTTGGCAGTTCCAAGTGTTATCAACTCGTAAATCTGAAGTAGAACTAGCTAACAGACTTCAAATGCTACAAAAAATCAAGTTGTAAACAGTTTTTACGTTCTTTGTTTAACATAAATATAATAAATAACATATAGGTTGTTAAAATCATGTGAAAACTAGCTAGTACACTTATCTTGGCAAGTTGGCAGCACCAAAGTGCAATAAACTCATGGAACAGTTATAAAGAAACTTAAGATGTTGTCAACACTTTGTTGCACGAAGTTTTCATGCAATTCTTCTGCTGTTTCTTTACTCTCTGACACATTTTCAAAAGAGTTGGCAGCACCAAAGAACTTTTGTTGCATTCAATGCTGCGATTTTCTGTTTTTGCTGAAATCTTTAGCACTTGTCTGGTTGCAGTCTACAATCTACAGTTATGCAGTCTACAGTCTTCTGAGCTTTGTTGCTTTTGGACAAACAGAAAGTTTCTACGCGACTCTTTTTAAAGCTACATACTTTCTTTTTCGAGCCAATGCGACTTCTACATGCACTTGGTACCCACTTTTTTTTATATATATATATGTATATATTTTTTGTCTTCCTTCTGCTGTACCCCTTTTCGTTCCCTCCTCCTCTGCGGTGTATTTTTCGCGCTTTTCATTTCTGTTGCGGTCTCTCGTGTTATTTCGATTTTTGTTGTTGTTGTTTCGCTTTTACTTGACAACTTTTTGTTGCTCTCATTGTTGTCGGGCCATAAAAGCGCACAAGTTGTCAATTATTTTATAATAAAGAGCGAGACCGGCCACACATTAGTCAAGGGGGGTTAGAGGGGGATAGAGAGGGGACAACGATGATGGGCAACGGCCAGCGAATGGCCCAAAATATTTAGGCCAAGAACTGACAAAGACCAAAACAAGACGACTCGAAACTCAATTGTCCCCCCTTCCCCCCTCCCCACCTCTCTCTCTCTCTCTTTCTCTATCTGTATGTACCTTTAAAGGTTTTTTGTGCAACAACAACATTGTTGTTGGACATTGGTCAAAATATTTGCGGTCAGTGTAAGTGAAAAGCGTACCCCACATTTCGTTTGGGGGAGGGGCAGGAGGTGGTGCTGGCTGTTACTGGTCATTTCAACTGTACTTCGCTAATTGGTTAACTGCAATTGGTAAACTTTACAATTGCCGTTGACCCACAAAAACAACAACAACAAAAACAAGCCAACAAAAGGTGCCAAATTAGCAACGTTAAAATTGTTGGCCAAAATGTGTTAAACGTGCATTTTGCGCAATAAACTGCTCAACAAGGGGGCGAAGGAAATCGAGGAACAGAGTTAGGGGCAATCGGGTAATCCCCCGAAATTGCCACAAAAAAAAAGTATAAAAAAAATAGAGGGCGTGTCTCATAGTCAACCAAAACGTGATCACAAATGACAGGCAAATTGTACAGACAAAAAAAAACACAGCAAACAAATTCAATTAGCACAATTCAAATGAATCAAAAGAGGGAAGGAGTCGTAAGGGATATGGAGTTACGACTAGTTAGGGTTGTAGATGTGCTTCTAGTTAGTTACTATCAAAAATAAATAAATAGTCACAAATCAATTTAGAAGTTGCTTGTAAAAGAAAGCAAACCATTCGCTCATAAATTTAATTTTAATTTTAATTAATAATTAAATAATTAAGCCAATTTGGTTTGAAAGAATATTTATAGGGCAAAAGATATCGATATGCTATCGATATTTCAATCATAAGTCAATTTATTTTATACAGGGAATATAACCGAAACAAATATAGGTTACGGTTTCGGTTCCGGTACGTCCCGAAATAACTATTTCGGTAAAAGGTTTATTTGAATGCAGAATGTATTTAAAAGCCAAATAATGATCAAAATGGCATTCCGCTTGAAAATCGGTTCAGTTTTGATCAAGTTATGACAGTTTGAAGTTGGTCAGACTGCGGACTTAGCCACTTTACAAGTACAAATTTTTGTTCAATTTCACATGATTTTTTACAAAAAAATTAAAGCTCTCAAAATCAAGTTTAAAGTGTTGTTTTATACTAATTACGATATAAGGAGCTGATTAAAAGTAAAAACTTGAGATTTAAAATTTTGAATTTTCGAAATTTCAAAGGGGGGACCCTTACCATCGAAATCGAATCTTGGTCGAAAATAATTAAATTTTCTAAATGAACAAAAATTGAATACAGAATGAATTTAGAGGCCAAATCATGATCAAAATGACATTCCGTTTGAAAATCTATTTAGTTTTGATCAAGTTATGACAGTTGGAAGTTGGACAACTCTTTGACCTAGCAACTTTACCAAAACCGTACCGGTACAAACGTTTCGGTATTCGGTAATCTGGTACTAAAAATGAAACGGTTAGTTTCGGTTAACGGTTCCGGTCCCGGTGTTATTCCCTGATTTTATATAAAAAAAATCGATTTGGTTTCAAAATTAAATCCAACATTCAAAAGTTATATTAAAAATTCTGATATTGACTTGCTATTTCTTTGAAGATTATATTCTTTATATGTGAAAAAAGTGCAGTTTAGTTACGAAATGGGATTTGTACTTAAGAAAGAAAAACTTATGTTGCTGCATTTGTTACCCAAAATATCAGTTGTCATCAGTTCTGTTGTTCAGTGTAATGTTTATCTGATATAATATACCAGATGCTTACCTGCAAAGAGAAGAATTAAAGAGATTATTAAAAATGTAAGAAGCATGTTTAGAATATCAGAAAGCAGAAAATTAGATTTATTAAGATAATACTATTTGGTAGCGCTGTACTGCAGTCACAGTCACAGTCACAATTGAAGTCGCAGTCAGTGTATTGCTTCTTTCTATTCGACTTCTCGACGTCTCTCGTAATCATGGCAAATGACAATTTCTTATCAAATAACAAGAACTACAAAAATAAAAGAAAAAGAAATACGCCCGCATTGCGTGTCCGCTGTAGTTGTTGTTGTTGTTATTATATGTTGTTGTTGCTGTCCTCAATTTGCGTAAAATGGCACAACGAAATAAATTAAAATGCAGCAAGAGTCGCAGTTGTTGCGAGACGCTCAAGTGTTAGTCCCCAGTCAAGTCGCAAGTTTCCACTCTGCCACTCCATATCACATACACACACACACTCACACACACACCATGGGTAGCGGGATCGTGTCATGGCATGACTGCAACGATAACAAAGTCACATTGTTATCGGCGGCGCAACAAACGCGCCACAAACTTCTCAAACACGCAACGAAATCAACGAATTTTGTACACACAATTGAAAACTGTTCGATATAAAGTGTATATAAAAATATAAAAAAAAAGTTGCATACAAATAATCGTTATTATAAATATTCTTTTATGAATAATCATACAATTTTTAATCTTTAATAAATACATTTTGGATATCACGAATATTATTAATTGTTACATGAGTATAAATATTTGGTCTATAAAAATAAATTTAAATGAATAAGTGTACAAATTAATCGACTGCAAATATATGATGCATAAAATTGCATACCTATGCTTACGATTGTAAATATTCGATATGCACAAATGAATAATCGATTTATGTTTATGTATAAGGACACACAATTTATCAACATTATTAAATAAATGGTTGAAAATATTTAATGTATCATAATTAATGATTGACTCGTGAAATAACAAACTTGAGGTATGATTATAAATATTCGATCAATAGATAAATATAATTGATAATTGTAAAAAAAACCAGCTGATTTGTTTACGGATAATGTCGATACATAAATATATATATATATATATATATTTGATATACGAATTCACAAAGTTGATTTATAAAGAAATAAATATATTCGATTAGCAAATTAATATATTCGAAAACTGAATAGCTATATTCGATTATTGAATTCGATTTATTAATAAAAATATACATGTTTGTGTACAAATATTCAATCTATAAACATTTTTATTTGATTTATGAGTATAAATATCCGATAAATTCGATATATGTAAGACTCAATCGCCTGCTTGAATCGATTTACCCAAAGAAACATTGTTTTGACTCTCTGCAGAATCAGCATCAAGTGAATCGACGCATAATTGACAGAGTTGCTTCCATGTTGGGTGTGTGTATTGGTGTGATAACATGTCCATATAGTGTTTATAGCTTGTCTCTCTCTCTCTCTCTCATTCCCTCTTTTCTCTCGCACTCCCGATGTTACAAAGCTGCGGCTTGCTTGTCTTGTGGGTGACTTGTTGCCGTTGTCGTCTTTTAATTTGCATTTAGCAAGAGCAACAACAACGACAACGACATCGACATCGACATCGACAACAACAACATCAGAAATGTCCGCTCGTTATGGCGTCGGCGCAACTTCAAAGCGTTTGCATTTTGTTTAGTTTTAGTTTCAATTTAAATAAAATGCGCAACAAGACAAGAAGCAAATCGAAACCAAGGAAACTCAATGAAATTCTTATTTTATTTTATTTTTAATATTATTATTTTTTTTTTTATGACAATTTTGTCGTTACTTTTATTGACGTGTATGGAGCACAAATAGCGCACGACTTTGGCTAAAACGCCGAGAACTGTTTGCTGCCGCTTTTCAAGCCACGCCCTTGCCGCAGCTACAGTTGTAACTCGTAAGTGACGATCGTGCCCACTTCCATCCACTAAACATAATGTGGCAAACAAATTGGCCAACAGCGCGCTGCAAATGTGGCCAAAACCCAACGGGGGGTGGTCAATAAATAAGTCGATGCAAGAACCCAGTCTCAAGATGTTGTGTAATCGATACTCGTTTAGTTGGGACACAAACCACTTTTAAGGTAAATTGCGTGGGTGTTCCAGAGAACTGAGACCAGGAGGCGCAGGGGGGAGAAAGAGAGAGAGAGAGGGAGAGTAACGGGGATTTGGCATGGCAGAAAAATATATAATTAATGGAACCACTTTAATGCAATTATTGCATAAATATATTGTCAAGACAATAAATATTGCCACTGCACATTTATAGTAGTTGTTGTTATTGTAATTGTTGGTGTTGTTGTTGTGCTGTTATTGTTTTATTGTTATTGTCGGCAAATTAACAAAGGCCGCTTGTTAGACGCCCCAGCGACCTCAGCCTGCCACGCCCCGCTGCCCAGCAACCCAACTAAGCGACGCCACTTAAAGCCTTTTCCTCAGCTCCCCCTTACCCCCTCCTCATCCACCGCCATTTAACTACCCTCTTGACCAGTTGCGTAGACTTAACCGACTGTAAAGCCAATGTCGTAAAAACCTAGCAAGTAAAAGTGCTCTACTTGAGTGTATACCACTGGAAAGATACCCTGCAGAAAATAAAATTGCAACAATTTCACTTTAAGAGCCAAGTAGTCGGTGCTGAAGTTAATTTGTATTGTTTAATCGGAAAAAAGTGAAATTAATAAAGTAAACTAATAAGTTCTAAAAAATAAATAAAAATTGCATTTAATCGATAGACATACATAAAACTTATTGATAGCAATATACAGTGGTTCTAGTCTGTTTTAACCTTTTGTCTTATTTACAGGGTATACCAAAATAATAAAAACATTACTATAATATTCTTTATTGTTTTTGGTTTTCTTTATTTATTTATATAGTTTTTTGTTGCAGTTAAAACATTTGTTCTAAATTAGTTGTTGTTTTTCTCTTTTTTTTTATATTATTCTTACACTTTTATGTTTATGCGATGGTTTTTTATGGGGTCCAAATGGTTTAATGATTTGTGGCCATAATGGAAGGTGTTTTTGGCTCTGACTTGGCCAATAAAATGTCACTCAAATGAGTGCACCTGTAAGCTAACAGCTGGCACCCACGAATCATTCATGACTACTACTTACTACTTAACTTTTGAAACAATGTCAATGATTTATTTATATTATACGAATTAATTCATCTACATGTTCAATTTGTAAGTTTCGTCTTTGCAAATGGGGTCAAAGTTAGTTGCAATCAATTTTCTCCGCCATTTAAAGTTGCAACACAAGAAATTTCTATGGTTGCCACAAAGTCGCTGCTGATGTTGCTGCCACAGCGGGTCAACTGATGTCCGGCGGTGGCGGCAGCGGCGCGTGCGAAATTTCAATTTGCCCAAGCGACCAAACAAAACAGGCAACAGCAGTTGGCCAAGTTACCAGGTCCATAAGTCAGTCAGTCAATCAGTTCATTTGTGTGTTAACTGCCGCCTTCTAAAGAGAAACTCTCTTCTCTCTTTGTAGAGGCGTGAAAATTGAGAGGCGGGGGGAGGGGAAAACAACGCGAGTTCCGCCTGAAAATGGATGCTCGAAAAGAAAAAAATGTTGGCCAACCAATTGATCAGCTGGCTAATCAGTTGTTGAGTTACTAACTCACTTGTATTTCCTCTACGCTCTTTGCATGCATAAATCACTCCCCCCACAACACTCCCTCCCCCTCCCCCTGCCCCTAGGCAGCACTTGAAACTTGTTTCACGACATTTGTGGAATTTACCAGCGTGAGTTGTTTGAATTTGTTGTTAAGTTGTTGCTACAAAAGGGGCAAGAGGGGCGGGGAGGGGCAAGGTGGCAACAATTTATTGAACGTTAAAGTTTATAAGTTAAAAGCTAATTGAAGTTTGACAACAACAACGATTGCATTGGCAACCACAACGCGTTTTTTTCTTTTGTCGCATTGCATGCAAATGTCGCACGCGTTTTGCTAGCGTTTTTACGGCGCCAGGTCGCGACTTAAACAGTTGTTGTTGTTGTTGTTTTCGTTGCTGCTGCTGCAGCTTTGGCCGCTTTTGGTGCTGCGGCAACACGGAAAAGGCAATGAGAACACAGCTTGACAATTTGCCAGCCAGCGAGAGCGTATCTCCAATTTGGATCTGGAGAGACGACGCCGTCTTTGATCGCGTTTTATTGTGCGGGTGGCCGTCGCGCCAAAAACGCGCGCGTGTTTTATCTTTCTATTTTTGTATTCTCTTTTATACCCTGTAATAAGAGTATACTAAATTTTGTGCAATGCATTGTATCAGGCAGCAGATGCCGTGGAATAAAGTAATATACAGTCAGTCAAGTAATTGTTTTGATAAAATTAAACATTTTGCAGGGATAAATATATTTTATAGGTTTTTAAATTGTACAATTTAAAAAATAGTAATAATGAGAAATATTAGGATAAGCTGATAAAAAAAAAATTTTTTAAAATCAGTATTTTCTGACTGGTTTTGATAACCATTAATTGACATTCTGTATATTCTAGAATCAACATAGAGAGTCGTGTCGTGTCTCAGAGACTAAAAAAGCTAGAAACACCAAGCTTGTTTTTGTAGGTTCCTTAACATCTTTAAATCACTTCTTTTTTTACATTTGCGTGGGTGCGAAAATGAGAATTTTTTTTCATAAAATTATATTTTAATTTTAAACTATTGAATTTAACTTTTTTTTACACAGCTAGTACAGAGTCTCTTCCAGCTGAGTTAGCTCGACTGTAGCCATTTCTACTAGTTTTTAATATGATTATTTTGTGTTGCAGTTGTTGTTGTTTTTGTGCGCTTGCATTGCAATTACAATTAAAAATGTTGTAGTTGCAATGAAAAGCGTTTATTGTTTATGATTTATCATCGACTGTTATTATTGTTATTACCCACGTTTTCAATTCAATCTTGATCCCTCCCACCCCCGATCCCCTTGTTTTTTTCCACTGTCTTACCTCCCCAAGCCTTCTCCATAATGGCGGCTAATTTGACACTGGAACACGCCTGAGATCGTCGCAATCGTCGCCGTCTCAGCTGTCAAATCAAACTTCGAAACCACTCGACACATTTCACAATGGAACGGTTTCCCCTTCCTTCTCTGCCTCCCTTAAAGCTCAATTCTCCTCTTAGTCTACCCCATGCATATATGTGTTGCCTTCCATCTGCTCTCTTCTCATTCTATTTAGCATTTGCATGTAAATTATGCTAATTAAAACTATACAAAAACACGTTAATAATATTGGCATAGGTGTTGGCCTGCTGTCTGTCTATCAGTCTGCTGCTTTCAGTTCGGTTTGGTTCGGTTTGGTTAGCTCTTTGTGTCGACTCTGGCTGGAAGATTTCTTTTTCTACAACATGTGCCCATATAAAGTTGGGAACACAACGACGAGTCTAACGACTTGACAACATTTTGTTGCGATCTCTTTCAATCTTGCAAGTAATGCCAAGATTTTTAATTGTTTGTTTTTTATATATAAAATATTTATATAATAAAATGATATTTCTATGTTTATATAACACTAAAATATATTTATCTGTTTGGGCTATTTAATCTGGGATTTTGCGTTTTTTTTTTCATTTCATTTTCAAAATATTTATATTTTATATTCATTGATAATTTTCAATCATATTTTCTTATTTAATTTAAGTTCAAAATTTATCGATTGCTATTAGATGACAGTAAATAAAAATATAATAAATCAATACAAACAAATTTTAAATTACTATTTCATAATTTATTTAAGTATCTTTATTTTTAAAAATGACATTATATCTTTTTCGCTACCCTTCAATCATTTCTACATTCTAGTTTGCACATTAAAAATTTTAAATTTTTTCTCTCATTCAAAGCTTTAACTATATAACAAATTTCATCACAATAACTTTTCAAATTTCTATGCTATCCAGTACAAATTGAAACCAAATTTTGCTACAAAATTTGACATTTCTAGAACAAAATGTGCTCCAAAAAAAAAAAAAAAAAAAAAAAAAAAAACTGACAACTTTTGTGGCGCCAAACTTGTGATTTGTGACGAACTTTGATTGCCAAATCGATATAAAGTTGTTGCTGTTACCATAAACAGTCAGTCAGTTGACGTCGCGTTGTCGGCATTTGTTTATAACTAATGCAAATTCCAATTTCCCATTAAATGCTTGTTCGACACTTGCCAAATATTTTGTCACGATTCTCTCAGCGTGCCAAAAATCTCGCAATGTTATTAAATTTCAATTCCAATTCCAAATGCTAGTTGAAACTCCCAGTTGAAGTTCAAGGCCAACAAAAATTGGCGCCTCATGAAGGCTGCCCGTCTGTCTCTCTGTCCGTCTGCCTGCCCAAAAAGCCAATTTCGATTCAAACCAAATGTTGGCAAACATTTCGCGCGTGTTTCGAATATGCTTTTTTTTGTTATTGTTTTCTCTATCTCTCCTAACGTTGTAAATAAAATGTTGTGCACAGAAATTGTAACGGTTTCCAAATCGTTTGTTTGGCATTGATTATTGTTATTGTTATTTTTATTATTGTTATTGTTGTTGTTACTGTTATATTGTCTATCTTGTTGTGTTTGAAGCGAAAGTTTTGCTTATAAAATAGTTTGTATAATGACAACTGATTAACACAGTTCTGTGCCATTCTATACACTTGAACCGTTAGAGACCTATTAATTACAACTACTAAAGATCCCTATTGACACGTTAAGAATCGCCAACATTTTGGGAATTAACCTACTAACAGCCTGTGTCTTAGATCTTTAGATATGATGACGCCTCTACCAATTTTCAATTGAGAAAGCTAAAGAGTTGTAGTTGAAATTGATTTATACTCGTACTTTTTTTGTTCGTTGCAAGGACAGATGTAGGCTTACAAAATGTTGTACAGGCCAACTGAATAAATGATTTAAAGACATTTCAAGTCAAAAGTGGACAGAGAGAGAGAGAGAGAGGAAGATTACGTGGGCGGGCGCCTGTCTCTGTCTCTTGTCTCGCGATGGCGACGGCGACGGTGTCAATGATGACACCATCGTCATCTCAATCTCCATCTCCATTTGCAGCTCCATTTCAATCCCACACAACAACTGTGAGCTCAAATCGAAGAAATAAATATTGAAAAATAAAAAAACATTTAACAAATTAAACAGCAACAACAAACAGCAGGTGCACAAAATCAAAGCAAAGCAATACGAATCAAATCGAAAACAGACAACAAAAAAAATGTTAAATGTGATTTTCGCTTTAAATGCATTTTGACCAAGTTTGACTAAAGCAGCCGCCGTCAAATTTGTCGTTAAACGGGGCGCCTTAACGGCGCCAAGGTCGTTCAAGGTAGTCCACAAATGTTTCACGATCCAAAAAGCAACGTCGCGACGCATCGCATACAACGTGAGACGGCGCACGCTGCGTATGCGCAATTTGTCGTATCGCATGTGTGTATCAATGAGGAGGAGCTCCACAAAAACAAAAACAAAAACAAAAAAAAACCTAAAAATCTGACATGTTGTTAACATGACCCAATAACACTACACATTTTGCATGTCAAATTGTTGAAAGTTTTCAATTTTAGGTCAAGGGTTCTTCTCTCTCAATCTCTCTCTCTTTCTCTCTAAGCTTGAAAGAAATCGCAAACAAAAGATTACAAAACGAGTTGTTCTCGAAACACAATTAACCCACTCGTCTCGATTATCGATATAATAGCACATATATGTCTTTAGATTATGAGCGATTATATCAAATATATATTTATGTACATATATACACAATAATAATCAGTCATAAACATTCACGAGAATTATCGTACTCGGCATAAGCCTTCATTGACAACATTTATATGCGGGGGTCTAATAATGACGATCATAAATTCTATAGCTATAAAACTTATAGAGCACTCACGATTTCTGCACGATGACTGAGCGAAGCACATATATTTTATATTTACATATATTTTATTTATTTCAAAAAGTTGTTTTGTATCTTAGGTTGAATTTAAGTACATTTTTTTGAATTTTAAATATTAATGATTAACTTTAAAATAATGCATAAACTTTGAAAAAATTTAAGTAGTAAAATGAATCTTATTCTTACGATAGCCGTATGGAAAGAATTAAAATTAATAGTAATGAATTATAAGGCTATTTATCAATTCATAACTCAGTATCAATCCAACATGTTCTGCCATTTTGCTTTGTTTCAGTGAAATTTCGAGACTAACTCAATTTAGACTATTTTAGACTATTTTAATAGATACATTTAAAATTGTAGATACTTTTGAGATTGTCAATCACTTTATGCACTCCACATACATGAATCCCACTTGATTGTTGTCCGATCATTTTCAGCTTCTTATGTTTTTTAAACTCTTTTTTTTTTTAAATTTTTTTTTCGAATTTTGACTTGAAGTTTGGGCGATGGATCGCGCTATGGATCTCTCACCTTGGCCTGTCTGTAGTTTTGTATCATGGCTAAGTAATATTTTCGGCATCGGCTTCTCTTGTCTCATGTGTTATGTGTGATTGCGGTTGCGTTAGCTTTTCTTCCTGCTGTTTTTGGCCTTGGCCTGGCCAACTCGTCGCCTCTCATCACCTCCTCCCTCTCCCTCCCCCTCTTCTTTGCTCAACCTTTTGCCTGTCGTTTTGCGTCTCCCTTTTGAGTGATTGCCGGTTTTTATTTTTTATTTTATTTTTTGCTCATTGTTTGCTTAATGATTTTGCATGCTGGCTTTTATTTTTTACTTTATTTTAGTTTTTTGGGGATTTATAGACAATTTTTGGCAGTGCTTTGTTTGGTTTGTGTATTATTTTTGGGTCAATAGAGCGGAATTCCGTGCAGTTTATTGAACTGTAACTGAAACATATTCAATTCCAGTTCCAACTCCAGTTTCGGTTCCAGTTCCAGTTCAAGCTTTCAACTTCCCGTGGCGCCAGCCTTTACGCCGTTGGCCTTTCAACTGTTTTTTGTTGTCTTTTTTACCTTTCACAATTTTTTTTTTTTTTTTGGCTTCGAATCATTATGCAATCGCTGACTGTGGGGGCTCATTATAATAACCACAATTAATTAATAATAACACTCATAATTTTGCAATAAAATGCAGCGACAAAACTTGGAGATACATATTTGAGATACATTTACAAGACTCGCAATTGACAGGCGATAATTGATTGTTATTGGATCGCAAGTTGAACGCTTGCCACGCCCCCACACAGGGGCACTTTAAATTCCGGGATAAATATAAATATTGTTAAGATTTATTTATTAAATACCCAGCTGACTGACTACTAAAAATATGCAAGTATAAGTATAAATTTCAAGTTCATTTGCATAGTTTATTTTGTTTTAAATCTATTTCATTTGCTTACTATTATTATTATTGCTTTTTAAGTTTTTATTTGATTTTTTATTTGTTCATGCATTGTTATGGCTGTTGCTAACCTTCAATCAAATAGCATTTGATTGCATTTTATTTGCATTTAATCATTTTTATTATGATACGCCGAGTATGTAAGCGCATTTTGAAATGTCGCACAGTTTCCTAGTTCGATAAATAAATAATTTTAATGCCATAAGTAAGCAACAAATTCAATTTGTTTTGCAATCAAATTCCTATTCAGCATTTATCTCCAATCTCCCCTCACTTCCCCTCTTGCCACGCCTCGTTAAACTCCCTCACTCTATCTTTCTTTAGCAGTATTTTCTGTTTTTTTTTTGTATTTATTTTTATGGATAAAATAAATTGCTATTTTAGCCAAAGGTCAGCAGAACTCGTTGTTGAATCATTGGCATCTTTTACCCCTCCTCATTTCCCTGCCTCTCCAATTGTTGATTGTTTATGTACTCCCTGCACTTATATAGACGTAATCGCAACTTATTATTAAGAAAAAAAAAGAGCGCAAAAAATCGCTTGCTTTATTTGATTTTTGCCTTTGACGCCTAATTAGTCATAATTAACGGCTCATTCCCAATGCGATATATTGTTACATACATGTTCATTCATGATTATTATTTACCAGCTATCTCTGCTCTTTGTTTACTTCACGAGCAACAACAACGAATCTGCATAATTTATTATTGCGGTCGCCTTTTGATACATACACATATTGTATATTTGTACTGATCTTCGGCCAATGACAATAATCGAATGATTGCTCTTAACTTTAATTTGATAAATCGGATTTGTAATAAAATGGAAAACATAATTAAACGACAAGTTTAAACGAAACTATAAATATTTAAAAAGAATTAATCAATCGATATTTCGATTAATTTAAATATACCCAAATAAAATTAAAAACTACAAGTTCAATAAAAATCTATAAAAAAAAAAAGTCACATTAAAATCATATAAAAATGTACTAAAGTGAAGAGAATTCGATAACGAGTACAATTTAAAATCTATAAAAATACGAATAAATAGAAATTAAAACAAGAAATCCATGAATTTCATAGTAATTGTGCACAAAACAGACAGTTTTACTAGATAAAAAATGTTTTTTTTTTATGGCCAAAGTCTCAGCTGATATCTTGCTCCTAGCCTAATTATCGATTTTGATGATAACAACGATAAAGAAAGGAACAAAAAAATTAGCTCGTAAAATAATGAAAATAAGAATTTCGTTCTCATTCTCTATTATTCTGAATGTAAGTATTCCAACAACTCTGTAATTTTTTTTCCCCTGTTCTCCTGCACCCTCCCCCTGTAACTTGCACAGTCGCCCACCTGTTGCGTCATGCAATCAGTATTTATTTGTTGTTTATTGTTGTTGTTTTTATTTGTTGCTGGCAAAGTTCGCTGTCACCATAAATTTGGGTCGATTTGTATGTAAAAATTTTTTAAATTCGTATTCATGCAGGTTACCAACTACAATGGCACTCTATATGTAGGGTATTCCCCCCAACCGCTCCCCACCCCCTGTCTCGATTGTCTGGCAGTTCAAGAGGCTATTGAACTGAGCGGTAACGCACAGCGGTAGGTGAGGGGCGGGTCAGGGGCCGGCGCTTTTGTTTTAAGCTAAAGCAAGAGAGAGAGAGAGAGAGAGGGATGGTGAGAGAGAGAGAGAGAGGGATGGAGAGAGAGAGAGAGAGAGAAACACAAGAAGAAATTATGCAGGTATATGACCGCTTAGTAACCACAACATTATGGAAATTATTTTTGGACAGCAGCAACAAGTGAAGGAATACCAAGAAGAAGAAGAAGAAAAGTCATTCAACACGTTGATCGTGTGTCGCATGTGCCAACAACAACAACAACAACAACAGCAACAGCAATAACAATAATAACAAGCACAGAATGAGAACTTAAAATTCTATGTCAATTAACGGTCTTTTGTTTACTAAAAAGAAGAAGCTGAAGAAAAGAGCTTTGTGAACCAAAGCCGTGACACACACACACAAACACACACACACACATGCACAGTTTATACAAAAATTGTTAAGAAGCCGCCATTGTGCAAACTCCGCTCAGCTGTTCTCTCACTCTCAGACTTTTGCTCACGGTTGCCACATTTGGTACATTTGGTACATTTGTATCCAAACTGGTACATTTTTTATTTGTTAATACATTGGATCATTTTATTATTTTTTTTATTATTTTTTTTTATTATTTTTTTTTTATTATTTTTTTTATTATTTTTTTTATTATTTTTTTTAATTATTTTTTTTTTATTTTACATTTTATTTTTTTATTTTACATTTTATTTTTTTATTTTACATTTTTTTTTTATTTTACATTTTTTTTTTATTTCAAGTTATTTGGATTGTAATTATTAATATGAATTTCACATGCATACAACCATTTTGCACTCGAATTCAGATTATAAAATAAAGTATTTATATGAGATAGAAAACTAAATAAATAATTTTTTATTAACGGTATAAAAATGTTAACAATTTAATAAAAAATTAATTATTTTTGCTGATTAAATTTGAATGAGAAATGCGTTATTTAATTTAAAAGACCTATGCCAATACTATATTCAGACAAAAATAAAATACTTACAATTAAGTAAGCATCAAAAAGTCGGTACACTGTTTTTTCTAAAACGTTACTATTTTCCCTTAAATCTGGTA
This sequence comes from Drosophila innubila, assembly GCF_004354385.1. NCBI lineage: Eukaryota > Metazoa > Arthropoda > Insecta > Diptera > Drosophilidae > Drosophila > Drosophila innubila. The sequence continues at coordinate 21,184,111 of NC_047626.1, forward strand.
CAAAATAATTTCATAGAGTGGCAATTTTGTTCACTTGCTCTCATTGCGCTCTTCTCTGTGCTGATCTCGAGCCGTAGTTGCTGTGGTTGTTGCTGCTTGCTGACGAGTGCTGAGTGCTAAGGTCACTCAGTGGTTGCACACGTATGCGTGTGTGTGTGTGTGTTTGCAATTTGTTTACATACATATGCGAATGACTGAGAGCAAAATCATTCAGCTTTTCTTTGTCTGCTGCTTTTGTGGATGTTGGTGTGCCTTTTAACAGAGCACAATTCTGTTCAGCTTATAACTGAAAGTTGGACAATTAATCAAAGCTATCTGTCTATTTTATTCATTTCCGACGGGTTCAAATTATTGCAGAACTTTTTTATAATATTTTAACAAGTTATACGAAATAAAAACAATTGATCATCATATGAAAAGATACGATGACACCTCCACTTATTGCATGCAAATCATATGCAAAAGAGAAATCACAGCCAGTGCTAATAAGTGGAGCTGACTGCCTGCTTGCCGGTCATTAGCAAGACGTGCGTTGGATGATCCATCCATCTATCTATCCATCTATCCATCTGTCCGTTCATTCATTCATTCATTCACTCATTTGAAGGGCCCCAAGCAAGCAGTGTGGCAAAGTTCATTGCCACATTGGCTTGGAAAACCTTCACTTGATGTGCCTCCCTTGTTGCCACTTTCCTCCTCCACTCTGCACTCCACTTGCGTATTTGGTTTCCCATGTATGTTTATAAGACGAGCGTGGGGCACATATCAAAACTTTCTAAGATTGCATCGAACCATTCACTTGTTGTACAAATTTTGGTTCTTTTATGCTAGAGACGATTCTAATTTGCAAAATCAAAATATATAAATTTATATTTTTGAAATACATATTCAAATAATATTGAAAATAAATTATTTCTATTTTTTTATATATATTAACATGGTAAAATTAATTGTTATAATTAAATTTTTTAATTAAAGCTAATTTTCGCGTTTCATTTTTCTAATTCTCATAACTCTTTTTTGCGATCCCTGTGTTTTGGTCCCTCGATCACATTTACCTTTATTACATACATAAAATCATAAAGATCGATGGACAATTCGATATCAATATATGTAGATGGCAATTTCAATGCTGCTTTTTGATGACTTCTAATGCGCATTTGACTGTCGCATTTTAGTAGCGTTATTTTGTTTTTTTTTTTTGCCGCCGGCTTGTCGTTGCGGTGAAAGTTAATTTCTTCTTTCGATTTTCGCTTGCCGCACACACACACACACACACACACTTTTCAAACGACCGTCTCTCGAGTTTCCAGCTATTACTTTCGGTTACTGACGCTGTTACTCGCAGATCTCGTATCTCTCCAAGATCGCAGCTCATCAAAGTTAATGTGACAGTTGTAGTTTTGGCCAGCCGGATACAAAAGCAACGACACTTTGAATCAACGAACTGACCTTGCGATTAAAGAACTTTCATAGAATAACGAGAGCGAGATCGTGAGATGAATAAATAATCATTTGAAAATGGAATATTGTCAGCAGTAATACTAAGATATTAGCCTGAATCGCTGATCGCTTTGTATTTAGAACATTTTCCAGCCTTTAACTGAGACACGTCTTCTTTTTTAAGTCTTCAGGCTTCAGTCTGATCATCATTCAAAGAGCGTGAGCATTTCGCAAGTATTTGCTGACTTGGCAAACATTTTCAGTTATGTGTTTTCTGTTACTTTTTTTTTATTTATTGTCTTTTTTCCAAGAAGTTTGTCGTTTTTGTTGTTGATTTGGAATTTTTTTGAAAACTGTTTCGACTGCTACATGACTAACAACAAATGCCAAGCGATTCGACTTCAGCAGAAGTATCTTAAGCTATGGATTTTGTATCTCTAGCTGTAGTTGTAGCAATATCTATATTTGTATATGTATGTCTATTTGTTTGTATATCTGCGTATTTGTTGCTGTATTTTCTGTGTGTCTCTGTGCACATATTTGCCTTTTATGTATGTTCGCCTTTTGAAACTCGTTCATAGTTCGCTTTAATTACGTTCTTGACGCTGAAAATTTATGCCTTTTGCTGTTCAATTTTTGTCGAGCAAAATTTATGCTGAACATTTTTTTTTTTCTGCTCAATTGTTGTTGGTTGTTGTTATTTCTCATGTAGGAGGTGCGATCGATCGCCAGATCAGAGAGCAGAGATCAGGGGAGCTCCAAGCTGGTCTGGTTCTCTGACGTTTTATGGCTGTTTGGGCTTTAGATGAGGCTTTATTGATAAGCCAGACACTGACGCAGACGTAGACATAGATGTAGACTTAGACGCACACGCTTCAGGAAGTCGAGTTGTCTATCTGTCTGTATATATCCGTCCGTCTGTCTGTCTATATATTTCTGATTGATTTGTATTGTATTGATATTGAGATTGGCAATTGAATTGACTATGAAAGCTTCACGACCTCTAATTTAAATCACTGTATTTTACCCACAATCGATAGTATGTTTAGCATAGACTATGACAGTTTTACTACTATTGATTTTAACGATCATACAACAGTATTTCATTTGGAACTGTTCTTGATAGGTGCGTAGTACTATCGATAATATCACATCTCTCTATTATGTAATTTGAAAACTTGAAGAAATTATCCATAGACACCTAATTAAGCTTCAGTTTTCTTTACGTTCTCAATTTATCACATTATTATATTATTTAATTATGATCATTAGTAAGTCCTCTTTTATAAATTTAAAGACGCAACATGCAGGATATATTAATCGATGTCAGAAAATTCGCTTTATTTGCCATTATTTGATAGTATTCCATGCATTTATAGTCTTTTATTGCTAATCAACATATTGAAAAGAAAATCAAATAGTCCAGATACCGAGTTCTTAAAGATACTCAAGATATTTCCGTATACTTTGGATCACTTGAACAATTGGCATGTCAGTTTTGGCCACGTTAAGAACACAATTTTTACGGAGATATATATATACATTTTTTTTTTTTTTGAAGCTTAACCGACATAAAGGGTCTTGCATAATATTCTGAGTACAGATTGCACAACCTGTAAAACAGCAGCTGGCTGACTGACAGACTGACAAACTGACAAACTCACTGACTGACTAACTGACGGCTTGACGATGTAAAGGCAAAGATCAGGAGAGCGGCAAAATGCATAAAAGATGATGTACAAGTTCTAAAGAAGCGACATGAAAGTCTGAAAGTCAGTTAAAGCTGGAAAGTCAGCTGGAAAGAAGAAAAGAAGCAAGAAGAAGACGGCGCAAATGACTGTGGGAAGTCAAAGTACTTTAAAGCACTTTGAACTTAACACACACACAAACACACACACACAGACACACAGTTATTGTCTGTGTGTGTGTGTGTTGAAGACAAATTGTAAGCACTTTCTACAAATAACAGCAACAACAAAAACAACAACCCAGTTAGTTAGTGAATAGGAAAATTCTTAACACAACAAACAGCAATAAAAAAAAAAAAAAAAAATTACGAAAAAAAAAGTTGAAAACAAAAATGTAAAGAGAATCGTAAAAAAAAGGTAGAAGAACTCAACTGACAAAAACTGACAAGTAAGTAAATAAATAAATAGCCAGCAAACGGTAAATGATTTAGCCTCAAACAACAATTGCACAATTGAAGTTCGAATGCAGTTAAAGTTGAAGTGGAAGTTGAAGTTCTAGTTAAAGTTGAAATTGAAGTTGACAGCAAAAGTTAAAGGTTGAAGAAGCCCTTCAATGTGGCTTTTCTTGCAGCAAATTGAACTTCAATTGATATGAAATTAATAGAAGGAGTTCAATGATAATGATAATGATAATGATGATGATGGTCATTATCATGATATCAGTTGTACAACGATAGATCATCAGTTTGGCAGTGTTGTAATTTCTTTAACCTTAACATTTTCCATGCTTTCAAAGCTCTTGCACGATTGATTGCTGATTGATTTTGTGGCCTGTCAGTCAATGACTTGTCAAGTCATGGCAAAAAAAGATAAAAAAAAAAAATGATATAACCCGCTGGCCGTACGGATTTAGGTTCTAACTGTTTTCAGTTAAAAGTTACAGAAATAACAAAAAAAAAAGAGGAGGGGCTGTCATGCTTAATAATGCGCGACAATTTTTCTGTTTCCATTTCTTGATTTTTTTTTTTTTGGGAGTCGGAAAAATTACACGCAATTAAAAGTTCAATGTCAAGATTTTCAGTTTGTTGAACCGAACAAAATAAAACAGAAATAAAAAGAAATACAACTTGGGCAACGAGAGATTCAAATGAAATTCGATCTGTGAGTTGCCCATTAAGAGATTTGTGGATTATTGTTGATCAATCAGCTTATAAGGCGGTTCCAATGACTATATATAGAAATGTCCGCATTGCGGAACAACAAACCACAATCGTGATGATGACATTATTAGGATATGCTTTAAGCCACAATGTTTTGACGCACTTGAAGTCCTATGAAACGATTGGTAGAGAGCGGGAAGAGGGAGTAGGAAACTTATATGTACATATGAAAAAATATTCCAGCATCCCAAATAATCAAGTTTTAATTTATGCAAAAGCCAAAGTTGCGCAAATAAACACGAACCGCAACAAACGGCGCCGTCTCCGCCCCCGCAGACACGCCCCCTACCACCCACCTAGTGTACCATACGTATGTGCATGTGTATGTGTGTATGTGTGTGTGTGTGTGCTAGTGTTGTGGCTATAAATACACACAAAAGCCGTCCATGTGGTTATATATTTTTGTTGATATTCTGTTTGTTCTACGTTTTCGGTGTGCTCTAAAAATAAGTCAAATGCCCAACTGGGGCCTCAAGTCTTCAGGTCTTCAGTCTTGGCTTTGAGTCTTATTATTTTTGTTTTTTCTCTGTGTGCTTTGTGCTTTTTTCACCACCTTATTTTTCATTATTTGTAATTTATTTTTCTCGGTCTTTGGCAATCGTAGTGTTTTGTTCTTGGCCTTGGCTTTTTACAAATCCTTGCCATAAACATTGATTAATTAATCAAGGGAAGAGGAGAATCATGAGGATAAGAGAGAGGTAGCAGAGTTGGAAGAGTAGAAAATCAACTTGAGAAACATTCACAACTTTTCACTTCCAGCTGAAGAGAGTTCAAGGCATTCAGGCAATTTATTCATTTGTGCTCTCAGCTTCGCACACAAATTAAAAATCAATAAATTTTAATAATTAAAAACCAATTAGCTTGGCTATATGCCTATTATTGTTCTATTTATGTTTCTTCTTCTGTTTGTTGTTGTTAAATTAATTAGCTTTCAGCTAAAAGCAAATCGCAAATCGTCCAACAAAAAGCAACGACCTTCACGAGCATAACAAATGCAGCTCAGGATAATAAACGACTTTTAATTAGTTCAAGTCAAAGTCAAAAATTCAGCTAAGCAATACCAAAAGTTGTGTTAAAGTCTGGAGCTTTATTGTTATTATATAATATATATTTTTTACTATTCACCAAGTCTGAGCTTAAGTCTGTGTAGAATCTTAAACCAAAAGAGATTTTACATTTTAACTAATATAATTTAATTTGCTGTATTGTAGTTATTTTTTAAATTTTATAAGTTTTTGAAAGGGCGCTTCTTTAAAAATGTAAATTAATCGAATATAATGACTATAAATCTACTATATTCATTTCACTCTAATTAAACAATAAGGAATGTATAAATAAATGTCTGCTGATAGAGCTTTTTAAAACCCCACTTCATTATTCTTTTAAGGTTATTCCAATAAAAACGAATATTAGGAAAATTATTCGACTTGTTTCCATGTATTAATATATCGATTTAAATACTGAGCTCACGATTAATTATTTTAAATAAGATATTTTATCACTTGAATAATACGCTTATATTTTTTTTAATTTAATGATAAGCAATCGAAGTATATCCTATGTCGATACAAAATATTTTTTTATAGTAGGGGTATGCCTTTGCTCAGTTTAAACAATAATCCAAATTTCTGAACTAAATCAAATTGAGCTACTTTTCGCACACTCAACTAAATCAAAGCTTATCGATAGTGTTATCGATGACAGTTTTGCAACACATATACCATATATGTTTCTAAAAAGATCTCGAGATTCTCAGCTGTGATGGAAGGCTGTGTGCGTTCCCAAGCTCATCACAAGCTCATTATACTTGAACTCACACACATAAGTACAGATTTAGGTACACACACACACACACACGCACACACACACATATGTGACAATGGTCGGGGCCTCGGTTAGGTAAGTAAGGTTTATTGAACTGATGCGAGAGAGACTGTCAAAGGTTTTTTGTTAGATTTCTTCAATGCAGGTACAACACAATAAACGATCCCCGGAAGGGTTCATGAACCTCCTGTAAATCTCTGAAGCGTGCAAATTATGCAAAAAATAAAATTTAAAATAAAATGAGAAAAAAATAAAGAGAGTAAAGCGACGCAAATTGACGCAAGTGATTTAAGAAGATGGATGGATCGTTGCGTATTGAAGATGCCCAAAATGCCCACATGACAAGAGTGTTTTTTTTTTCTTTCCTCTGTTTTTGAGATCTCAGTCTCAGCTTTGTCAGCTAATTAGTTAAGTACGCGCAGCAGTTGAACCAAAAGCAATCCAAGAGATTAACAGAGTCGCAGTTAAAGATGCAGATACATTTGCAGACACAGATGCAGATACATTTGCAGACAGAGCTACGCAACTGAAGTTCGGCTTGGATGCATCTCAAGATGCTGACCAGTTGGTAGTAATACGTATGTATGTATGTACTTAGTTTCCATATCCATTCCACATGCCACATGCCGCATGCCACATGCAGCTTGCAGCAGCTTCAAGGCAGCGCTTGCCAACGACCTTGACAGCAAATGGCGACCTCGTTGGTTGCTAGATCGTGGCTGTAAACGTGGTTACTTTGATCATTTTGTGGTCGTCGTTCTGGTTTTGGTTTCGGTTTTAGCTTTGGCTATGGCTTTGGCTTTGGCTTTAACTTTGGCTTTAGCTTTAGCTTTGCCTCGGATCGGATTCGGATCGGATGCATCGTTAAGCTGCATTCCTTTGGCGCCCATTTGATTTGATTTGATTCGCATTTTGTTTTCCTTCGTCTTTTACTCACTCAGCTGCATTCCTTTGGCGAGGGTGTGGCCAGACTATATGCATACAAATCTTTACTGCTCTACTGCTCACTTCCCCTCTTTCTTCTCTCTCCTTCCGTCTCTGTTCAGCTTTTTTGCATCTCTTGTAGCTATAATACGTACCGAGTACTTGACATGCCGGAGCGTTTTTAGTGCGGAACGTGAGTGCGTGCGGTAATGGGCACAGAATTCTCAATATTCTCTCTCCCTCTATCTCTACATATCTCTCATTCTATCTCTAGCTTTTGCTGCCTTTACTTAGTCAATGAATTTTTTCATTGATATTGCCTAATTAATTGATTCATTTCAGTTTACTTATGAATAGAATTCATCGCAAGAGAATTTCATTTGAATTTTTTTTTCTTTAAAGTTCATAATTTATATTTAATTTTATTTTTATTTGTAATCTTTTAATGTAATTAATTATGAAAATAATTTTGCATTAAATTACAGAGTTTGCTTGGGTAAATTGAATATCAGAGGTTAATTCAATTTAAAATATATTAATTATACTTTTTTTTATTAAATTACCTGTACAATTACCTGTACAATTACTTGGTAATTAAATGTAATTCAGCCTATTTTTAAAATTACTTCAGTCATCATAATACAATTGCAATTACTAATTGTAAGCTTAAATTATTTGCAGAGTATTTTAACTTTGATTTAAATTTTTATTTTTTTTTTCTTATTTTAAGGTTTTACTGCTTTTTAGCGTTCTGCCAGCAACGTCACCTTGACCACACGACAATCTCTCCCACCGCCTCTCACGATGCCACGCCTCCACTGAGCAGGCACCTCTCTCGCCCATGTTTGATATGCATATTGCATATTGTATATTGCATATTGCACTCACTAAATTAGATCTAACAAATTGCAAAAAATGTGCAATTAATTGTGTCTTTGCTGGTGGGCAAATTTCATCGAGAATCGCGAGGCGCGTTTCTTGAATAACAATTTAAGTCGATGCAACAACAACAACAACAGCAACAATAACTGTAACAACAACAGTCTACAACAATTGCTGCAACACAATCAACAGTCTAATACAATTTCTAAATATTTCTTAATTAATTTAATGCACTTTTCAAAAACAGAACAAAAAAATACGAAAGCAAAAATTATCACATACAATTTTTCCATGAACGCGCAATTTTTTTACATCCTTTTTTTTTTAAATTATTTTCCATGGAAAAATGAGTGCGATTGAATAATAGTTAAATATTTGTCCATTTGAAATGAATGTGAGTGCAATTTAATTAAGTGCAGTTTGCGTGTATATGAAATGAATGAATGGATTTCAAAATCTATTTCAAAACTTACTTGAGATATATGAAACGAATAATATAATGAATACAAGTGAATAGGTTAAAGTAAATAATTAATGAGTGAGTGAATAAGTGAATAAGTTTAAAAATGGACAAAAGTCAATGCATAATGTAATGAATAATTGTGAATAAGTTGAAATGAATAGTGAATAAAGCAGCATCTATAAAAACAAAATCAAAAAATGAACCTTATATAAAATAGTTTGAATAACGCGAGTGAATACATTCATGAGTGTTCGAACATGGACACAAATGTGAATGTTGTTGTGTAATTTTGCTCAGAAATGAATGAATAAGTGTAGAACAATTTGAATACGCGTATGAATAATGATTTAAATGTTCTAAAAACAAATTGAGTGCAATTAAATACTCATGAGTATTAAATGCAATTTACAAGTACAATAAGAACTTGACTGACACAAGTGAAAAAAAAGAAAAATGTGTGAATGCAAATGAATAACAATTGAAATGCCGCTTGAATATGTATATTGAACTAAACTGAATACTGAACTGGATGTGTGAATGTAAGTGTGTTTGTGTGAGTGTGTTTGTGTGAGTGTGTTTGTGATCATGTTCAATGCTTAAAAGCACAACAAGAACTTGGCCATAATTGTCATACAACTGCTTTTGATGGCTAATTCACAGCAACTTTCGACTCTTCAAGGCCGCTTGCTACACATATTACCCTCTCTTTCTCACTCCCTCTCCCTCTCCCTCTCCCTGGCTCTCTCGCTCTTGCTGTTGTCTTTGTGTGCGCTTTCTTTGTGCAACACGTTTGCTGTCAATGGCAATGCCAAGCGATTTGGCATTGCAGGCGGCGGCTCAGTTTGATTCTCAGTTTGTTGTCGTTGTTTAGTCACAGCAACAACAATCACAGCAACAACAATCACAGCAACAACAATCACAGCAACAACAACACTAGCACCAACAACAAAAGCAATTGCTTTGGTAATTAATTCAACGGAAATAATGTTCTCAAAAAGCCAACGACAACAACTACAAAGCAGTTGTTGTCCATGCGTCACCAGCAGCAGCAGCAGCTGTGTGGTTGTTGTTGTTGTTGTCAACATTGTTGTTGTTGCTGTCCCGTTTTGTCACCTTTTGTCGTGTGCTTTGGCCAATTTTGGTTGTCATTTTCGCAGAGTGCGAAGTGCAGCTTTCCAACAGCAGCAACAACAACAACAACAACAATCAAAGCAGCAACACTAGCAACATTTGCTCATTAAGCTTAAAAATGTGCTTTGGCGTTCGTCAGTGTCAGTTGATTGATCGATTAATCGCCTGATTAAGTTGACCCGCTCAATTTGTTAATTGCGTTGTAAGTGGCGCAACAGTTGTTGTCACTGTTGTTGTTGTTGCTGCTATTGTTGCTATTGTGGCTTTTACTGTTATGGCTTTTCGTCAAGGCAATACCAAAAATTCACGACGCTTCTTATCAAAAAAAAAAAAACAAATAAAGATTATGAAATATGCTGCCGATTTGCAGATTAGAAGCAAAGGTACAAAGTTCAGTGTTGGTCAACGCACAATGACATGTGTAATTTACCGTGGTTTCAAGAAAACAACAACAATAATAACAACAGCAACACTTTACGTGATTTGCATGAAAAATTGCAAAAAAAAAAAAAAAAATTATACCAAAAAAAAAGAAAAAAGCAAAGCAAAGCAAAAAAAAATGAGCAACAAAAAATTCGTAACGCATAACGTGAATCGTTTGGATCGTGTTTGGATCGCATTTGGATTGTAGCTTGTTTTGGTCACTCGAAAAAGAAGGCGGGTGGGGGTTGGGGGAACATTTTTTAGTGGGAGGTGCGGCTGCCCATATTGGTACAAAGCACCAACACCAACACCAACACACACACAGAAAGAGGTACCGCAAAGAGGTAAATAAACTTCTTATTGCCGCATCGTGTGTGTCGCTTTTTTTCATTTGTTGTTCGTTCTTATGACTTGTTTTGTTATAATTTTCGTATGTTTATGTTAATTTTCGTCATCAGAGCCAAAAAAAAAGAGGGGAAAAACGTGACATCGTTTGTTGTACATGTTGCAGAGATGGCAGGGGGCAGGGGCAGGGGCAGGGGCAGGGAAGTGGAGACAGGCCAACCATAGAGACATTGCTGCCGACGTTGTTGTTGTTATTGTCGTTGCTATTGTCGTTGTCATTATCCAGGCGGCTTAACCCATGTTGACCCAAGAGTAACTGTTGTCGTAGTCGTCGTCTGCTGCAGTTATTTTCACATTTCCACAGACACACAAACAAACACATGAAAATGGAACATTCGCTGAGTTTTTTCCTTTTTTTTTTCATCGTTTTTCTTTGCATTTTTGGGGAGTGTGCGATTTGCTGTTTTTTTTTGTGCCTCTTGGCTCTGTTGACGACAATTTGAAATTTTAATTTTAACGGTTCTCAGTTGCAATTGTTGTTGTTGTTGTTGTAGTTGCTTTTATGGCCGTTGCATAAGCTTTAAAAGTGCGCCCTTTCACGTGTCTAACCAGTTGCTGGAAAGTCCCTACACTGAAAAAAAAGACCAACTTCTAAAATCAAGAACGTTTATCTTAAATATTTTGTTCTTCAAATAGGATAATTTTACTAAAACTGAGAATATTAATCTAAAAAGTCTTAGTTCTTAGTACAAGAATAAAAATCTTTAACTTTTAAGAATGTTTATATAACAAATTAAATTAACATTTATAAAATTACTAAGACAGAAAAAAATGTATATTAATTAAAATTAACAAAAAAAAAAAAATTATAAAAATAAAAAATATTTTTTATTTTAGTTTTAAGAACATTTATTCTTAAAATAAGAACTTGGTCTTACTTAAAAAGTTCTTTAAACCAAAATGTGATCTCTTAATTTAAGAATATTATGTTCTTGACGAATTTTTTTGACCAAAAATCTTAGTTCTGAGTCCAAAATCTTGACTTTAGAACATTTTTTTTTTATCAGTGTACTCGTTACTTCCCTCACGATATTCGTTACAAAATACACTCGTTACCATTAAAACGTTACCTTTAAAAACGACGACTAAAATAATAAGGAATAAAAATACTGCTCTTTTAGCTAATGATTAATTTTACAGCTTAATCTCATTAACTAATTGAACATCTCGATACTCGTTACAATTTTTAAAAGCTACAAAAGTTTTATATTAACAAAAAGCACGTCATTTGTCAAAATAATTGCGGGTTTTGCATTTTTTTTTTTTGTAGTTTATTATATCGTTTGCGCAATGGAGTTGTGAATTTGTAAAAAAAAAAAACCAAAGTCTCATTTACCTTGGAATACCTTTGTGAAGTGTTAGCTGATTGAGCATGTGGATTTTTACATATGCGTCATTCCTTCCCCGATTTCGGAAGCGAAACGGAACGGAATGGAACGGAACACGAACATTGTACGTGTCGTCAGCAAAAAAAAAAAAAAAAATTAAAAATAAAGATAGAAAGAGGGGTCATTTAGGCAGAGAGTATAAAGGAGGGAGAAGGTATTTGTATGGACTTAGCAAATACGTAAAACAAATCGTGTTTATCTTATCGGGAGGCGTTGGTGAAGCACCCGACGAGTAACCAAGTTATCGAGTTTGCCACAGAGCCGGGAGTGCGGGAGGTGCACGGGGAAAGGAGGGGCCACCCTTAGCCTCATTTTGTCTGTCTGACTGTTTGGCCAAGATAAAATTCCAGTCAGTAACAAGAAAATGAGTTAGTTAACCAGAAACCACAGACACTGTGATCTTAAACACAAAGCAAAACAAAAGTTAACTCAAACTAAAATGAAAACTTACTCAAGTATACATGGATGCTACATGTGTTTCATATGGTGGGTGTTGTGGTGTTGGGGCGGATGAATTGCGGGTCAAGCTGCAACTTCTTTTGGCCGGATATGGCCAATCAAAATGTTGTTCAATTCAAAAGAAACAAAACAAAACGAAGCGAACGTTGTGTTTTCACCATGTGGCCACATGGCTGCAAAAAACGCCATTAAATCGCTATAAAAACGCATCCCGAAATAGATCGAGATGCTGATGATAAATCTGGGAGTCAAAGTTGGAGGGGCTGCAAACATACATACATTTCCGCTCTACTATAAACCAAACCAACGCCATTATCATTATCATTATCATTATCATAATGCAGATGGAATGAGAATTTAGTTGACTTTTAGTGCAAAGTTTCAAGGCCAACTCCTCTCCTTCCTCCTCATTCATAATAGGCAAATTATATAGGCCGTATGTGGTTAATGTTGTGCTCAGTGGATTGGAGTCGACCTTGACTAACAAAAGCCACAGCCAAAGAATAAAGGTCAAAGGTGGACGTGCTAACCACGTCAAGCGGAAATTGAAATGAAAAACGACAACTGAAATTACTCCATAAGCTCAGGCAACCACCAACTAATAAACACTTAACTATTTCAACAATAACAAACAAACGAAAAAAAAAAAAAGTATTAATAAAAAACAATCATTAAATACTGTTTTAAATGCCGAGGAATATGTCTAACGAAACCGAAAGCTCACTGTGTCCTCGACATTCCAAAACAAACGGAGAAAAATAAAATAAACACTTCTGATGCTGAAGAGTATTTAAAACTATTATTTGTAAGCTATATTGACAAATTGATGTAAATAAACATTTGTCTTATTTAGAGTGTGCAGGTATTGTACAGTTATGCAACTGATGACAACAATATTATTAATAATAAACATTAAGAGCAGCTAAAACAATCGCAAAAACAATCGTAAGTAAGGTAGGTATATATAAACTGACTTATTACGTGTTTGGGGTAAGTATTTAAACTGTTCAAATTCGATAGTTCATATCGCTGGACTGACATCACTAATCTAAAATAATTTAATTTTTCTTTAAGCACACTGTTGTACATATAGTTGTAGTTATCGATAATATTGAACGAATCTTTAGTAATAGCCATCAATTGTACAAATATTAAAATACACACATTTGTATTTTTAGCTTACGATAACAATATTTATCGATAGTTTGCTAAATATTTTTCAGATTTTAATGCAATTTTTTGGTTACGCTTCATTTTTAATGCGCCTTTTTTTGTATCTACGTTTTCCTTTGTTTTACTCGTGTATCTTTTGTTGTTTTCCAATATTTTCATTAGTCTCGGGTTGTCGTGTCATTTGGCCATAGTTCAAATGAAGCTGTCAGTTGTCTGTTGTTGCTCTCTCCTCCCCCCACTAACACCCTCTCCTTCCGGCCTGAGGGTAATTAAGCGCAGCTGCATTTATCACAAAAGGGGGACTACAAAAGGGAGCAGGAACAGATTCAGAATGGTACTGAAAAGACATAACAATTTTCGACATTTTTTTTTGGGAATTTTTACGAGCGCAATTAAAGTTCAATGGACAACAACAACAACGACAACAGCAAGCGAAAGAGAAAGAAAGAAGCCACAATCAAATATTTATTTGGGAGTTGATGAGGGAGGAGCAGTAAGAGAAGGGGGAGACTTTAATCTCAAATGGGGTTGCATTTTCGGCAGGATAATAACATCCAGGGTTGCTGACCTCTTGGGCAGCTGTTCCTGTTGTTCCTGTGGTCAACAAATTGAATTCGTTTAATGAGATTTGGGGCAACTCTCTCTCTAAAGATACATAGATACAATATTTATATCTGACATCTCCCTTGGGGTTGTTTGTCAGCTGTCGGAGCAGAGAATAGACAAATAGACAGCCATAAAAATTGTGTTGCAAACGGCAAAAGGGCTAATGCAACACAACAGCAACAGCAGCAGAAGCAACAACAGTGTGAAATTACAAACGACAACAACTACAATGAGAGGAGACAACAACAAGAAAATGTTTACATTTTGATAAGCAGCTAATATTGTTGTTGTTGCTGTTGTTGTTGCTGTTGTCGTTGCTCATGTTGCTGCTGATATCTCAGCGTGCCACTTTATACATTATTGTTGCTGCTGCTGTGGCAACAATAACAATTGTTGATTGCACTTTCTTCTGCTGTTTTCTTGTCATTTTCATTTTACTTATATTTTTTCTTTTTGGGTTACTCTTTATATCAGCTACCATCGTTTTTGTTGTTAGCACATAAGTTAACAGCAACAACGTTTTGTTTAATTAATATTTTTGTTTATACTTTAATTTTTTTTATTGCAAAACTAATGTTGTTTATGGAAAAGCTTAATGAAAATGAGTTCATCAGGAACAACGACGACGACAACAACAACAACAGCAACAAACAATCAATAATAACAATAAATTAAAACAGGCAACGACTGTTTTGCGTTTTGTTGTGTTCTGTTAATTAGCCAAATGGCAATTTGAAAATGAATTTGGTAAAAATCGCATTCGTCATTTATTTGTTTTGTTGTTTTTTCCATTTGTTTTTTTTGTTGTGGCCATTTGGGCATTTTGGCCACAAATGGGGGCGTGGTGGCAGTTAAATGTGCCCACAAGGCGTAAACATATTGTAAACACACAAATTTAACCATTTCACAGTGCTAAATGTGGCCATCAAATGTGCTACAAAAAACCACACACACATAAAAGAAACGCGTGAAAAGACGCGATCGCGTTTTTAAACGCGCTTGCTGTATATTTATTTAGCCGTTGCCATTACAAATAAACAAATGTCAATGTGTGAGTGTGGAATGCGAATTGAGTTGCTTTGGGTAGCACTAAGTAGTAGGTAGAAAAATGTGGAATGTGTTTGGGGTTTTTTCCTTTTGTTTAAACAATTGCAATCTCTTAAAGTTTAAACAAATACGAGAATATCTAAATGCCAAAAAATTTACTGTAAAATCAAGAAGAGTCCATCATCAAGTACTTAAAGTCATTTCTTTTTGCTGGCAATTAAACATTAACAGAAATTAAAGTGCAGCAAAAATATATATATGGAATTTTTAAGCATTTTTTTGTGCGCAGGGTATTTCGTAGTCAAGCAGACTCAATTACAGACTTAATTGTTTTTAATCAAGTATATTGAATTGTTTCTCTTTATATTAAAATTAATCTAAAGTTTTTTATTAAAGTCTTCACATTAATATTAAAGGAAAAATACCATTTATATAAGCAAATACAACAAATTAATAATTTGTTAAAAAATAACTAAAAATTATGCATAAATATTTGAGTAAAATATGCAATGATTGACAGATTTAATAACTTTCAAAATGGTTTTGTCGCCCTACTCACCCAGTTATGGGATTTAAAAGATCGTATATAATACTCTCCGACTGCCTGGTAATGTCACAACTCACAGCACTAATGACCGACCACACAAGTAAGGCTGCCACAAGACACAGATTAAAGTTGGCCAAAAAAAAAAAAAAAAACCTGCCAAACAGATCCACAGGCAATGAAAAAAAAAAACCATTCAAAGTGGACCAAAAATGTAACCGTTTGACAATTGTGAACGTCAATCAATGGACACTATGGAACTTTGTAGACATTGTCGTTGAATGAATGATGTATCGAACACATATATATATATATATATATTTACATTCAAGTAGCTGTAGTTGCATGTGGCTTGTTGCTGGATTATGGCCCAATTTATATGGCATGAGGCAAAAAATGGCAACAAACATTGACAGGCCAGACAAATAAAGCTGTAGAGCGCAGGTAATTTATTTTTGTTTTTGGTTTTTTTTTTTTTTTTGGGAGTCTACTTTAAGCACGACTTTGACTTGGACTTGGCATATTGTCCAGTTATGGCCAGTTGTTAGTTGTTTGTTGCATTGTTGCCTGTTGTTGTTGACCGGATTTCAATTGGAAATTAGGAGCACAGAGAGTTCGCTTGCATAATGAATGATTTTTTTATAACGTGTTTTTTTCTTGTGCTATTGTCGCTGAAAATTACAATTCAATTAGCAATTGTTATAGAAATACCTAGTTGACTACATTGCCATTACAAACAGAAAAGACCTAACCTCACAAATGAAGCAGACAAACGTCATAAGAGGAGGTTGGCCTAGTCCACCCCCAAAGAGCAGGACCATGATTACAACCATACTCAAAAAAAAAAAAAAAGGAAAAACCAGCTGACGCTTTTTGTGACGCACTCAATATTGCGTGGGTGTTTTCTCTCTTTCACTCTCTGTCTCTCTCTCTCATTTTATATTTTTCGGGCAAACAAATTTGTGCGTGGGCGAGGTTCAAACAGAGAGAGAGAAAGAGAGAGAGAGAGAGGGAGAGTCAACCTCTACCTCTGTCTGGATATAATGACGTCTTTCAACCCTCGTTGGTAGCTTTAATTTGGGTTAGCTTACTCGTTTGCTATTGGATTGGGGAAAGTGGATTCGTTGGGTAATCTTAGACGCCTGGCGGTGCCTCAAGTGGTAAGTTTAAGTATCAGTTGCAACACATTCGCCAGCCAGCCTCACCATGAAGAGAGTGTCACAGATAGAGCCCCTCCTCATTTGGCTCCCTCAAGAGAGCTCAAGACTCTTCACAAAGAGTCAACGAAACAAGTTTCTTTTCATCTCCCTCCATCCCTTTCCATATCTCTCTCTCTCTCTCTCTCTCTCTCTCTCTCTGTCTTTCACTTAGTGTTTGTCATTGTATTTGGTGGGCAGGAAGATTGATTTCAGTTCGATATATTATTGTTAGATGAGAGCACACATTGTGAGACACGTTAAGGAGTATTGACTGTGGGCATTGCCGCTGAACGACCTAGAGCTGGTTTAGTTATATCGATGTGGGAGTTGAGATTGTGTTGAGAAGGAAGTGTTTTCTGATTTAAGCTTTGAGCTACAAGCGCAGCAACTATCGATTAATTGATGAAATTTTATCAAGACTCTTCACTCTTGTATCTTACTACATTTTTTATCCCAAATATATAACTGCCACACATTTATAGTACTGTCTCTAGTAATTATGGATTATTTACTCATTTAAATATTAAATATTTATTTATCGAAGAAAGTGTTGTCGATAAATCGATACGATATCGATTATATCATATCATATATTTATATATTGAAAAACAAATTTAAATTACTAACAACTCATATATAAATATGCATTTACAAAATTTAATTAATATTGAATAGTTTTCAATAATGTTATTCATTTGTTAAATATTCAGCTCTGACATCATTTAATTCTTTTAATGATGATACATATGACGATTTAATGGAAGCATCAAAAGTTTCTCAACTTTTTCTTTGAAAACGACGTCTTGTTAATTTTCCCTCTATAATCTTTTGTTGTTTTCTTAACATTTTGCATACAAATACAGATAAAGATACAACAAATATGAATGCGAATGTGAATCCGAGGGGCACCCCACAAATCAGTCGGCTAATCTTTGTTTTCGCAACTGCCTCTAAAGACATTTCCGCTTTAACTATCGCTAGTTGCTTGAAGTTAACTGCTGCATCAATTATCGTATTCTTCTGACTGACTGTAGCTGCTAATTTATCTTCCTCTTTTCCTCTGTTTTCTCATTTTCTTGTACTTTTGTCATCATCAACTGCGTGTACATTGTTAATCGGGCACACAGCATATTTATTTATTTATCTGTCCCATTCATGATCCATTGGGCTTAATGTCGGACGTTTTTCACTGTAAAAAGTTGAAGTCAAATCGCGGATCGCAATTTGCAAATCTTCAACGAAAACTTGGCTAAAACAAATTTGTTATTCGTTGAACACGAAATATAAAATAAAGAACACAACAAAGAAAAAAAATAATAAAGAAACCTTCTCGTGCTTATCTAAAACTTGGTAAAAGCGAACTAAACTGAAAGTACGATAAAAAAAAACAAAGTAACACACAAAAGGTTAAGACCAAATAACGAAAGAATAAAATAACCAACAAACGCGACTTTTTAGTCAAAACAATCGAAAACCTACGAAAAATGTCATGTTTGTTTTGATGAAACGTTCAAGAAACTCGCGTTGATAAGCGACGACCCAAAAACAAAAGCAAACAAGCCAATAAAGTTTTTTTTTAAATGCTTGATACTAAGACGAATCGTGAGTCGAAATGAAAGCAAACTCAGTAACAGGTTGCAGTAAAAAAAAAAACGCTTAAAAGCTTTAAAAAAAACACGAAACACAAGGTTTGACAAAAAAAAAAAACAAAAAAAAAGAGAAGACACAAATTTAACCGGCGGGCAGAACTTTGCTAAACAGGCGAAATTTAATTAAATGCAAGTGAAATTTAATAAAATTTTAGCTTAAAGCAATACAACGTACCTGCACATACACTACAGTGTAGATATTAAATGATTTATTAATTATCTTTTACTTTAAGGTATTTTAGTTTCTATCTATGTATTTCTTAAACCTTAAAAAAATTAAAATAAATTAAAATAACTAAAATATCCTTAACAAAAACTGTCTTCAAAAAATCTTGGATAGATCTTAGTTGATTCCAAAACTATTTCTTACTATCGAAGAGTTTGTTTTCTTTTTGCATTTTATAGAAGCTTCTTATATGAGCTATGATTGCCTTGATTAAAAGCATTTTATCTGTTTATTGTCTACAACAAATATCAGGCATAGCATATGCAATATACAATTGTTAGTCGCAGAGCGCAATTAACGCGCAGCTGTTTAATATAATTAACAAAATCTTAAGTACTGGCAAGTGCGACACAGCTGTTTCAAAATTGTTATTGACACATGGTTTATATGCATGTTCTCGTTTTGAAATTAAAGCATAACGTTTATTGACTTTGCAATGCAAATTGAAAATTCTATGCACAATTTTACTATCGATTTTGACGTATTTTTGTTAATTAAAAACAAAAATTTTTGTATTTCCTTGATCGATTTGTTTCAAGAGATAGTGCAAATCGAAATGCAAAAATGCAGTGTTGTAAAACATTTGATTTACAACTGTAAAGTGTGACATGAACACATAACAAAACCAAATGATCAGCTTTCTAACTGTAAATTGTGGTAAGAAATATTGTTGAAAGCCAATTGAAATGATAAGCAATGAAATTGAATGGGATTCGTGCCGTGTTAATTTGTTATTGTTTTATATTTGTGCTTCTTATTTCGAATTTCATATTTCGTATTTCGTATTTCGAAATCAACCATCGATAGGCTGATAAACTTTTGTGTGTGTGTGTGTGTAAGTGTGTGTGCGCTCTTATCAGTAACTCTAAAGCCGCACGAGCTGTAGATAAAGCAGTCTTCGTCTTTGCCTTCGTACACGTACATATATGTACATTACACGTAGCTTTGAGCTTGTGAGAGTGACTGATTGTCTGATAGGCTGTCTGTCATCCTCTGTCTTGTTGCAGTTGTTCTAAACTTGTGTGTGAGGGAGATAGATGAAGTGCATGCAAAGCGGAGCTCACAATGAAACGAAGCGAAGCGAACGACCTTCACAGTCAGTCAGTCCACTTGGGATGCTTTTTTATTCTTTTCTAGCGTGAAGAGGAGAAAATAAGAAGTGTATAAAGTGGGGGACAGGCGTCGTCTCAAGTGATAGAGTTGCTCCTTTCTTCTCCCCTATCAATCACTCTCTTCCACTCGTTTTAACTTCAGCTGTCAGCACTGTGGACAAAACACATTTTTTCCGTCAATTCTAGTTTTTTTTTAAGTTCCATTTTGGAAAAATTTAAACCACAGGTTGTGTATATTCTGAATATTTTTTAATAAAAGATTGACAAATATAATATTGAAAAATCAATTTAACTTAGTGCTATCATTTTAAAAATTTATTTTGCGAGCACCTAAGTTGGTTTTTGAAACAACGATAATTGCTTTTGGGTGTTTCGAGATTTATAGAATATCAAAAAAACATCAGCTTTTCCATTCTTAGATTTTTCTTTTTGGAAAACTTGGCTTTTTTGACCATCTTCCCACTAAAGAGAGCTTTGTTTTGCTCCTGAAAATTGGCAACACTGGATGTCAAAAGAGTTGGCAGACAACAGCGTTGATGGAGTGAGAAAGAGAGAGCGAGCAAGAAGGTCAGGAGCGAACAAGGAAGCTGCTGAGGAAGCGCAATTTCAAAAGAAGAGGGAGGAGCGGGAGAAATATTTATGCAAATTGCAGTTGTAGCGAGGGGGAAGATTTTTGAATAAAAACCAAATAAAAACTAATGAGCGAACTGCTGCCACCGATAATGATGACAATAATAATGAGGATGACGATGATGATGATATTGATGACGGAACGGAACGGAACGTTAAGGCAAAGCGGAAAAGGCATAAAGCGAAATGCAAAACAAATTATAACAAAAAAAACGAGCAAAAATGCAAATCTAGCTAAAAAGGTAGCCACAGTCAAACAAAGGGCAGCGAGCGAGCGGACGAGCGAGAGAACGAGCGAGCGAGCGAGACAGACTGATAAAGTGCAAAGCGCAAGTGCGTGTGCGAGTGTAAGTGTGAGGGAGATGCAAAAGACCAAACTGGCTAAATGCAAGGCGAAGGCGAATTTGAATGCAAAAACGAAGCGAGGGTCAATCGGCGGCGTTAAACGGGAACAGCTGCTCTTAGTTGTTGTTGCAGTTGTTGTTGGTGGTGCAAAGGCAAATGCCACAAGGGCAGGCAAAGACAGCTATAACAACAACAACAGCAACAAGCAGAGAGTGCCCAATGCAAGTTCGTTTTGCACATGTGTGTGTGTGTGTGTGTGAAGTAGAAGCTCACACACACACACACCAACACACACATGCGAGCTCAGAGATACCAGACTGGGCACAGAGAAATATAAAAACAAGTTTTTTGTGTGGCTGCAACTGCGACTGCGCTGCTGCTGCGGACGACGCGTCGCTGCGCCTGCGCAGAAGTTTTCAGTTTTCAGTTTTCAACCCAAAAAATAAATAAAGAGATGAAAACACATGCATATACAAATATGTATATACAGTGAATCAAAAAATAATAGTTGCACAGCAGTAATTTTACAAAAAATTATTTAATAAATGTACACTTTTATTTTTTTGCATTATTTAATATATTCGAAATGCAAAGGAGTAGATTCAGGTTACATTATCTCATATATTTTAAGATTTGAAAAGTGTTCAGATAATATTATGATGTGAAAATCGTTGAATTCAATTTAAATATGAACAAAAATAATAATTGTTATTAAAAAAGTATTTTTTTTTAATAGTTTATAAGAATTTTGTAATATACTGCATTTACAATTTATTTGTGCAATTATTATGAGAAAATTGGCCTGTTTATAATGTTCGAAATAATTATATTTCCTTTTAACTTACTTGTATATTAAAATATTGCCTAAATAAAGCTGTATGCTTTCATTTTCTTTAAGTTTACTGCTTAAGAAGTTTTTCTAAAGTATTTGAGGTGTGTCAATAGTTTTTTGACTCACTGTATGTGTGTTTTTTTTAACTGATTGCTGACTGACTTTCTTTAAGCATTTTTGTGCTTTGTCGCTGGACATGTTGCAGACGATGGCGCAGTTTTCGCTTTTTTGGCAACTTTTTGAGGCAAGGAGAAGAGGAAGAAGAGGAAGTCGACAAAAGGAGAAGAAAACACGTTTTGTACGTTTGTACGTCTGTCTGTCTGTGTGTGTGTCTGAGTATGCTCCGGTTTCTGTTTCGGTTCCTCACTCACCTGGCAAACGGCGTCTGTTCCACCTCGTAGATCTCGTTGATGTCATGCGACACAAGTAATCCCTTCAAGCGCTCCGCATCCACGTCCAGCAGGCCGTCGCCTATGGGAAAGATGCCCTCCTCGGTAAACATGTTTCAAAGCTGCAGCTGCTCTCGCTCTCTCTCTCTCTCTTTCTTTCTCTCTTTCTCTTTATCTGCTATTCGTTGTGCTTTTCTTTTCTTTAGTTTGAGTTTGAGTTTGTTTTGTTTTTTTTTATATATATATATTTATTTTTTATAATTTGATTTATATTTATTTGTTGGGGGCATAAGCGGGGAGAGGCTTTTGTTGCAGTTGCGGGACGATGGCGCGATATTCAAACTGTGGCACATACAAACAATAACATATACAATAAATAAAAAAAACAAAAAGTAAAAACAACAACTCTAAATGTAAACAACAACAACAACAACACGAGTGTCGCGCGCGCGCATTTCGCAAAGTTTTGGCCACACTGCCCGCAGCAGCAGCAACAGCAACAAACAGCAACAGCGAAACAGAAGCCGAGAAATTCCAGCGCCCTTTTAAAACAGCCGACTGCGCTGCCGACGCGACGTCGACGCGCCGCATATGCAACAGCCTGTGTGTTGAAGCGTGACAGCACTAGGGATGCTGCAGTCAAAACTATGCAACAACGCAACAACAACAACACAACGACCACGGAAATTTCTTAGCTCTGTTTCAATTTTTTTTGCTGTGTGTTTTTATTTCACTCTTCTTGTAAAATGTTAAGAGCATTTACGAAAAATTGTAACTAAACAACGGCACACGCACAAATATTTAACACAATTTACAACACAACACGTTTCACGTTATTTTGTCAATGCTGTTGCTGTATCTGTTATTTTGAATGTGTATGTATATGCTCAATGCTGGTTGTGTTGGTGTATACCGACGTCGTGTTCTGCCAACTTCGTCAGCGGCAGCGCAGCTCACAACAACTTCTTGCTGTTGCTGTTGCTTTTGCTACGTTTGTATGTGTGTGTCCAATTTAGCACATGAAAAAACAACACAAAAAAATTGAGTATATTTTTTTTTATATATGAACTGCTTAGACGATTATGCAGTTTAAGTCGAAATATTCAAATATATAAGTTTAAAACTTGAAGCGCGAACGAAACGAAAGAAGATATATAAGAAAAAAATAGCTTGTGTTGCAAGCAGCGCGCTTTTGATTTAATAAATGGTTTGAATTTGTACTTGTTAGCACCACACACACACAAACAAACAAAACACTCGTGGTAAACACGGTAGAGTCAACTTGCAAGCGACGAACGGATAACAAAATCATAAACGCAGCACATACACACTCACACACCAGGCGACAACGAATTACAAATCACAACTAAGCGCACCGAGCGTCACACGTCCGCCTCGTTCGGCTTTGTTTTTGCTTCTAAAATTTCCGATGACAAATCGGTTTGAATGGCGCGTGTTATCGATAGCTCAATGTTATCTTTAACATCTGTAACAAGTAGTCATATATCGATTTATTGTACAACGAAACGCGTAAAGTTGTGGAATCATTTACTGTTTAGTTGCGGTAAATTACAAATTTTAGAGAATTTTTAGTATATTCGCGTATTTTGCCATTAATTTTTTACTTTGAAATTTAATAAACAGAGTTGTAAGATACTCAATTTGGCACTGTTAAGTTCACAGCTATCGTACCGATAACGATATACTACGCATGCGTGCCAACTTGCTGCATTATTGAGTGAAAGCGCTTCGAAATATCAACTCTGTGTTGCGCGGCTCGGCTTGAAAATTTGAAAATGAAAATGAGATTAAAACGACGAGCGGCACTGCTCTGGCTGCACAATTGACGGAATCTTGACACGCAATGGGCGTTAGGCGACGCAATAGTCCTAAACATAGATGCCGCCCCTTTAGTGATTTGGCGCCGCCTAAAAATTCTTAATTTAGACATTTGCATTATGTTTATATTTATAAATTTGTACATTTTTGTTTTTCATTTATGTATGCGTGCTCCACTTGCGCTGCATTTTCATGAGCAGCCAGCAACGGAGACGCAGGCATCCCAGGAATGCGATGCAACCAAAAATAACTGCGAACCGAACAGATCTGAAGATGAAGAAGCAAGCAGCCAAGTGCAAAAACCTTTGCCGGGTGCTCATATGTATATTTATGTATGAGTTTTATTAATAGTCCACACCATTTCATTTCATTCTATTCTGCCTATTCCCATAAGCCGACATAAGCGATTACGAGTCCGAATCCGAATCTGAATCCGAGTCCGAGTCCGCTGAACTCAAAACGCAACGAACTTTGGCCATGCTATAAATAGGATGCAGTGCATCATTGGCTAAATGTCGCAATGCCTGATGCCTGGCATGCTTTCAAGTTTAACAGATCCGGCATTTGACCTACGCAGAGTTGAACAAGTAAGAAAGATATAGTCGAGAGTGCTTGACTGCAAAATACCCTGGACTAGTCTCTTAGGTACATTTCATATGTGCCAAATCTCAAGTCTTTGGCTTTTTTAATTGAAATTTTTTTGATTTGCAATTTAAACAATCGTTCTGTCTGCATGCTAAACAAGATCTCTGAGTTAATGTTTCAAAATTATTCTTAATTTCCTGTTCTAATTGTTTAAAAATGTAATATTTACATCTTCTATGCGCTTTATGTAAAATTCAAAAGAATTCTTGTTTAAACTGCAAAATGAAACTAATTTGAAAATTGTGAATGCTTTTTTGTCGAACTGCCGCATTTTTGAGTTTTGACATTCTTCAAGTAAATGAGCGATTTATACAGTTATCGACTAAATGGCAATTTAGTTTTATAATTTTGATTTTTTGTACTGTGATTTCAATGCCAATACTGACAGTGATAGTGAAACTGTTTCTTCTTATTAAAAATATAAAATATTCAAGGTTCCAAAAATGACTGTTTTTTTTACATACATATGTACATAAATGATAATGTAGGCTAGAAATATTAAATATATGAAAAATATGAAATTTAAAAATCATCAGCTTGTTACCCAACATTTTGAACTATCTATTACACAATACTTTTTTGTAAGACTGTGTATACTTTACAAACTTAATATACCCTCGACCAGGCTATAAAAAAACATGCATATTGCAAATAATTAGCCAAGACAGAGGACTTTATTGCCAAAAGAAAAATAAAGAAACATTCTGGCGGGAATTCCCCTTAGTCGGCACAATAGGCGCATTGAGGACCATCGACAACTTCGTCCTCATCGCCATCGCCATTCGCGTTGCCGTTTTGATCGCCAACATCTCCGCTGCCGCGATAATCATCAATGATGGCTTGAAGCTCCTCCTGGGCATCGATGAACTCCTGCTCCTCCATGCCCTCCCCGGTGTACCAGTGCAGATGGGCCTTACGGCGTAACATGATGCTGGAACCATCCAATAGACGCTGAAATAGCGACTGTATCGCCGTCGTATTGCCAATGAACGTGGCGGACATCTTTAGTCCACGAGGAGGAATATCACAGATCGCAGTCTTGATGTTGTTGGGAATCCAATCAACAAAGTTATGAAGATTCTTGTTACGCACTCCGGTCAT
Organism: Drosophila innubila; assembly: GCF_004354385.1. Classification (NCBI taxonomy): domain Eukaryota; kingdom Metazoa; phylum Arthropoda; class Insecta; order Diptera; family Drosophilidae; genus Drosophila; species Drosophila innubila. The sequence continues at coordinate 21,209,698 of NC_047626.1, forward strand.
CAGTTGATCGACCTCACGGGGTGACATGCGACCCCGAAAGATTCCAGCAGCTGTCAAAAGTTTACCCTTGCGAAGATCGATGGCACACAGAAGATTGTTGCTGGAGAAGATCTGCTGGACGAGCTCGGAGACGGTACCCTTGCTAAACTGTTGCTGCTTGCAGGTGACCAACGGTGCAAAGCCCGGAATGAGGAAATGTAGGCGGGGAAATGGCACCATATTCACATAGATCTTTCGGAGACCCGCATTCAGTTGACCAGGAAAACGGAGGCACGTTGTGATCCCCGACATGGTCAAGGCGACAATGTGATTGATGTGCTCATAGCCGGACATTTGTATCTTCAGATTGCGATTGCAGATCTGAAATAACGCCTCATTGTCCAGACAAAAGGTCAAATGGGAATTATTAACCAATGCCGGAATGCTGAGCAGGGCATTGTACGGCTCCACAACGACCTGGGACATATTCGGAGACGGTATCGTCACATAATTACAAAGCAAATTATCCGGATATTGCTCCACTAGCGCCTCCATGATTAGCGATGTCAAACCGGATCCGGTACCGCCTCCAATGGAATGCAATAATTGGAATCCCTGCAATGAATCCACAGATTCCACCTCACGCCGTGTATTTTCCAGCACCTGGTCGAGAATCTCAGCGCCATCCGTGTGATAACCACGTGCAAAATTATTTCCGGCACTCTCCGAGCCGGCTACAAAATTCTCCGGCCGATATAATTGACTGCTCGAATTGAGACGCTGTATGGTGCTGGCTTCCGTATCAATGATGATGGTGCGGGCATAGAAACGTTTGCTCGCCGTCGCATTGAAGAACACATTGATGCGCTCCAGTTGCAAAGGACTTGTGCCTCCAAAGCGTCCGGATGCATAATCCACACCGTGTTCATGCGAGATCACATGCCAAAACTGGTCGAGATAGAGACAGAAAGAAAGAGAGAGAGAGAGAGAGGGGGTGTCGATGAGATCGATCGAAGATTGGTTAAGATATGTCAAAAAAACAAACAAAATATACTGCGCGTTCCCACGGCATCTACATATATGATATACTGGTTCGATCAAAAAAAAAAAAATGTTCAACTGCGTATGGTTTTCAGGAATCTCTATACCAAATTTGGAGTATTTAGCTCTTATAGTCTCCGAGATCGTCACGATCATATAAACGGACAGAGGAACAGGGAAAAATCGACTCGCCTGTTGCTACTGATCAAGAATATTTATACCTGATGGAATCTGTCACGCCTCCTTTTGTCTGTTACATATATTCACACAAAGCCTAGTTACAATCTTTTGCTAATTTGCAATGGGCTCAGGGTATAAAAACATAGTTTTTTATGATAACGATGGTCTAAAAAAATCATATTCATATCTTGTATAGTTTTCATGTGAGATTCTAAAGAATTCTTGTTTCTACTGAAAAACTAAACATAGTTTTTCTCGAAATACCGTTTATTTTTAGGTACGTACGTTTTGCAGTAAATGATCGTTATATCAATATTACTCACCGCATCGCCAATAGCATTGCCGGCTCCGCCGATCTGTAGTGTAACGATCTCTCGCATTCCACCTCCTCGCCTCCGACGCTTTCTCCCTTCTCCTATTCCTTCTACTTTGCGTCCTTCTGCTTTTCGCTTTTATGCAATTTTTTCTTATTCCAGAATACAATATATAATTTTAAATTTTCGATTGGCCAAAATGGAGGGAATTTTCAAAAAATAATGCTCAATTGAACTGCATGTTGTGCCTTTCTTTTCACACTCTCTCACTCTCTTCCCCTCACCACACGCTTGCACAGAAATCAATTTAGAAATTTTTCAGCTCCTTAACTATTATTCTCTCTCTTTCTCTCCCTCTCATTCTCTCTGTCTGTCGCTGTCTCGCCACCTATGATCGATAGACCGTATTACCAGAATTTCAAATCCTAAAAAAACTAATTTTTATGAAAGGGTAGCTAGCTTAATAAAATTTTTTAAATGTACCTAAAAATTCCCATTTTTAATTTTGTTTGTTATAAAGCGTTTGGTACGAAAATGCAGAATAAATTTAAGTAATTAAAACAGATAATTTTTTAATTTTGTAGATAATCCGCAGAAGTAATTTAAAAAATCGTCGCCAATGTGAAGTTCTTGCAAAACATTGTACGACTTCATTTTAAGCCCATATCTACATTTAAATGTGATTTGAAAATTGTAAAACCCTAAATAAAGTACTAATATAACCTTAAAAAGCGATAATAATTATAATATAGCATTTTACGTTTTTAGAAGTATTTTTTTCCTTTTACTTTATTGAAACATTCCAATATCTCAATTATACTATTTAAAAAAAAAAAAAAGAGGTCGGCTACAGTCGGGCACGATCGACAGTAGGATACCCTGTGCCCAGGTACTCGACCAATTGTTCCTATGTCAGCTATATGATATATGGAACCGAATTAAACCAACTTGAAGGCATATTCTAACCGTTTGGTTAAGATATCTCAAAAAACAAAAAATTTTGTATACTAAAAGTTGATTTTTGACCGATCGGTCGTATGAAAGCAGTTTTCAGCTTTAGCAATTACAAAATATTCAAGTGTAGCTAGTAAATAGCTATAATGACAACACTCTCGCGAGATCTCCGTGTGACACGACAGTATTTGGTAGATAACCATATCACGGGACTATCAGGGTGGACTGACATATAGGTCATTGTTATAGGTAGTAAAACACAATTTTTCGATCAAACTACAATTTTGTTGGATAGTGTAATTCATCAACTGATGGGTTTCTTAAGTTACAGTTTTATAAAGACATCCTTTGACTAAAGTTTTGGTTAAGTTGTGTCGTGACCTGTTCAAATCTGTGTCACGCACTCATCTCAATTTTATCGTGCGCCCATCTCTAAGAAATCGTTTATTATGCAAATTGATGAGTTTAAAGCATCTTAAGTATTCCTCTCTTAGAATTAGTTGAGGCATCAAATTATAAACTGCACTCGTGACACACTAATATCACGCACCCATCTCTAAAGAGATACAGCGATTTGTTTACTACAATTAGTTTAATGTGAGAATAGTATTAAAAAAAAAAGGAAATGAAAAAAGTTGAAGAGAAAATGCAGCGAATACATCGATGAAATCGATGGAAAGCAGGCAATTATAATTATTAGACAATCAGCAACTGTTGCTGGAGCTATTTGTCCTTCTTCTCGGCGGCGAGGGGATTGAACAGCCGGTTGACCTCGTTGGCCACCAGATGATCCAGGATGATGCCATTGTTGTCGATGAAGGCGGCGCATGACTTGATGCTCGTCTGTTCCCGCTGACCGCGTCCATCGCGTACGCTCAGCGTAAGGATGTACTTATCGTCGTACTTCTTCATATCGGAGCTGGCCTCCCAGATTCGTTGCGATTTGCCGCCGGCTTCCTTTTGTACGGCAACCGCAAAGGTTCCCTTCTCCCGGAACGTTGTGTGGAGCGTGAGGACGCCCATTAGGGCAAAGTAGGCGAGCACGCTGAACAGCAATACGGGACGGGATTGCGGGAACGGATGGGTAAAGTCCCAGGCATGGGCCATTATGGCCACGCCCACCGCCAAGGCGCAGAGCACCAAACGAGTGTTGACCAATCCAAATTGCTCCTTCAACTGTGGACGATCGCCCAGCAAGCAGGTCTTCACCGCATCATCCAGAGCATGCTTCACCGCCGATCCGTCCCATTTGTTGACCTTCACCAGCTGTAAATATCGAAATATTAATAAAACAAGCCGACTGACGTGTACAAAAAAAAACACTCCAGCAATTATCAAATGGAAACCGGCGAGCAAACGTATTGTTTAGCCGTTTTAAGTTTCCCCTGACTTACTTCTTCGGCAGGCTGTGATTTGTCGTCCTTCTTGGCCATTTTTGCTGTTTTCTTTCAGTCGCTGCGCTTAAAGTTTGCTTGCTGAGAACGCTTAAAAAAACACTTGTTTTTGCAATTTGACAACGCGACAGATAATTAGTGCTGCCAACTTTTTAGAGGGGCAAAATAGCTGTTTCTGGCTGGGAAGCATCCGAAAAATAGCTGAATTTGCGATGTAAAATAGCTAAGAACATAATGGCAGCCCTGAATCCAAAAGCGGTGTGGCAGCCTTGAATACTAGAAAAAATATACCGATAGTTTGAAGGCGCTGTTATCTGATATCGATAACTTTGCATGCATTTAAAATTTAAATTGCAATTTTAAATGCTTTTCTTTTGTTGTAGATTTGTCAAAACGTTTTATTATATTTATATGGATAACAGTATGAAAATCCGTTGTAAAAAAATTGTAAATATATATTTTAAATAACAGAGTATGGAATTTATTTTGCCAATTCACATGGACTTCATCTGGGCCATGAGATCCTCCAAGCTCGTCTCCGGCACACCATCACCAACTGCTGCATTGGCCGAGATGTCGACATCCAGCTTGTCGGGCGCCTCGTAGGCCAAACGGAGACCAGATGCCACATTTGTAGTATCTGCTGGTTTGGTAGCTACATCCACAGCTGGTGAGTCGTCAGCCACAAGTTCAATGCCCCAATCGTTGGTGGCATGCAGTGGCTCATCGGATACTTCCTCCACCTGTTCCACTACAGGCTTGGGACGTGCCTGGAACTCCTTCTGGCGCAGCAGGCAATGGCGGTCGTCACACTGTGTGTTCGGCTTGAGAGTCATCTTGGGAAAGAAGTCGTTTAGCGCATTGTATCCCAGATAATCGGAGACCTCGCCAAAGTTCAACAAATACTTGAGCGCATTTTGGACCAAGAGACCCGCCGTAATGCCCATGGTGGTGGGCAGGGAGGCGGCACAGACGCCCTCACGTTTCAGTGTACGCTCGTCTATGTTCTCCGCCACAACCAGGGGAGGAGCACATGCGAAACAGGCCGTGTCGCCGGGCCGAATGAACTGAATGTGGCCGGAGACGGCATTCTCCGAGACGCCGGACTCAAACCAGTTGAGATTTAACTCATTGCAGGCCGAATTGATTGCCATACGTGCCTCAAAGTTATCCACACAGCTGAGTATCAGGTCGACGGGTTCGCCTTGCTGAATGCCCGACTCCGAGATGGTGCTCAGGAACTTGTCAAAGTTATCCACTGTCGTAATGTTGTAGTTGTGCGTCTCGATGTGCACATCCGGATTAATGAAGCTCAATGTACGCGCCGCTGCCTCCACCTTGGACAGGCCAGCCTGATCGGGTGTAAAGAACAAACGGTTCATGTTGGCCAACTCCACCTTGTCATAGTCAAAGAGTATCAGCTTGCCAATGCCACAGCTGTTAAGTATTAAGTATACATATGAATTTAACATCATCTCTGAATTCCACACACACTTACCGCGTCAGCATATCGGCGGTGACACTGCCCACACCACCGACACCCACAATGGCCACCGCCTTGTCCCGTATGCGCTCATAGTCCTTGACAATGTTCATTCTCTGCAGCGCCATCAGGCGGCTGTAGGGATTCGAATCAACCACCTCGGCGGACATGCGTTCGATCTTTTCGCGTGCATGGCGTGTGCTGGTTTTTGGCTCATCTAGTTCCGTTTTCAATTCGGCAATAATTGCCTGCAGTTCATCAATGGCATTCGACATATTGCAAATAAAAAAAAAAACAAAACAAATCTCAAACACCACAATACCCAACAAATTCCCAGACACCGTCAAAAACGTCGTCGGCTGTCGTCGTGTCACTTTCGCTACGAACAGCTGTCAGCTGTGAGGCGTTGCCAGATGTTTAAGCGAGCACAAAGATAACGATATCGATAAGACGTTCGCACTATCGTTGCCATTGCAGCCTTTTTTTATATTTAAATTAAAGAAAACCCCACAAACCACAATTTTTTTATTTGAGTTTTGTGTGCAACTTGTTTTTTCTAATCTTTTTTGTTGTTTAGCCAAATTGCGCTGACGTTAAATTACGAAGAGTCTTTTCAAATTGAAATCATCTACGAAATTTCGCTCTTATTTTTCATACAGAGTTTTACTTTTATTTCGAGTCTACTCCGTTTCGAGTATGTATAGGCTTGTGACTATAATGTTAACTTAACATTGTTAAGCAGTTTATTTTGAATTTGTTAATTTTTTTTTTCTGAATTGAACTTTTTACAGACATTTGTCATATATAATTTGAATTTCCGAAATACAAGGTTCCTAGTTTTGTGCTTCCAATTCATTTTCCCAATTTTAATATTCCTAGAATTATTTCGCAAATTTTTTACAGGAAATCAGAATTATTAAGTATTGGTTGTCAGAGGATCGAAAATTTAGGTAAGCTCAGTATTCAAAAGAAAGAATAAAACAGAAGCGCGCCATTCAAAATATTACACCAAATATATTGTCAAAACATTACAGATATTATTATTAAATACACAAAAAAAGGAAATAATTAATTATTGTTGTGGTTGTTGAGTGTCGAGTGTCTGTCGGTGTGTGTGTGTTGTTTTTGTTGGGCTTGATGTTAAATGCAGCGCTTGGAAATTGCTACGATAAACTGATTATAATCAAATATCAATCTAATTACAAGCTATGCTCTTTAGTATTATGTTCCTGTGTGTGTGTGTGTGTCTGTCTGTGTGTGTGAGTGTATCTGTCTAGGTGTGTGTTTATTTATTTATTTAGTATTATTATAATTATGTATGTATTACTGTATAAACCGGGACTATCACTTGCAAAAATAAATATATATGCATAAGTTTATGATGCTGCCGTGCTGCCCGCGGTTGTGGTCGCCTGTCCCGGCTGTCGGGGCTGGAGGCGCACACGAAAGCCCTCCTCCCGCTTCAGTATGATGTCCGCCTGCAGCTTGAAATCCGACTCGCTGAGGTCCGAGTAGACACGATAGTTGCGCATGATGGTCGAAAGCAGGATCTTCAGTTTGAGCATCGCATATTTGCGCCCTATCGAATATATAAGCAACATTAATCGGTTGTGTAATCGAGTTATCGAATATTAATTGATTAATCGTGTAATCGAATACAAATCGCGCAATCAATCGCATACAATCATACAATATTAATCGATTATAAATGGTTTATAGAATCAATTAACCGAATAATAATTGATAAATCGTGTAATTGAATATTTATCGAGTAATCGAATATTAATCAAGTAATCGAATGCTAATCGAGTGATCGAATTTTAATCGAGCAATCAATCGCATACAATCAAATATTACTGATCGATTATAAATGGTTCATAGAATCAATTAAACGAATACAAATTGATTCATGGAGCAATCGAATATTTATCGAGTAGTCGAAGATAAATCGATTATTCAATTGATACTCACCCACACAGCTGCGTGGTCCCGCAGAAAAGGGCACAAAAGCATAATAATGTCGATTCGCCTGTCGTTCGGGCAGAAAGTTGTCCGGATCAAAGACATTGGGATTGTCATAGACCTTGGGATTGCGATGCAACAGAATGGTGGCCACGGTCACGGTGGCGCCACGCGGTATAACATATGGTCCCGAGTTGAGCTTCAGATCCTCCTGCAATTCACGAGCTATCAACGGCACGGGGGGAAACATGCGAAGCGTTTCCATGAGGCAACGTTCCAGATACTTCATTTCCAGCGTGTCCTGGAAGGTGGCCGGACGCTGTGAGTCGCCAAAGATGCCATCCAGTTCGGCAATGACGCGATCCTGTATATCCTGATGTATGCCCATCAATGACAAAAAGAACGAGGATCCAGCCGCCGTTGTGTCGTGTCCTTCAAACATAATCGTATCCACCTGCTCCTTGATTTCCGTATCCGTGATGAGGGCACCATTTTGAGCGCTCTCCAGCATCAGATCGAGAAAGGCTAAACGTTTCTTTTCACCAATATCATTGTCCTCCACATCCAGATCGTCCTTGAGGCCCGCCGACTGGCCATACGAGAGTCCCGCAACGGGAGTTCCCTGCTCCGGCTTAGCACCGTTCTTCACCAGCTGCTGCTGCTGCTCCTGTTGCTCCTGTTGCTCCTGTTGCTGCTGCTGTTCCTGCTGTTCCCGTAGCTCGCGCTCCTCCTGCTCCAGGGCAGCCGCCTTAAGCTCACTCTGTGCGAGCGAACCACGTGTGCCCTGCTCAAATGCCGCCTTCTTGCTCCTTATGACCTTTGTGGTCAGGCCGTGGATGATGTTAAGCAGACGTCCTTGCTCCTTGTAGTAACGGGTCAAGGTGAAGATGAACTCGTTCCGCAAAAAGATGCTGCGATGACGGGCATGGAGAATGTCACACATACGCATCACGGCCATTGCGTACTCAAAACCGGATTTATCCTGTGTCTTCTTTGACACGCCCATTGCGGTCTCTGGAAGAACGGAAGAGCAATCCCAGAAATAGGGACAAAAATAAGAAAGGAGAGCTCAGCATGCATAAAAGTGTGTGAAGAAATTGAAATGGAATGAAGATGCGAATGGGAATGGAAAATGGAGTATGGAACATGGAAATGGAAATATAGATTGGAGGTGGAATGCACTCGACTGACCCAAGCGCCAATTGAACTTAACAATCATACAACGGCGGCTGCTCCATCTGTCTAATTGTAGATACAATGCATAAATAGCAATCGTTATAGATGAAACACACACATACATACTTATACTTATGCTTGCTTGTAAGCGAACAGACAACGGGGCGTATGAGAATATTCGTTGAGCATAATCTTTATGCCAAGCGGAAGTGCACTTTAATACCTATTTACTCAAAGTCGAATCTCAAATACTATATAATTTTCATTTATATTTTAAGCAAGGCTGCAAACCGGCTCTGAACCGAACCGCGCTGAACCGGTTCGGTTCGGGTTTTTAAGCAATTCGAACCGGATCATGAACCGAATACTTAATATTATATACTCCGTGAACCGAACCAATTTCCTAAACAAAAGGTTCGGTTCGAAAAAAATAAATTACATACTTTTTATTAGTGATGTAAAAATACATCGAAATATCGACAACTTGATATTCGCGAAAGCGAATCTATCGAGTTGATTAAATCGATTTCCATTAAAACATCGTAGTTCAAAACTTGAAGTGCTTATTAAGAAGTGAAGTGAATTCAATCCCTCGGAAACAAAACAAGTTCACTTAAATTTTATAATAGCATTTTTTTTTAAATTTACTTCGTTAAAAAAAAAAAAACTATATGCAATAAAAATGTTTGCATAAAATTAAACAAGGTTCGAACCCACACCTTGGGCTTAAAAGGTGCATAAATCGGTTTGCGAACCTAACCTCAGTCTTGCTCTATGGCTCGAACCATCGAACCAAACCTTTACCAAAATTTTTTGGCTTGCATCATTGATTTTAAATACTTTTAGAAATTTTTATAGTTCATATTATTGATTATTTCCTTGGAGATTTAAAAAGATTTCGTTCTCAACGCATTTTTCTGACAAATTAAAAGGTTTTTTTTTTCTAAAAATTCACAAATTTCGTTTAAAAATGTGTCAAGTATATTTACAGATAAATTATTATGTGCGAATTACAATAATACAGTTAAACTTTTTTCGACAATAGTTAAAAATTATTTTATTTAACAACTTGAAATTTAGACAAATGTATTACTTAAATAATTTTAAATAATAAATAATTTTCGAGAAGTGAAACTTTATTTTAATCACACCGATAAAAAAATGTTAGGTAGATTTTCATGTGTTTAAAGAGATTCACTTTTTTCTACAAAAGTATTTCAAATTGAATTATTTTAATCACACCGATAAAAGACTGTTGGTAGATTTTTATTGTATTGAACATTGTTAAGAACAAGAATTCAAGAAATTTATTTAGAGAGATTCACTTTTTTATACAAAAGTATTTCAAATTGATAGAAAAAGTCAACTTTTACTTTATTAAAACCTATTCAAAGAACTGCAACTCTAACATATGCATGCCTTTGGAGGAATTTAATGCCAGTATCGATGTTGTTTTGGGCGAGTTACGTTTGCCATGATTAAGTGCCTGAGATAATTGTATCCATGTCAATGTTTCCGTTAACGGAAAACGAACGTAATGAAAGCTGTTGTGCAAGCGTGGAAATGCAAGTTTTTCCCCACCTGTTTTTGGCCATTTCATATTGGCCTAGTGGCCTGGGGTCTGAGGCGTGGAAAAACTTGTTGCCACAATGCACCAGATTATGCAACAACAATCGAAAACGACACTTTGATTTCAATTCAGTTCAGTTCAGTTCAGATCAGTTTCATTTCATGTCTATCTATTGTCGTATATCGCATATCCGAAACTCAAACTCAAAATGCATTTCAGCACACTGTTTTTTGTTTTTTGTTGTTATCGTATTTTTTTAAATTTGTATTTTTATGATTTTTATTTTCACTCTTAATTGCTAATTGCCCGTTTGCGTCAGTCAGGCGACGGTCGACCCGGGGCTGGGCCTCTGAATAGGTACGATATACGAGTACAGTGTCTGCCCGGTACTGCACAGTGAGTCGAGGGTCGTGGGTAGCGGGTGGTGGATGGTGGGTGGAGGGTGGAGGGTGAAGAGTCTACTACTGTCTAACGGGCTGCAGTTGCATTCAAATTTTCCTGATTAAATGCTTAATGGCAATGCGACGTGGTTTTAATTGCACTTCGGCTTAACTCTGGGCAATTTTCGATCTGATGCGCGTTTTGGCAGCATTTCAATTATGGGCGAAGGTAAAGCGGCGTTTAGTTTAGCTTATGCAATGGCCTAGAAATCAATCGGCCAACCAGCCAGCCAGCTAGTCAGTCGGTTAGTCAATGTGACAATGTCATTAACATTCGTACAGCCCCGTTTGAGCCTGGCAAACTGCCTGACTGACTGACTGACTGACTGACTGACTTCGGAATGGTTTGGCCGGTTTCACTTTTAAGCCACAACGTGTCTGGCTTTAACTATATTGAAACAGTTACCGGCGACTATCATATAATGGCTTTACTGTACCCAATCGAATGTCATAATCACATATATAATATAAGCATTAAGGGGCAGTAAAAGTCTTCAACGTAACCAAAAAAAAAAAAAAAATATCCCTGTTAGTTTCATAATTGCTTACAGGCCTAAACTAGTTGGTTAGCTTTGAACTAATTAAACAGTTTCAGAAAATGAAAATCCACTGAGCCGGAGCTGAGTTACGTGGGTTATTGCCTTGGAATGATTAGAATCGACGGGACTTTTTTTTATTGAAATGAAAGTGTATTATCTAAAAAATCTTAATTATTCTAATAATCAAGCTATATCTTAGGTTTCAATGCAATTCTTGAGCGTAGGTTTGTTGATATGAAATTAATATTAGTAAGGTTTCCATATTATAAAATTTAGCTGTATTATTAGGTTCCATTCAATTCCTGACTTATGCATAGTCACTAAGCTTTTCAAACTAAGTAGGTTAAAATTCTCAGACTACAGGCTCGTTAAAAAATTTGTTAAATCAATAATTTGCCTGGTCAAAGCCGAGTTACGTGAGGCTAGTTTAATTTAGAAACTCTAATTTTGCATTATAACGTTATAAAACCAGCTGAACTTTTTGTAGGCTGCTGGAGTTTTATTTAGTTCTTGAGATACGTCTAGTAAGTGGAGAATTTAAACTACTAACCTAAACTAAATACATTGCTGGAAAAATAAAAAATTTGTGCTAGCCGAAGCTGAGTTACTTGAGGATAGTTTATGTTATTATTGTATAACAAAAGTAAAATCGAGCCAAGTTTATTTTTAGATAAACCTTAGTGCCTTATAATAAAGTAAAAGCTGTCTAATGTGGCATACAGTTTCCATTTAGTTGGCGATTGTAAAAGAATGAATGAACCGAGAATTAGTATATGCCAGTTTGTAGCAGATTCTTTTTTATTTTTTGCTCATTATACAGAGTGGACAGATATGCACGTATACGGATAAGTTGGGGATGATATTTGAAATAATTTGGTTCCCGGGCTCTATGGTCTGTCATTGTGTCTACACACAAAAGAGAGGCAAATGGACATCAAACAAAATGTTGATTTGTGCGAGTATATAGGGAAATGGGTCTGTGCTCAATTGTAGCATTGTATATAGTAATCGCAGATATACATATATACAGATATGTATATATATATATATATATAATCCACTGACACGCACACATATGAATTTGAATATGAAACTGAAACTGAATCCAGTGTGTTGAGTGCGTATGAGTGGACTGTACCGTTTGAGTGAATACTATATGAATAGTGTAGATTTAGTTGTGTGTGTCACTTACCCAATAGAATCTCCACAGTTGCCTCACTCATGTAATCATGACAATCAAATGTGCGTCCATCCTCCGCACGCAGTTTCCGTACCACATTCCTCGAGTTCTCGTTAAACAATTCAATGAAACTCTTTAAGACATTCAAATGGAATGTGGGTGCGATTAGTTTGCGATGCGCGCGCCACTTTTGACCTGAACGGAGCAGCAAAAAAAATATAATTAATTCATAGTTTTGTTCTGATTTTACTAAAGATCCATTGCTTTCAATAATTTTTTGACAAAAAGAAAATAAAATCTAATTTTTTTTTATTTTTTTTTTATTTTTGTTACAACAGTTTTGTGACATACTGTTTATATTTTAACATATTAGTTAAAAATAGAGATAGAAAGGGAGGCAAATATGGCGTGAGCTGTACTCCTCGTCGCATCATTTAGCTGTGATATTCTCAGTTTTGAATTCGCTAGGCTTTCGTTTTATTTATAGCCGCCATTTGGCACGGCGTTGTTGTGCCAACTGTCAGGCTTACAAATCGTTTAATTAATTTATGATTCCATAAACGCAATTTAAATTGCATTAGCTTGAGTGTCGCACCACACACACACAAATACACACATACACACACACATACACACACACATACACACGCACATACGCACACACACACACCATCTCACCTGTGCTGATGAGAAGACCATCGCCCAGCCATGGCTTGAAGAACTTATATTCGGATGCCTTGTCAATGTACACGTGACTGCTGAGCAGCAGCTCCACATCCCGTGGATCATAGATGAACACCACGAGCTTGGGTCCGATCCACATTTTGGCGATATGCTCGAAGGGTGTGCTCTTGCGTATAACTGTTTTGAAAACAGCTGCAAAATGTGATCCATTTAATTAGTTATACACTCAGCAGATACAATGGGAATAGGGAAATGTTTTCTTTTTTTTTTTCTTAATTTTTTTTAATAGTTTCCACCTACACGAAGCGGGTCCAATCACATCGAAGAGATGCCCCACAATGGGCAGACCACGGGGGCCCGGCAGCCGGGCTGCCAGCTTGTAGAGATGGGCACGGGAGAGTCGCCAATAGGTGTACCACAATATTAGGGTGGGCAGCAGCAGCAGATAGAAGACGCTGCTGGGTGAGCCTAGAGCGGCGTCTTTCTTCAGCACCTCCATGCTCCAGGCAGGCAGGAGGACAAATTTGCACTCAACACACACACACACACAAAAAAAAAACAACAACAACAACAACACTGAGGTGGTGATGCAGCAGACGGAGACGTTACAAACTTTGCCTCAAAACATTTCAAATGTCGCGCATTTGATGTCTCGCTCGAGATTCTTTCTCCGTGCTCGTTGCTTAGCCGGATGCTTGTCGCTGCTCGTCCGCCGCGATACTGATGCGATTTTGCTGTCCAAGGCAACAATGCACTGCCGCAATAACAACAACAACAAAACACTAAATAAATAATAATAATTTCCAAAAAAATAAATATATCAAAATCACAACCGCACAATGAGCACAAGCACGAGCAAAAAAATAAATACAAAAAAAAAAATTAAAATAAATAAATAAATAACAACTCGAATAGAGCAGTACAAAAATGTAGCAAAAAATAAAGTGGAATGGAAAATGGTCGCCCGACGATTTGTTTCTTTTTCTTTTTTTTTTTTTGTTGCACGCTTCGCGCTGTGACTAGTGACTGTGACTGGTGACTAGTCGACGCCGACTCTGCGCCCGACTTTTATAGCCAACACAATACGCGGCAAGCGGCAACGAACTGGCGCTGACCGACAGTCAACTAAACAGACAACCGACACACACACAATCACACACACACGCACACACACAATCACACACACACACACGCACACACGTAGAGTGGCAGTCAAACGAGCATCCATTTAGATAAGTTTCTAGGGGCTGAAAATTATGCCGCGTGCTTCCTCGTAACGCATGCAAAAAGCTTTAAGCTTTTTTAGCTTGAAAACTTTTCTTTCTAACTTAAGCTGAGCATTTCACCTGATCTTGGATTGGAAAGCCTTAAGCTTTGCTCCATCATGTAAGTCCTTGCAAAATATATAAAAGCTTTTAAGCAAGCTTAAAGCTGTGAAATTTAGCTTTATGGTGAAGTAAGCACATATTGTATTCTTCAGACTTACAGCTTTTCTTCTTCTTCTGTAATTCATAATTTTTAAAAAGCTTCTATAGCAATCTAAAAGCTTTGCTTCAATCGTAATTTAATCAAAAGTCATTATTGAAGTCCCTTGCAAAAGCACTTCTTATTCTTTAAAAGCTTCGTTGCAAGATTTAAACCAGCTTTTAGCATTTTCACAAAGTTTTTATTTTAAGCTGCTTGATTGATTTTTTAATTATCCTATTTTACGTTTTTTGTTTCGGTTATAACCCCTATATAAATGAAAGTTATTTCATTAATTTTATAAAAATGAAAAGTTAAATCAAAACAAGCCTTTTTTAATCGAAACCTGAAGTAAGATTAATTTTTTCTCTGGTTTTTATAATACAAAATGTATACAATTTTGAAAACAAGTTTTCAGTTAACCAAGGAATAAAATATTTCGCAGATTTACTTTCCACGGCTTCCAGTTCCCAGCAAATAATTTCCATAAAAATAAAATCAATTTTTTAAGTCTTTTTTGGTTGTTTATTATATTGGACATTTATGCATGGTTATTGATTAGTAGCTCATACCTTAAGATGATATAATACCTTATAATATTGACTAACAATAAAAAAAAAAAAATATTTTAGCTAATGTGTATGTGTGTGTGTGTCTGACCTCAGTACGTATGAGCAATATGCTTACCCAGACATTTAGAATTTACAATTACAATTATAAATACAAATTAGCTTATGGAAGTCGGTGGCTGGACAGCAATGACGAAGAGGCGGCAAACATAGCGTGTGCCGACTGTACCACATAAAGTAGATAGACACATGACATGAATTACAGCAACAACGTTGATACCTAACTAAAAGTAATTACTACAACTTTCTATATATAAGATATTTTCTGTCTAAGCCTAAGAGTATGCTGTGATTTTTTCAAATTCTACTTTGAACGCGAATCTCAAGTCTTGACTGCGACTGCGACTGTGACTGAGATGGGAGTCCTGAGTTCTAGACGGATGACTCGTAGATGACAATTTGTAGAACTTTAGGCTTGCTATTCTGTGCATCCTTCACCTCCTTGAGTATGGCATTTGTGATGGCCTCCAGGGCGGCAATATCCGAATTGTGTTGGTTCTTCTTGTTGCTATTCCACTTGGGCATGGATACCTGTAACATCAATTTATTATTAACAAGTAACAACAACACCCAGATACTCAGTACCCTTGACTTGGCAGTAAACAAACTAAAAGCAATGAAACAAATATTTAACTATTCAAAAAACAAAAATTAAAACCAAATTTGGTCAGACTGCACCAAGTGCATATTTTGTGAGATGGGTTGAGATACATGTATAAACAAAAAAGTTATTCGTACTTAATGTTGATTTTCGATTGATTTTAAATTATAACTCGCCAAAGTTTACTTTTAATCGACAACTTTCATTTGATTCTGAGATCTTTAATTTTTGTTGTAAAAAATAATGAAAAATTGAACAAACATATTGATTTGTAAAGTTGTCAGACCAACTTCAAGCATTCTAACTTTGTCAAAACTTAATCGATTTTTTAGCGAAATGTTATTCTGATCATGGTTTTTTACCTCAAAAATTGTCTCTCTTAGTTTCGATTTTAAGGCCTGACTTCAGCAGGCCCGGAAATAAAAATTCTTGTCAAGCATCATATAAAAAAATACTGCAGGAATTTTCTTCGTTTTTTTTTTATGAAGTTTGACAGGAATTTTTATTTCCGGGCGCTTTATTTTTCTTTTAAAAAGAAAATGTAAAATAGTTTTTTCGGAACGTACCACAAGCTAAACCGGAAGCGAAACCGATATTTGCTTCGGTTTGATTCCGGGCTCTAATAACCTTATAGTCTTTGAGTACTGAGTATAAGAACTTCTTTAGTTGAGGCCCTTTAACTTACGGTTAAAACTTTTTGCAATGTCGCATAGTCAAGGCCCGTGCCCGCCGTTTCGCCCAGACGACGTAATGTCTCCGCCATGGGACCGGATAGTTCCTGTAACCATAAAAGTTTCATTTATATTTTTATTATTTGAGTGCATACTTGAACGAAGTTAAATTACCTGCAGCTTGGCCCAACTGGTCGCATACTGACGACGCACCAGCTCAATAATGGTCGAAGTTAATGCCAGTCCAATGAGTATATACAGTGTGCAGAGTAGCATATAGTTGGGTTTCTCTGTGGGCAACATAAAGTAGTGACTATTTTAGCAGCTGTCATCTGTAGCTTAAGATTTTTAAATACACACTGGGAACGAGATCTCCGAAGCCAATTGTTGTCATCGTTATGAAACAAAAGTAGAAGCCATCAAAGAATGTCCAATCATCCTCCCAGAGCAGCAAAAGTCCAGCCCCAGCAGCCAAATAGACACCCAGAAATCCTACAGCCAGAATCGCGTAGAACCAGGTCTTTCCAATAAAGTTCGTGAACTTTGGTTTTTCTATAGACAAATAGAATAAAATTTATAAAAAAAAAAACTAGTCGGAAAGGCTATAGTCGAGATCCCGACCATAGAATACCCGTTACTTATTTAAATATAATAAATAATAAAAACTACTGCATACTTTTGGGTGCTTGTATTGAAAAAATTATTTATAACTATGTTTAACTATTACTGCCGTTCTACTAGTCCGATCTAGTTGCGATTAAGTGAGATACTAGATAATATTAAAAGCTAACATTAATTATCTTAAAAACTGTGAGTGTGCTGATTTTTCGCGAACATAATATACCCTTTAATTTATTTTTTAAGTAACGTGTATAATAAATGATATAAAAAGTAATGTATTAGTTAGAAGAGTTTATCTTACTGGGCATATGTTTGCCGAAGACGGACACGGCACTGGCAAAGAGTCTGCCCCAGTCGGCGATGACTGTCAGCGTGAAGGGTATTCCGATGAGGGCAAAGCAAATGCAAAACACCCGACCACTGATCGTAACTGGCACAATGTTGCCATAGCCTGTAGATAAAAGTTAAAGGTACGTAAAATATTTAATTAAACATTGTGATTGTATACAGCATAGATCGTTTTTTTTTTGACGATTGAGAATAGTTTTCTCAGTATTTTAAAGATTTCTCTTAGTTTTTATGACCCGAATTAGGGATCACAAAATTTATTTTTACTTTAAAGCATATAATAACTATAACTTTAAATATTTTTAAAAATTATATGTTCATGTGTGTTTTAAAATTAGACGAGATTTTTTTTTGATTAAGTGTTACTTGTTTTTATACCTAAGAGATATTTTTAAAGCTCTCAGATTTTATTCCAGAGAACTTTATTTAACTCCACAAAGTATGCAACGAATTTTTCGAATAAGTCTCAATGCTTACAAATGATTTTGAAGATGTTTGGTGTAAAGATTGTCAAAACCCATCGTTTTATGTTTTATGATATAATTTTTCGTATAATCATAGTAAACATGAGAGCAATCCGACTTTCAAAGTATTGTGTTAATAATTACATTGCAGAATATTCTTTTATGAAATCCAAAGACGATCTTAAGTTAGTTTTATTGTGTATTTCCGACTTACCTATGGTGGTTAACACAGTTGATGAGAAGAACACAGCTTGCAGTATGCTCCAGCGCTCATAGGGCTCTGGAAAGTCTTTATCGGCTAAGATAAGCAGCCCGCCCTCGGCCGCCTGCTGTACGGCCTAGAAATATTCCAATTTCACGATATTAAGATAACACTCAAATATATAAAAATATAATACGAATGAATTTTACAGACTTTAAGGATGTTTTTTTTGAAATCTATGCCGATCTAAATTTCACTTTCCCAAGAATCACACAGAAATACAAACAAATGTATAGCATACTTTTCGGGGGAGTGAATTCATCGATTTCCAAAAATATTTACTCTAAATATTTTTGCGAAATGCAATCAAAAGTCAAATGGAAAACTAGTGGAAAAGTTAAACAATTTCTTACCGCTTCATATTTGGCCAGCTCAAAGGCTAGCAGCTCATTGAGATTGTTCACCTCGGTGTTGTTGAGAATGGTGCTCATAAAGCGCTCCCGTTGTGTCTTTACCACATCCTTCAGCTGTGTCAGACGCTCCACCTCCGCGGGTCGCTCCAAATGGCGAAAGATCTGCATAAAGAATATGGAGAAAATTGCAAATTACACAGGCAACGCTGCATTAGCATTTAATTAAAGTGTGCCGCATAATAAATAGCACCCATACCCATACCCATACCCACACACACACAGACACACATACAGGAAAGGCAGTGATGGGGTGAAAGGGGGTTAAGTGAACTTTGATAGCATCATTAAGTCTATGGCGGTACTCAGTGCAATTTATCGGCAGTTGATTGATGGCCAGGCCATTCTGCACTTTGGCTGTCCTGTCTACGTTCTGTCTATCCATGTTGTTGTTCTTAGTATACCCTGTAAACATAAAAGTGACTTCAAAGTGTATCTTGACTATAGCCAAGTCGTTTCGACATCGATTTAAATGATAAGAATCCACCATTTTCTTTATTTAAGGTAAATTTTCTGCAAACATTCTCATGGTATGATCACGAATGCGAATGGTATGATCAAAATAAATAAATTTTTAAATGTTATCAAAAATAAAATAATAACTATTGGAACCATTTTTAGAAAATTGGTGTAACAAACTTATAGATGGTTGATAAACAAAAAGTAACGTAAAATTTTGTTTAATTGTTTTCTGTCTTGAAGAATAGAATTGATTAAGCTACTTTATCTATATATATTTACACGGTTAGAAAATTCCAAATTTTTTGAACTTACTATATGATTTTTTTTTTTTATAGGGAAAACTGTGATTTACAAATTTGAAAATTATTCTCATTCAAGAAAAGCAAATAACAGAATGTGTCGCAGTCTAGCATTTGCAACTTAACCATTTTTACAAGCCATTTGTGTATTTAAAGGCAGGGGAATATCATTAAGTAACTCACAGTGGAACTAACAAAACTCTTAAGCTAATTTCTTTTCTAAAGTGTAAAACTCAGCAGAGTTCCAACTTTAGATCTCTGAAAACAAATCAAATAATAAGAATCTAAAAATAGTTTGAAGTGTGCAACAATGTGGCATAATTTTGGAATATCATAGGCTGATTGTATAAACTGATTCTGGCTCGACCTTTGCCATTTTGGCCTCAGCCGTTACCCTCGTTATGGTCAGGCCAACGTATTGGAAAAGCCATAAAACAAATGCAATTAAATTATACTCATACTCATTGGCAATAAGAAATTTTCCTCAATTGTTTTGTGCGTTGAATTTTGATTTTTGATCTTCAGATTTAGTGGTTACTCAAAAATTAGACAAACAATATAGCAGTAGTCGACTCGACAATACCCTACAGGCAGCTCTAGATCCGAGTATAAAAATAAGTAAATAGATATTAGGGTGCATCGATTTTTGCGAAAAAAAAGAATGGTACGTCATATTCGTAATCTACGGTCAATTCTAAAATGTTTTAAGGACAATTTATCTTTGTATTTAAAAGTCCTGGGCCTGACACGAGCTTTGATACCAATCTTGTCAGGACCGGACTAAAAATACTAAGGATTTGGTAATAATTCATGATAAAAATTATAAAAAAAACACGTTTTTCAACTCAAAAAACCGGGTACTAGGAATTGATCTTAGAACTATGGTTTTTTTCGAGAAAACATCTTTAAATTGACCGTAGATCGATGCACTCTAATAGATAATGTATATCAAAACACACCCATTTTTCGTTCCGTTTTACGAGTACAGGGTATGCAAAGAAATATTCTTTCAATTTCTCACACATCATCACAATAAATTTGTTTAACATGTAGTACGCGCTTTTGCTTAGTTTTTGTTGTTATAAAAATAGTTTCACAAATTGATTTGTGTTTTACTTTCAACACACAAAAAAAAAAAAAAAAAAAAAAGAAGAAGCAACTAAAGATGAACCAAATTCGCACTTGAAATTCAATTGAAATGTGTCAGCCATTTTTCTTAGTTGCACCCAACTACTTGCACTAAGTGTTCGACATGCCACATTTGCCTCTATCGCCTTTCCTCTCTCTCTCTCTCTTTCTCTCTCCCTCTATCTCCACGGACCCGGCGAATGCACTTTGACAACAGCTGCCACTTTGCATTTTTCACAGTCAACTCACAGTCAATGACACATTTTCATTTGACTTTAAGAGTTCAAGGGAAAGCACAAAAATTATCAAAAGTCTTTCGAAAACTTTAAAATACAATTCCTAAAATTGTGTTCAGCTCCATTAAATACACATAACAGCATAAAATTCCAAATTTATTTAAAATGTAACTTTCACTACCAAGAACTGCCAATTTTCCACCCAGGGGGCTGCATTTTCTGAACAAGCTGTCGATGTTTACATATTAGCTTAAAGATGTTCGTTGGAAGTGGAAAACCCCCTGAAGGGTGAATTTTTTTGGTTTTAATCTGTCGTTAAAACGTGTACTTTTTAATTTTTTAATGAAACAGAACAGTTTTTTCCCTTTAAGTATTTTTTTTAAAACACGTTCAACTGCGTAAAAGATTTGTAATTTAAATGATTAAAAGCCACTTCTTGTAAAATAATTAAATAGTTTTAAGCTGCCATCTGTTCATCTGCTCCTCCGTTTATTTAAATTGTAAAATAAGAAAGCTCTAATTTGAAATTATAACAATTAAGTTTCGCAGCTGCTCGGCTTAATTGGCCTTTATTATGACAATTTGGATACATTTTCGCCGAGCTTTCGCATTTGCGTAATTAGTTTCTGTTCACTCGACCGAATGATGGCGACAAGTTGTCCCCGTTCAAATGTTGATACTCGCACTATGCGAACTATTTGCACAGATCTATATAATTTGCCCAGTAGCCAGTTGTGAGGAGGGCAAGGACAAGGACAGCAAGGACACGACACAGTTGTGAGGCCTTAAATCAAATTTAGAGCTTTGAAAACGGTACAACGAGGCGAATACGCAATGCCTTGTGGTCATCCCTATTATTTCTGTGCTCGCGCATAAATTATAATTATTATTTGACAAACTCTGGCATAGAATGGAGTCCAAAAAGAGCGAAAAGTGAGCGAAAAGTTAATCATACTTAAATTGACTGACATGACAATAAACTTGATCACACTTAGAATTCAAGTCACAATAGCTACGGATTTTATTTGCAACTGTGTAACTGTAAGCCAATTTATCAGTGAGCTGGTTGTGTCATTTTCGGAAGGGCTTAAAGCACTTGTCGGCCCAAGTGTCACTCCATTTGCACGCCATAAATCAGGAGCCACACGCAGCTCCTGGTTTAACTCGGCACAACAATTGCCACCTGGTCACAGTTGGTTACAAAGTGCTCGAGTGTCACCTGCCTGTTTACAGTTACTTACAGCTACTTAACAAACAGTGTGTGGGGGTGGAGTGGGGAAAGGAGAAGTTGTGCTCACAGTGCGTATGCTTGATATTCGCCAACGCTTTTATTCATTTTCATTACAATAGCAAAAAAACAAAATAAGCTAAGCAAATTTGTTCATTTCATTTTCTGCTTTCTAATAATAAACGACAGCTACAACAACATCCACAACAACAACAACAATTATGTCCATCGCCATTTTTCTTCATTCAAAAAATCCTGAAATAATGATGTGCGCGCACCCATTTAGCGGGTGATAATTCATTTCCGCTGCGGTCTCCGGTTTTTCGGTTTAAAAGCGCACAAAACCAGGCAACTCTCAGACAATAAACAACACTTTGAATGGTTGTGTGTGTGTGTGTGTGTAAGTTAGCTTACATACCATATGCTGCGCTATTAAAGGCTACATTAAGGATATCCCAGCATATATCAGCACAAAGCTAACGCTTATCCTTGCACTGCTGTTGCAAAAGTAAACAAAACAAAAAATCATTTTCTTTCTCTTTCTCTGCAACTTTTGTTTAAAGTGAAAACTTATTTAGAACTGTAACCACTCAAAAAATTTTAATTTTCAGGAAACAAAAAATATGAAAAATAATATGTAAATACTAAAATAATAATATATTTTCCACTGCTGATCGCAACAACATTAGTTTTTATATTTAATATCATTAAAAGCATAAAAATATTAACAATAAATGCTTAGCTCTCTATCAGTCGAAAGCTAATTTTTTTAGTTGCTAATGCAAAATGGATTGATAATAAGAAGAAGGATATTGAAAACAAAAGCAAGCTAGAATATAAGGCTGCAAACCGGCGCTGAACCGAACCTCGCAGAGCCGGTTCGGCTTGGGTTTTTAAGCAGCCGAATCGAAATTATTTACCCCGCGAACACGAACCTGAACCGAATCACTTTCTTAATTGAAAGGCTCGGTTCGAAAATGAAATATTTACATAAATTTTATGTTTTTCTAATATTACTCAACTCTTTGAGACTTCAGATAAAAATAAGTCAAAAATTTAAATTTTTATTAAAACTTGAGAAATTTTTTTATAAAAATGTTAATTGTCAAAAATATTTGTTTTATTAAACTGAAGAAAGGAAAATTAAATATTTACATAAATTTTATGTTTTTCTAATATTACTCAACTATTTGAGACTTCAGATAAAAATAAGTCATATTTAAATCTCCATAACATTTAAATTTTTTTATTAAAATGTTAATAAAAAATGTTAATTGTCAAAAATATATGTTTTATTAAACTGAACAAAGGTTTGAACCCAAACCTTGGCTTTACGGGGTATATAAATTGGTTCGCGAACCTTAACAATATTTTAGTGGCATTGCTAGAATATTAATATAAAAAATTCCAAATCTGTAGAAGTTGTGCTTAAATCATTCTAAAAGCTGCCTCCAGCCATACATAAATACTCAGATAGTTATTATTGAAAATTAATTCGGGGCGTTGCAACCCTCCAGCAAGAGTTGTGGCACCAGCAAAAGTTGTGGCACCAGCAAAAGTTGTGGCAGACACAATAGCAACAAGCTGCGAGCCTTGGCCAAAAGCACAAGCGAATATATCAAAGCGAATGATGACCTTCGTTGGCCCAAAACTGAGATTATAACCGTTGGGTTTGGGCTCCGTTATGATGCCTGCCAAAACGGAAACGCGGTGAAAATGTGAAAATTATTAGCGGCGTCCGAAGGGCGCCATTTTGCCACTTAAATATTTATTTACCCTTTGAAAACTAAAATCATAGAACTTGAACTTGAATAAGCCAACGAGTTGAGAGTGAAAATTGCTTAAATGCTTTGTTTATTGACAACACGCTTTTCCCGCTCATTTTTCCCCGCAATCATTTTCCATTTCGATGCGTTTTCCCTTTCTGTCGTGCGCTGAAATTGCCTCCCGGGGGGTCGTTTTTATTATTTTGGCTACAAATATTCATGTACTTGAACTTTGTTGTTTTTACACTTTCCATCCGCTTTGTCTTCCTCGAAGTCTTCGTCTATTTGCCAACTCATTCTGCATTTGTTGTTGTTGTTGTTGATTTTATGTTTTTCATGAGTTTATGATTTGATAGCAAATTAGATATAAATTTATTCCATTCGTTACTGTTGTTGTTGTTGCTGTTTTTCTTGCTACTCTACATAAATCGCTGACAGCTCATTAAGTTTGAGTGGTGATTTGCCTGATTTATTGATAATTAGCTGATCATGTGCAGCCGACTGGCTTACACTGAAAAAAATTCAACTATACATATCTAAATGGACCATTAAATTTCAAATTTATATTTGTATTATATCATTCTTTCAGCTTTTCCGTTTCATTTTTATTTCATGTTTGTTTAATTCATTTCATTTGCCCTGCAACCAATTATAAACACTTTTTAATTGCTTCTTAGGATAATAAATAACTAAGATGAGGATTTTAAAACAAGATCTACTCAGACAATTTCAATTTACTTTGCTAAAATTTGTGTTTTCATTGAGAATTGAAAAATGCTGGAATTTAATGTTTTATTTCAGGAATAAAATTTTTGCAATTGTAAGTAAAATTTAATACTGTAAATTGTATATTCAAATTTTTTTTTTAAATTTTAATTTTCGTTTCATTCTTGTGAATTTTGAAACACATTTATGACAACTTGGCGGTGTATATAATTTATTTAAATTTTTTTTTTGTATATTAAAAATATTTGAAATATGTGCTGGCTTTTCTCACGGTGTATGGCATGATAATCGTTACATATTGCATATCATCGACACAATTTAAAGTATTTTCCGGGTCTGTGCACCCGTCTGGCTGCCAGCAGGCAATCGCTGGCCCATAACTGAATCTATAAAAATCAGAAAATCTCAAGTGATTCGCCGCTTTTTTATGACCATGACACAGCAGCCGCCTCATTGAATACATTTGGCTTTAAACTTGACATATTTATGCGTAATTATCCTGAGGGCAAGGCCATAAAAAGATGCCATACACTTGGCATACAACGAAATCAAATTAAAAATCAAAAAAGAGCTGCGATTATACTCTTCATAATATTGTAGGCCCCACCTGTGCGAACGCTAATTAGCAGATCTGAAAGATTGTTTGTTATTTTTGTTGTTGTTGCTTTAACAAGAGTCGTAAGTATGGCCTATTCCACGCCTATGTCCGAGTATGTTTATTTTATGCTAATGCCACCTGACCCAAATATCGAGCGTAATGCCAAAAAAAAAAAAACAGGAAAAGGGACAATTGGCACAGAAAGTGGCTAAAACAAAGGACACAGCCACCAGACAGCGTTAAGGGTCAAAAGCTAGGCTGTCTAACACAATGAACCGCAGATAATGAGGTAACACAGCTGCAGGTATCCTGCTCAACAATCAAGCATATAAATCCACTTACTTGGAGCACCATATACCCAGGGGTGAAACTTAAAAGGGGTAACATCAGCTTTTAACCTTTCTATCTTTGTCTGAGTTATGAGCAGATTAAACATACTTTTTCCGTCACAAAATTAGCCACCAGAATTTTGTGAGGCATGAATATGTTTTTTCACTTGACTTTTACCTCGCGTAGATAAAAAATAAACTTTTTGATGCAAAAAAAATACAAATGGCTTAATACAATATTTTGTATATTTTATGTCCGACTGCAGAGTATCTGTTAGTCAAGTACGCTTAACTAGCAGATGCTCAATGAGAATGGAAATATGTGATGATTTCCCCATTGGCCGAAACTGTCTGTAAGCCTCAAGAGAGCCATGTATTCATGTTGCATCTTGTATTGTTGCTTTTGGGTTATGAGTACACAATTAAAATTTAAGACCTAAAATTATTTTATACATGATTTTAAAATTTTGATTCTAAAATGATTCGATTAAGGTAATTAAAAGCTTATTTAAATGAATTCTAGAATAAACTTTTTATAAAGATAGAATTCAACCTAACTATACGATTTTAAAGCAGTCTGGCAACTCTCTGCAGTTTGACAATGTTTTAAAAAAATTTGAAATGAATTAAATCGTAAATTCTGCAACATAAAATTGGCCATTTAGCCGTACACTTTTACTGACCCACTCAACCACTCAACCACTCACACACTCACGCACCCAACTCACCCACTTGGCC
This sequence comes from Drosophila innubila, assembly GCF_004354385.1. Taxonomy (NCBI): domain Eukaryota; kingdom Metazoa; phylum Arthropoda; class Insecta; order Diptera; family Drosophilidae; genus Drosophila; species Drosophila innubila. The sequence continues at coordinate 21,235,574 of NC_047626.1, forward strand.
ACCATTTTGTCGCGTGTCCTGCGCACGTGACAAGCATTTTACCGTGTCACAAAGACGTTAAATAAAATCAACTGTAATTACGCACGTTTTGCATGCAGCAACAAATCAGCTGTTTGGAGTGAAATACCAAACTTCCGTCTAAGCACTTCCATTAATCAGGTCAACCACATAAAGTCAACCAATAAGATTTCTCTTGACCAAATATTTTTGTGATACCCTATGCGAAATTATTGCTACAGCTAGGGTATGTTAAGGCTGAGGATTGAATTGAATATCATATACAAAATATTTTTTATTAATTGTGTTTTTTGTTTAAAGTCTGGAACCGCCTTAATAAAATTCTTATTTGACAAATTGTTATATAATCGAATCTATATTAATTGCTTTATCTTCATGTTGAAAGTTTATTCTATCTATTTAATTCATACATTTCAATTTCTGAATAATTCATAAAAATCTTAATGGAATATTTCAGTGCACTATCTAGTCATATTATCTATTAATATTGTAATTGATATTCAGGTTGGACTTCAAGTCATACAATTATTTTACAATTAAAATCTGCAATTTTTTAGAGCATACTTGTTCGCTTTACATGCCCTAAAATTGCATGTATTTTTATTTTTTTGTGATATATATGTTTTTTTTATCTCCTTTGCGTTTTTCACATTTTGACGCGTGGAAGCCAAACATGGCAGGTGAATGCTCGATGGACAGCCTGGGAAAAGGGGCACAATGCATGTGGGGCATGGAAACCGTGGCACAGAGGCAGAGATTGGAACTGCCAAAGGGTTTCCGTTGGCTTGCGTGCCACATGACATGGCCCAAAAGCTGAAATGTTGGCAGTGTCCACAACGATGCTCATGCTGCGATGCCAGCTGCTTTAACTCAACATTTAATGAGCCGCGTAATTAAATTATTAAATTGCCAACAACAAAACACCAAATAAAAAATACAAAAAAATTGAGAAATTCAAATGATGGACGCGTATTCATTTCCAAAACGACAACAACAACCATTTCTGACACTCAACATGTTTGGTTTGGTTTTAATTATGTGCTCGATGATTTCAGTGCGTGTGGTTTAAACCAATCGACAAACAACCACGCCAACTCCCCCACCCCCGCTCTAGTCTTGGCCCCTGCGTGGGAATGGGCGGGGGCATCTAGATTCTAGACACATTGATTGACATTCTGTTGTGAGCAGCTGCCGGATGAGAAACAAGTACTCTAGGTGATGCCATCATCATCATCATGGTCACCACAAAGTCAACAACATGAATAACACCAACAACAACACCAACAACAGTAACAGTAACAACAACAGGCAGCAATTTGTGGCAGCAAGCAATTGGCTGAATCTTTTTTGGTTAATAGCCGATAAGACCATATATATAATTATATAACTAGCTGGCTTGACTAGATTCGGTTACACCCTCGTGCTGGCTGCTTGTAAATATACCCTGTAATTGTCAATGTTTTTTAAAAGGGTATGTACGATTGTAATAAGGTAAACGTAGACTTGTCTGCTTTAAATATTCAAGTGCTTAAAACCTTGTTGTAGAATGTTGCCTGAAGACTTCGAGTAAACATCTACCCCATCAATTTTATATAACATATACATACAAGCAGATATTTAAGTATAGTATAGAACCAAATATCACATAGATATTTCATAAAGAGAGTAGTAAATATTTAAGAAGTATTGTGGAAATCTAAAAAGTCCTACTAACATAAAGATATTTATACTCAATTATTCTAAAAATATAAAAAATAAATAAAATTGAGAGTTCTTATATTACCCAATTGTTATACATATAGAATATATATTATTTTTATTGTTTTATACAATTAATCTGTAATGAAGTATGCAAGATTATAATAATATTAGCATACATATAGACTATATATTATTTTTATTGGCTTATACAATTAATCTGTAATGAAATATGCATACGAGCATTATTTAAAGTATCGGATTGATATGCAAATCTTAACATTAGTAATATCAGAATATCTGACAGCTAAAAGAAAATCAAAAGAATCATATATAGTATATAACATAATTTCAAAAGAGAATTAGAGGCATTTAAAAATAGTTTAAGTGAATGCAATTAAGACATCAGCTAAACACAGTTTTAACTCTCAAAAATCAAATAAGACTTCAGAAAGTGCCAAAAATGGTTATGCTTGGTTTTAAAGTGCCAATCAGCTTTATAAATTGTTTAAACTCCAAACTTTATCATCATAATTCATATTTGATACAGAGCGCTCTTAATCGACAGCATACGTATGAAAATCAAAGAGCTGACAGTTGATTTATTGTTATTTTATTTAATGCACTTTATGGCAGGGCAAGCCAGTATATGTGTGCGTGTGTGTGTGTGAGTGTGTATGTGTTTGTTAATTGTGCTGTGTTACCGCTTGTCATGGTAAATATTGTGGTTTGAGTGAAACGCTCAAAGCTTGACATCGTCAACGTCAACGTCATCGTCACACGTTGCGTATGCGTATTGTATGCATTTAACCAACACACGCACACACAAACACACACATCAATCAACGCCATTTTGACACACAAATTCAGCACGCAATACAACAACATCGCAAGGATTTCAAAGGACGTTATTGCAAATTGAATTGCCAAAGTTGTTTGCGTGTTGAAGAAACCAAAAAAAAATCTTTTGCTTTCAACGAAAACATTGGCCAGTGAAAACAATCAAAGGAACGCCATATTATGCGAATTACTTGGCCTCTGCTTAAATTTCACTATTACTCCCCCTCCCCACCCCACTCATTCTCGGTCTCTCTCTCTTTTAACTGCACGCAAATGTTGTTTTCAGTTACATTGGTTCACTTTCTGATTCTGCTCCTTTTTTGTATTTTTTGAGGCGCCAAGATGGCCCCTAAAGTTGCTCAAGTTGTTATTTCGGTTGCTTGTTTTAACTTTTTTCGTAATTGCTGCGGTTTTTCTGACTTAAATGCAAGCATATATTTTACAAGCGTTTTAATTGCTGCTTTTCTTCCGAGGTTATCGACACATAGAACTATTCGCCTGTCTTTAGATTTATTAAGAGATCAACAGCTATGAAATACTTTAATTCTTTACTTCTTACGCTTGGTAAAAAAAAGAAATGGTCGTAAACTGTCTGTTCGACTGTTATCTTGTGGCTTTATTGACAGAAATATTCCCTAAAAATTAAATTTCCCTTTAACATTTAGTTTCACGTTTGGGTCAACTGATTATTATTGTCTATACAATATTTTCTCTACCGATTTCAGCAATTCCAACCTCCATGACTTAAGAATTACCGTCAAATTTAGTTTTTCTTTACACCATAAAATTTAAAACTTGATACAATTTTTTAGTTGACATTTGTTATTTGAATTATGCAAATACATCGAATGTTCTCTTATAGGTTACTTCCGGCCACTAAGTGCCGACAAAAAAAAAGCACCGACAGCAGCAATAACAACAACAATAATAATAATTATGTTAATAGAAAGAACAACAACCTTGACACGCCAACTCCTAATAAACTTTTGTACTTGGCTTGGATTTTGCTGCAGATTTCTGCTTGCCCTTCTCTGGTATTCTTTTGACGCCCAACTATATATATATGTATTACTTTGAGTGTAATATAGTATATCTGATAAAAACCAGAAGCGATATGCAAAATAAATAAATAAATCAAATAAACATTTTGTAGTTTATTATTTTATAATAAATTTGAAAAATTATTAATGTGAGTTTTTAATAGATCGTTTATTTTGGCAGACACTGCAATTACCAGAACAACTACAACTACAACAGTTTACAAATTATTTTTAAAACTTTTTTTTTTTTGCTCCAGCAGCAGCACCAGCAAGAACAACAACAACGAGTGCCGAGAGATATATAAAAATCGAGCTGAAAAATCAAATGAAACGCAAACATCTGCAAAATTCTTCAAAATTTATTTGCTCACCAACAAAAAAATAACACAAAAAAAAAAACAACAACAATAATATCAATGTACACGTAAAATATGTTAAATTATTTTACGTTATTTGCTTTTTTGTGCTGTTGCCGTGTGGTGCGCCAAAAGTGCAAAGCAACTCAAAAATTACTCATACGCCGCATTGGACGAGCGCCGAAAACTGAAACGTTGCGGGCAACACTAAAGTGCGGCGCGCCACAAATATAATTAAAACAATAACAACATACGTAATAATATATTGTTGCAATTGACTGTCTGCCAGTCCGTCCATCTGTCTGTCATGTTCGCATATGTGGAAATGAGGCTCGCCATGGCCTTTACCTGGCCAGAAACAATGACAACCGCCAACAATTGAAAGGAGGAAAGCCAACTTGTATATAAATAGAACCTGGATATAAACATATCGCAATGGGAAAGTCATGCAATTTGCAGTTCAACCAATTTAAACGCCACAAAAACTGGCACAGACGTATTTAAGCATCATTTTCCGCCTCAAATTGATTACTTTTCATGAAGAATGCAATTTTCGGCTGTGGTAATTTTATGTGAAATGTTTCTCTGTATACATTATAAGGTACTTTTATCTTAAGAGAAATTTAAAATTGCTTCTTAACTGATGTAGAACCAATGATTACACATTTTCCGTAATACTTTCAATATATTTACCAATTTATAAAATTAATATAACTTAATTTGAACTTTATTGAAAAACATTTTGTAAATATATTGAAAATGCTTTTGGTGCTTAAAATTACTCGAAATAGCTAAGTAATAATTATAAAAAAAAAAGCTGAGATAATATTTTTTTTTCTTAATCGGTTGAAGCAGATTTCGAATCGTTTTAAAATTTCAGTGTTGTCGGTGACCAGATTAAAAAAAAATTTAGTATTCGAAACCAGATCAATTTTAAAGGGTTTTTTTTTGGTATTTTTTAACCATCTGCTTATTACAATTTCAGTATTTTAAATATGCCTAGACGTTATATTTAAAACAATAAGAAAAAATTACTATTTCCTCAAAAGTAGCTCAATAGAGTTTACAAAAATTTTATTTTATAAAGCATATTGATTGTTTGAAGAGTAACGATTTAAGGAATACTTAAAAAGGGTCGAAAAAATTACATATATTTCTGTAGGTGCTAATCATTTAATGCAACAAAAACTTGTATATACCTTAAGAAAAAGAAAACTTAATATCTACACTATATAAGAAGCTAACTGAGTCAACATCTTTGTGACCCAGTCCGCAAATGGAGCACTCAATCAATGGCCGAGCAATAAGCTTGATGAGTGTTTCAATTCTTTTAAGGAAGAGATTTACATTAAAGGCCAATGATCCAAAAAAAAAAAAAATCCGAAAATGCTAAATTAAATTTACGAGCAGAAAGAAAATGCGCTGTTTTCTTTCTTGCCTATTTATAGGAAATAGCACGCGACGACTAAAATGTGACCAAGCAAAAGTAATGCGAATTATTTTATTTAATTTTACTACTTTAGCCAATGTCGCATAAATCTGTGCAAATGCTTGTCACCTGCCTGTTGTCAGCTAATTTGTTAATTCATAAATTCAAAATAAAAAATAAAAATTAACCACACACACACACACTCTGCTTTAAGGCGTTGATTTCTGGACAGGCGCCAGTTGTCAGCGTCATCGACACTGCGGCGTCTGCGAAGCTCATGTCTGTGTGTGTGTGTGTGTGTGTGTGTGTGTGTGTGTGTGTGTGTGTGTGCGTGTGTGTTCGTGGGAGTAGGTGTGAGTGTGTGTGACTGGCATATGTACAAATTGATAAAGTTTTTTGCTGCGTGTAAAATGCGTAAATAAATCGCTCAACGGCCCTTGGACGACCCCTTAAAACGAGCAACTAGCATTTGAAAGAAAGATGTATGAAAGTGACTGAGAAATACCCTATCGTTAATAGTAGTAAATAAATAAATAAATAAATAAATAAATAAATAAATAAATAAATAAATAAATAAATAAATAAATAAATAAATAAATAAATAAATAAATAAATAAATAAATAAAAAAAAAATTAATTAATTAATAAATAAATAAATAAATAAATAAATAAATAAATTAATTAATTAATAAATAAATAAATAAATAAATAAATAAATAAATAAATAAATAAATAAATAAATAAATAAATAAATAAATAAATAAATTAATTAATTAATAAATAAATAAATTAATAAATAAATAACTAAATAAAAAAATAAAGAAATAAAGAAATAAATAAATAAATAAATAAATAAAAAAACTAAATAAATATTTAAATAAAGAAATAAATACATAAATAAATAGATAAATCTGTAATAGACAAATAATCATGTATTTAAGCATTTTCAATACTCTATGATACATTACCTGGCAATCGCTTATATTGCACTTTACAATAGATTTTTACAATGTTAAATTGAAAATGTTAAGCCAATTTTTTTTTATTTCCCAATTGTTTTCTAAATTATCTTATATTAAAAAATTTTTCTTAACTATTGAAGGACCTTAATGTTATTTTCACACTTTTCTTCCCCACCCTTTAACCCTTTATTTGCAACACTTTCAACAGGATTAACAAAAAGCAAAAGTCATTTTTTGTGTTGCTGTTGTTCTTGTTGCGGCCAAGTGATTTTATGGCTTACACAAACATATACATACAATTTGTATATTGAAGAATTTTTCTCCAGTGTTTTCTGTATTTTTGTTTTTTGTTGTAAATAAATTGAAAATGTGCAAAAGCGATTGCCAAACTGACAGCTCGACACTCGATTTGTATGCCTCATGCGTGCGTACTCAAAGACTGACCCAAAAACAAAAACAAAAACAAGAACAACAAATAAGAAAAGTCAAAGAGCAAAAACTTTGCATCATTGTCACACTTTTTGCTGCTCACTTTGCAAACTGATGAGGAGACCATCAATAGAAGCGATGCGGTGTGATTCTCATTCACATTTTGGCTATGTCGCTTGTCATTGTTTCCCCTGTCGCTTGCCACATCCATATAATCCTAGACATGATTGGAATTTGGAAGTGTTGCATGGCAGAAGCCGTCACAGCTAAATTGTTTCATTTAATGCCATGCAAATGAAATTGCGGTCAACAAGGACCACAATTCTGGCATTGCAGGAAAGTAAATAACATACAGGTTAACCTGGATATTCCAATAAAAAGACTCTTCAACTCACTTACTACTAAATGCCTGAATTTAACCGAAATTTGCCAAGGGAAATTGAGGAATTTGGTTTTAATTTAATTTTAACATTGATTTTTCAGCTAATTTCAAGTTATCAGAATATTATTATTATTATTTGAATAAAGTATTTTGAAAAATTAAATTTTTAACATTTATTTTTGCCAATTCAATGTCGTTCTCGATCTCGATCTTAAGCTTAGTTTTGGATTGGAAATTGTTTTAAAACACGACGAATATTAGCTTGTTCACTTGTTCACAATAGTATTTAAAATTTACTGAACTGATTAACTGGGAAAAATTGCTTCATGCTCATAGACTTTGACTTAAAAAAAATGTCCAGGACACAAAATGAAAAGTGTTTTCATACTTTCTCCTCCTATAACAACCATAACAATCAAAATTGTTGACTAGATTGCTTTGACATTTATTTTGAAACTTTTGTAATACATTTATTAATATTATGACGCAATTACAAATTCAAAATGAAATAAATTCTAAGAAATTTTAGAAATTGTTTAATGTTCTAAGAACATTGTTTACATAACTTTTAACAACAAAAGAACAGGACTTACATAAGTACTACGTAAAAATAAAACACTAATGAGTATAATTTTACTAGTATACTTTGTGAATTTCATCCATAAAATGATCACTAAGGAAAATAATATGATTTTGAGTTCAAGGAGCTCAAAATTTTCTATAGGTATATCACATTATGCCTTTTTTTTGCATAATATGAGCATTTAAAGTTTGTTTTTTATTCGGGTAAATTTACAAAGAGTAGACTTGAAGCCCCAAAAAGTAGACAACAAATAGTGGCAGGAAAATTAAAAAGCAAAAGAATCAAAACAACAAAGCGACGCATTGTCTGTCACACGCTTAATGCGCGCCTGGCGTGATTTCCTGTCTCTTCACGAATGTGTGTGTGTGTGTGAGTGTGTGTGTGTCTCTGCTTTTCTATCATTTTTTTATGTACGCCATTTTGGTCAAAATCAAAACGTAAACATCCGGAACGTGGCCGTGCCTAGTTCCTGGTCTCATTTCCAGTGCCAAAAATTGGCTTAATATAAAATCATGTCTGCCTGCGCTTGGATGGGCTTAGTTAATCAGATAACAAACACTCACACACACACACACCAACACACACATCTATCTGGCTTGGGGTTGACTTTAGTCGTCTAATTGCCTTTTTGTCCAACAACTTAATTCATTTGTCCTTCGCTTTTTGGCCGTAGCTGGCTAAGAAGGTGACTCGAAGCATTTGACAAAGCGAATAATTCACGTGATTCGTGAATCGATAAAATTGCGCAATTTAAAATAGAAACGCCTCAAACTATGCCACATGAAATACTTTCTCATTCTCTTCGCACATATGCTAATTATAATGATTTATAGACAGATTCCCGCGGGTCTCTTCCCCTTGCCATATGGACGTGTTTTGGATATTTGAGCCAACCCACTTGAAATGCTAACATATCCGTCCTCTCTAATCTCATCTATCCACTGGAGTAGGGCCTTAATTAATAAATAAACTTTCTACGCCGTTGACAGCTACTAAAAAGGAGAACATAAAACAGATAAATGTCGATTGTCTCATGAACGAAATTGTCAGCAAGGCCAAAGAGCTAAAGCAATTAATACTTTGGCGCACGTATTCCACAAAACGTTATCAGCTTCATTTCGCTTGAGACAACAAAAAAAAAAAATAGGACATAATTTTGTGCAGTTTTTGTGGTACGAAATAAAAGTAAAAGCGCTTTAAAGAAAGTTGTTTGTAGTAAGACATTTAAAGTCGAAATTGAAGATGCTCTTGTGTTCTGAGATATTTAGTTGAAATTGAATTAGATACTTTATTTAGCACATTCTATTTACAGCTAGTAATTCTATTCAAGGTTAAATTGAAAAAATCTTTTTCTACAGCGTCATAAAAACATCTTATGGATGTGTTTTTAAATGTTGCTAAGTTTTTAATGAAATTGGAAAGAAAACGACTATAAAAATAGTATAGATATTGCGCATATTTTAAATTTATTAACATAAAACATTATTTTAAAATATGCAAATTTAATATTTTATGTATACATCCTTAAAAGCAGGGAATAACCAGAACCGGAACCGTTAACCGAAACTAACCGCTCCATGTTTAGTTCCGAAACCAGAACCATTACCAAAATAAATTCTCAAACAAAAACAATTTTTTTTTTCTGTATGTAAATATATCATTTAAGGCTGCAAACCGGTTCTAAACCGAACTTTGTAGAACCGGTTCGGCTTGTGATTTTAAGCAGCCTGAACCGGATCATGAACCGATCCCTTGAAATTATTTACTTTGAGAACCCGAACCTAAGCCAAACCGCATTCTTAAATTAAAGGTTTGGTTCGAAAAAAAAATAATTACATAAGTTTTATGGTTTTCTATAATTAGCAATGATTTAAGACTTCATATTAAAACAGGTCATATTTAAATCTTCAAATAAATTTAAATTAACATCAAAATTTTATTTCTATACAAAAATGATTAGTTCAAAATTTAGAGAAAAATACATAAAAATAAAAATATTTCGCTGTATGAAATTAAACCAAGGCTCGAACCCAAACCTTGGGTTCAGGGGGTATAAAACCAATTCGCTAACCGAACCGATGTTTTGTTTTATGGCTCCAACCGGCGAACCGAACCTTTAAAATTTTTTAGGAGGCTTGCAGCCTTGCTTTTTATTATATTAAAAAAAAAAAAATAAATATTTGACTTGTAAACTGATTAGGTTAAGGTTAAATCCAAGTCTTCATAACTTTGGCAAAACTGTCATTATATGCATTCAAATTTATGCAAAGGGTTTCCCCTTCTGTTTTTTCAATTTTCGAAATTTTAATCTGAAGTTTCAACATTTAATCATTTTGTTTATGTCATGACTAATATAAAACAAAACTGTACAATTCCACAATTTATCATAATTGGTTTGTTATACAGGTAAGTACTTTAACTGATACCGGAACTGAATGGACAGACCCCAAAAAGACTATTTTACCAAAATATTTGATTTCTCAGATGTTTTGGGCGAAATTGAAATGAAAACGTGTTTCAGAACAACGAATGTAAGTCAATCAAGGTCGACATTTGAGATGCAGTTGGATCCTGTGACATTCACACAAAGTCTTCGCTTCCAGATGATTTCCGGTCAGAGTTGACGCATAAGTTAACAAATCCCCATGCTAACATATATCCTGTTATATGAAACGCAGCATGTGTGAGTGTGAGTGTGAGTGTGTATGGGAGTTGTGCTGTTGTTGGTATATCCGTTTCATTTGACAGCTGGCACTCGAATTGTAAGTTGATTCACAATGTAAAGCTGTGACAGCTGCAGAATGAAAGCTTAAGTGAATGCAAAGTGAATGTTGTGAGTGCACTGAATGCACACAAGGGTTGACATAAAGTCCTGTAGCTTGTGGGTGAATGGATGAATGGATTATGGCTAGAATGTTTATGGCTTTTGCCTTTGCTCTAATGATTTACACAGATTACGCATACGCCCCGTAGCCCGATTGCTTGCAGCTGCCGCCTGTTGAAGAAGATGAGGCCACATTTTATTTTTGTATCCGTACTCGTATTGGATACTTAGTTGGCCTGTCTCGGCCAGCTCATAATGTACACGAGACGACGATGGCCCAAATCAAAAGGCTGCCAAACATAAAACAAATGCTCACAATTCGATTTAAATTTCCAAATTGTTCCACTATTTGATGAGCAATTTGGCATCGAAGTGCGCGTAATTGGCCAACATGTGCTATGAATGTGAGTAGTGAGTGCGATTCAAAACTATGGGTGCCTTTTTTGATTAATTCACGGCAATTGTTCACCAAAGCAACATGAATAAAAGCCACTTCTTGATGAGGTGTTGACTATACAGTAAACTACAGTAAGATTCCCTTAGATCAAATGAATAATCTAAACTGACTTGTTGGAACGCCAACGATTCGCTTGCAAACAAATTAAATTTCAAATGATAAATGAATCATCTGCTCAGTCAATGATTTGTAACTGAAAACTCAAATGAATTCAACTCAACAACAATTTGTTGAAGAACACTAAAGAACAAATTGACCTTGAATCGTGCATCATAACATTTGGATAATCTCAAGCAAATGAATTGAAATCCATTCATTTTTAAAACTCATAGATTGATCATCATTAACTCTTGATATTGCATGTGCAATAAAAAACAATGTTTTTTTCTTAATAATGTAACGAAAAATGGCTGCAAACAATTTTTATTCATTTACTAAAGTTAAACAAAATGAATAAGAATGTCTTAATGACTCGAAGCGAAAGAAAATGAACTTATCTTTTAAATTAAGCTGAACAAGGTTTTCATTATATTAGAATAACATTAAAATTAACAGCATTAACATTTTATTAGCATTCGATTTATAATATGATTTTTATTTTATTTTTATTATCACTATCAGTAACATTAAGATAAACATATCAGTAAACATAAGATGGATTTTTCCAAGTGTTTTATGTGTTGTTGTTGTTGTTGATAATGTCATCGAGAATAAAATCAACCTCGAGTCAGCAGTGCTCATCTCTACTAATCAACATTTATATTATAATAATCAGGGGCATTAGCATTTAACTAACACAAGCTAGCGTTTGTATTAACATTAGCACTAGCATTAGTATTAGCCTGCCATTATAATTAATAAAAATTTTTTGTTTTTAATTTATTCTATACCTCACATTGGTTTTAATGACCTGCACTTGACTGAAAAATGTTTCTGACCAATGTAGACTGACTATGTGTTTACATTTTCATCATGTATGTACTCTGAAGCCTCTGTCAAAGAAATCATCATAAAAATATTCCAAAACCTTAATTATTATATCTTTGTTCGTCCCAAAAATAGTTTCTACCAGGAATGCATTGATATTCCTATATTAAAGTAGAAAAATTACTAAAAAAAAAAAAAAAAAAAAAAAATATTTCTAGCTTTTACAATTAATTAATAGCTAAAATGGCAACATTGATTTTTTATATGTTCTCAAAGATTCTGTGAGCTAATAACACAAAATTTGATATACAAGTTTCTGCACACCATACGCAAATAAATTTGTTATCAAATAATAAATTCTTCTGCACATTAAATGCTCCTAAAAATAGAGCCTTGACATTCGGCATAAGCATGACTTATAATGCTATTTATCACAGCTAAAAATTTTATAAATTATGAATGAATTGTCAAATGAACAAAGCAGAGAGAAGAAACTGCAAAATTGACAAACGAATTGTATACTATTGACCCCTTCAAAGTTTTGGAGAGTTGTTCGTAACTTTTCTGTCAATTGACAGTTTAAACCCAAAACAAATGCAGTTGACTTTTAATTTAAAAATTTCCAACTGGATTAAGTACAAATAGATAAGTAGTTGCTGAACTTCGGTTTATTTTTTGGCAACTTTATTTATTATATGCACTCAATATATTAATAAATATATAGATGAGAAGAAAACATAAATGTATAGAAGCTTCGGCGATAAATCTGGCTTCGACGTGACACCTGGTTTTGAAAGCCGACAATTAAGGCGCCTCATTAATTTAGCTGCACTTGGCCAACGCCAATTTGGGGCAACACTGGCGATGCAGTCATAGATTTGGTATAGAGTATATTGACTTCATCATTGGTCAATTGGGTAGACCAAGAAATGGCGACGTCATTGGCGAAAATGTAAATGTTTAGACAAAACTATTCAAAACTTGTCTAAAATGCTTGAACACACACTCGCACACACACACACTCGCACACACACACACACTCGCACACATATGGTTGCTATGGTTTATGGCTGCGGTCAATGTGGTCAATGATGCAGCGCGTCCAGTCCAGTCCATTCCAGTCCAGCGGCTGGAGATGAATATGAAATGTGAAATGTGTGGCAATTGGCCGAGTTAATGTGTGGGCGTTAGTTCAACGGGCGATGCCGTGTGGGCGTGGCAGTTACGCCCGGCACTTAAATGTACAGAATTGTTTTATGTCTTAATTATGAGCTAATTTTTAGTATTTCCATTGCAATAAATTTCCGTGTTGTTTTCCGCGCACACAAACAAAAAGAATTTAACGCCCAGTTCCAGTTCCAAGTTCTTTCGTTTGTTGTTGTTATTATTGTTATTGTTATTGTTGTTGTTATTGTAAGATTTTAAATTATTTCACATTTTTTTAAATATGCAAATGATTTGTTTGTTTGTTTGTTTGATTGTTCGCTTGTTTGATTGTTCGACTATCTGATGCGAGGCGAGATTCAGATGTTCTGATTGATTTGAATGTCTTGCTTACCAATCCGCCCACGCCGCAATAAATGGACAGCGAGACGAGCAGTCCAATATGATTTAAAGCTGATTTCCATTTAAGGGACTGCCAACAGGCCGAACTGCGACTACACAGACCGCCTCCGCTCTCAACAGCCTCAACACGCCGATCGAGATGCTTAAGCTTCTCCAACAGCTCTGTGTTGGCCTCATCCTGTGAATCGTAGTCAGCTGTCGACCTGGCCTTGTTGGGCATCGCTTGGCTCTACGTCTTGTAAATATTTACAATTTGCACTAACTGGAACTTTGCGTCCCTTCAATTCGCTGGCGCCCTGCGCCCCCCACTTACACTGTCTCTCAACATTTTCATTACAATTAATTCCCAATAGTTTGCTTTATCTGTTTTTAAGTTGTTTTTGAAATTTAAATTTCACTTGCTCGCTTTCAGTTCAAATACGCGCCAAAATCAACGTCCCGTCACAAAATCGAACGATTAAGCCCAGAGCCAAATGGGAAGCCCAAAAACAACCGCACTCGACGACGGCCAACGAGGCGTATGAGCAACGGCAGAACAACAACATTGCCAACTTAACAGATCTCGATGCAATAACAGCACCATTTTGAGTCTAACAGTGTGCCTTTCAACTTATTATGTTAGTCCCGTGCACACTGTTAAATTTAACATTAATGAAATTGAATTTAGTACATATTTTTATTTAAATTATGTTCAGCTCAATTAAATTTAAGTAAAATTTTAATGAACATATGTATTAAAATTGCATTTTATTTCAAATTGAGACATCAACATTTTTTAGAAAAATTAATCAGAGGTGTTACAGAAATGTTATTATACCAACCGGGTATAATAAAATGTTTTGAGTATTCCTACCAAGCATGAAAAATAATAAGAAATCTTTAAGTTAAATTTCATTAAACTATTCCTTTGCTACTCCTTGCAAGCTATACCAATAACTGTCTATAAGATTTTCTATACCTCATAGAAAGTACCTGTATAATTGAAAATATTAATAATCGTAATTTAAATTTAAAACAAAAAAATACCATGATGTAATTATAATCATATAGACTTTATTAAGTAAATAATACATCATTTCAATTTACAACTACTTAAAAGAATCAAAGTGGGAGCAATTTAATTAATGCTTATTTAAAGTGTGTGAGTGAGTGTTTTGTGTGCATGTGTGTGTGTTTCGGTCTGTATTTTATCAGCATAACGAACCTTACTGCTTTTAAGCATCTTAAACATATTAATGTTTATGATTATGTTATGCATGTGAACCGTGCTCCAATTTAGATATTAATATTATGTCAACTAAGAGCTCGGGCGACGACTAGAGCTGTTGATGGAAGTGAGCAGATGTCGAGAGTAGTCTTGATACCCTGTACTCTCCCAAAACAACGTACAACATATGTGTATTTTATTCATATACAAATACACCAACGTTTGTGAGGCAAATATACATTTATGTATACATTACTGAGTATATTATTACCCAAATGGGTTAAACAAAAAAAAAAAAAATATGATTTGATTTGAGTTCCTTCAAAACTTTCCTTCAAGGATCCATGTCCAGGTAAATTTATCTCTAATAGGAGAGAAAAAAAAAACAAAGAAATATATATAAAAGTTGTAAGCCTTTGTTTGTATAAGAAATAAAAGTCAATTTATTAGTATTGCAATTAATTAAAGATTAGAGCAACAACAAAAAAAAAGAAAAACATTAAATATACCCTGTACCAAAGAATATATTAACTTTGTGGAAAGTATGCAACAGTCAGATTTAAATATAGATTATTTTCAACATATATCTAAAGAACAGAAAGATGAAACGATTCTGTAGAAACAAAAAAAAAGTTACATTGCAGTGTGAGCGAGACAGAGCGAACATAGAATTTGAATAAAAAATAAAAGGATGGTACAGGGTATCATACTGTCGTGTGTGCTCAACTGATGCATTTTCAACTAGTCTTGTAAATATGCATGTATGAGTAAAAAACCCGATGTACAAACACAAATAAAACGAGTTTGCATTGAAATAGAGAGAGACAGAAAGAGTCGTGTTATTATTTTAGAATTACCTAAGATTCCAATACTGTCATAATATCGTCCAGAGTTCCTCTGGAGATCGCATGACGGCTGTTGCTCATTTGAAAGTCGGGTGCTGCAATCGTTAAACAATTAGACAATTAGAAATTATTGGCACGGAATTAACAAATAAAAGATACGCACCAACAAGTTGACCCAGTTCATCGTCGTCGAGGTTGGGAATATCGCCGATGGGCGAAAATGGCGGTTGTACTATGCTGGAACTGCTCGCTGGCTCACTGCCATTGAATGTATTCTGTGATGCGTTTGGCGTTATTAAATCCGAGTCGGACGCCTCTGACGTATGCGTTTTCGGAACCGTCGTCAATTTGTTCGGTTTGTCCGTATTTTGCAATTCGCCAGTGTCCAGCTCATGGGCCGATTTAAAGCTAGAGTCCGACTCGGGTGATTCGAAGCGTAAACTGCGCTTCTGTGACACAGGTGGGGAATTTTGTCGCGAGGGAGGAGTTTGCAGTTCACGTACATCTTCGATAGACGTTTGAATTTCTAATATATCGTCTGTTGTGACATCATCGGCTATAGCCGGGAATATTGGAGATGTTTTCTTATTATCCAGCGCCGTTTCCGTATCCAGTTCTGCGTCCAGCTTCGCTTCCAGCTCCTGACTCAAGCTCGCATCCAGCTCTAGATCAAGCTTCGCATCTAGCTCTGATTCCAGCTTCTCCAGCTCCTCTCGCTGCTTAACTTCCTCTTCTGTCTCCAGCTGTGTTGTCTGTTCCTTTGCTTTCAGCTTCGCATCCGCATCCGCTTCTGCATCCGCTTCTGCATTCGTTTCTGCATCCGCTTCTGCAGCCACATTCGTCTGCTGCTCGGAGTTTGCTGTTTGATTTTGTTCTGTGTCGGCTTCCTCCTGCTTTTCGCTCGGCGTATCCAGTTCTGTTACCCACTGTAACCTTTCGATCTCTTGCTCATCTGGTTCCTCTATATTCTTAGGCTTCGTTTCCTTTGTGAGAGGCTCTGTCTCTTTCTCTGGATCCTTGGCTGTTGATACTGTCGCTGTTGTCTTACATTTCTCTTCCTCCGATTCATTATCACTTACTGTGGTGGTCGTGACTCTCTTAACTGGACTCGGAGTGCCAGAACGACGCACGCCTCGCGTCTGATACTCGGGTAAATCATTCGGCACTGCAACAAAATACGCAATATTACTAGTAATTCTTTTGATTCGATTGTCACAACACTTACCAATGTACTCGTCACCAGTTTCGTTGTCCGCCTGACTGTCATCGATACTGAGGCTGGCAAGACCAGAGACTGGAACGCGCAGAGAACTTGAACGTGGCTTTCTACCGCGCCGACCACTGTTGCAGGCGCCGGCACGTGAACGTTTTGTCCGGGGTGATGAGTTGGCAGCACCAGCAACACCAGCAGCAGTAGCAGCAGAAGGAGCTTTAAGCATCACGTTGGGACTTAGTTCAATGTCTTCAACCACATTGCCAGTGGCATCGACACGCTGAAGACGTGTCGGCACCGAAGCACATAGACTCGACCGGGCTCTCGGATTGCCCCCAATGGACGAAGATTTGCGCGGTTTACTGCCAAGGATTTCGACAGCTTCGCTAAACGAAACCGACAACTTTGATTTTGATTTACGATTTGTGCGTACGGCAATATTGGAATGTTTTAGCCGCTTGACATTGACGACACAGCTGAAGACACGCCTGCCATAACGCCGGATCATCGCTGCACTAGCGCCGCATTTCAACGGCGATCTCTTGGCCATTTTGGATGACAACGATTTCCCCGCTGTTGACATCGGTGGCGGCGGCGTTGGTGCCCGTGTGAATTTCATTGATTCCCGTTGCTTGGTACCGTTTTGTGTCAACTTGATGTGCACCTTGGGATTGGCAATTTTTTGCTTTTTGGGCGGCGATACAAAACCATCAGCATCGACATTCTTACGTGGTCGTCCGCGTTTAGGCGCCTTCCCTGTGATGTAACGTTGAATCTCGGACTGCGACAAGCGTTTAATGCGCACAATACACGGCCTTATTTGGCCAACAGCGATCTTGCCCTTATCTTTTAATGGCAACATTACGTCTGCAAACATTTTCTGCTGAGCCTTTGTCTTGGGTGGTGCTGGCTGTGGCTGACCATCATCATCATCATCACCATCAAGGTCATCAACATCATCAGCAACATCGTCAACATCATCGGCAATATGATCAGCAGCATCATTGTCATCATCTAGATTCGCAGCAATGTCAGCAGTCTCAACAATCTCAGTATTCTCAGTAGTCTCAATTTTGCCAGCTTCCGCATCGCTCTTTGACGTTCTTTTAATTGGAAAACGTAGAGTATCTGTGTCTGAATCATCTCCTAAAATATACACATCATTTAATATTGCATATAACTCTTTAAAGTCCAAACAAAATATACCTGAATTACATGTGTTTACTGGCTCTGGAGACGATGAAGCCGCTCTCTGTTTTGTTTTATTTGCGTCAGTTTCGGATGCAGCTCGAGCTGTTGGCTCCCTGACATTTTCTGGCGGCGGTGCCGCTCGCACAATGTCAAACAGATCCATTATTTAGCGCTGTCTGCTGTTCCGCAAAGCTGTTGAAAGCTACGCTGAATCTTGTGTCGCGACAGCTTTGGCCCCACAAATGGAGGAAAGCGCGAAAAACACACACGCGTCGATTGAAATTAATAAAACGCACACAGAAAGTTGAATGCAAAACAGATTATTGATGTACTTCGTCTCAATCAATTTGGCCGCCTTTTTATGTTCTGCATTTTAAATCACTTACCGCAGCTGGACAGATTTTCTTTAATAAATTTGCCAGCAACAAAAAAAATAAACGCGGATTCCACTCACTGCAAAGAGACACCGACGCCGCTAGCTAGTGCTGCCAACTTGTATTAATAGTCATGTCGCAGCCAAAAACAAACGGGTTGGCAGCTTAGCTCGCGAACATAAGCCCATTTTCAGATCAATTTTTAAAGTGTATCGAAATCTGCGACTTCGATAATGTCAAAGATGAAATTTTTTAAATTTTTTCCGCTTTGGATGTGCATTTTTATATTTTTAGCTATTTTGCTTTGACATTGTTAAGAGCAGTTTACTTTTATTAGCATTTCAGCTATCAAGCTTATTAGACAACTAAGCGTTATCAAATTAGAATTACTTTTTGTAGTTTTTAAATGTTGAATGGTCACATTGGTGCGTCAGCTGTGATTTGTTTACATTTAATAAAGTGCCAAACTTGAAAAATAAATAAAATGGTAAGTTTTTAAGTTAAGGAGACGGGATTGTTAGCATATGCCCTATGCTGAAGAAAGCAGAGGAGGAGGAATGGAGGCGTTGCGCATATTGGGTCAATCTATAAAAATTGCATTGAAATGCTATTTTCATTTAGTACACATAGGATCGGGTACTTCTCCTTTTCTTTTATCAACTTTATCTTCTTCTCCGTTGTAAAGAAGACCAAATGTTCTCTTTTTATTTGTTTGTGCGTCCTTTTGTGCCTTTTGTGAGTACCGCACCAGCGGAACTGAAGCGAGATAATATATCTTGCGTTCCGTCACTGTTTTTTTTATATGGAGTTTAGCCCAGACCTACCCTTAAATGAAAATAAAAAACTTTGCTAAATCATATTTCGCGTTAATGCTCTTTATGTAAGCCGCCTTCACTGCCGTATAAACCAAGTTAATCAACAGCTTGTTATTGCTCTTACATAAAACGGGTTAAAAGAATCGATCAATTTTTTTGATACCTTCAACTCGTACTGAGCCTGTTGCTTATCGAAAACCATTTCATGTAGTCGACTGCCGCCGCAATAAATCAAGGACATTGTTGTACAATGTTCATACATAGTATATATCGAAAGTATCGTATATCGATTCAATTTGTGCGTTTAATTTTTGAACTCTTTAAAATAAATTAGAAAGTTGAGTTTTAAATTGGCATTTTTATTCATTTTCATTGTATAATTGATTAATTGCAATAAATATGATTTTGTACAATTAGTTGGCGAATTTTTGCAAGCAGCAAGACATTGTGCAATTAGCAATTGTTTGGATTTATTTCGTTAACGATATCGTTTCGATTTCTGAGGATTAACATCCTTCTGGACTAGCACAAAAATTTCGCCGGCTCAGCATATAAATAGTTTATATGTATATAATAAGTAGTACATACAATAGTATATATATGTAGATAAAAGAATACTTTGCGTAGACAAGGGCGAGTGTTAAATTAATTAATTAATTGGGCGGCGAAATATATATGTATATATATATACATAAAAAAAAATAAGTAAAATAAAATAAACAACGGATCTAAATAAAATAATAAACAATTAAATACATTATAAAAGTACAAACATTTTGCTGGCGATTTTCTTGTCGTGTGGGTGTGTTTGCGGGTATGTGTGCGTGTGTGTTTATATATTGCAGTCGAAAATTGTCATGTCCGGCGGATACTCTGTCACGGCACCGCACGGCCTTTAAATGTACACCTTGAATGCACTCCAGCCATGGAAGCATTTGGAGAAACGTCTCGATTCTTTGTTCTTCATGGTGAGGAATAGTTTGCGCGGCCTTTCAGGCTGTTCGATCCGCATGTGCTGTATATAAACCTGGGCCGATTTATATGCCAACTTGACCTCAACCTCACTGCAACGTGGTCCCATCCAGAGGAAGACATGCTCCCCATTATCGAGTATCATGATATCATCATCAGCCAGATCATCCTGACAAAAGTCGGCACACTTTTCGGCAACCGTAAAATAACCACGCTCATTGGAGCACCTAAATAGTCGCGTGTAATTCATATATTCCGCATCCGTGTCGTATGGCTTGCGACCGCCCAATGCCACCCAAAAGAAGTTCTCCGGCTCGTCGCCCTCGTTGAGTATCTGTAAAGGACATAATGATATGACATAAGAATATTTCGCGGACTCGAAAGGATTTGACTATCGAAACTCACCTGCAGGCTCACCCAGGGACTGTTGAACATCTGTTCGGCAATCTCCTGGACCAGTTTCGCCTCCTCGTTGCATGCCTTGCTGCCCAGCCAGACATACACAATGCCCGACTGTGACTCGTCCTCCGTTTCAAATGGCACATGAAGAATATAGCTAAACGATGCCAGATGTGAGAGAACCAATATTAATATTAATGAAGCATGTGAGAAAATATTTTACGTCGAATTCAACAATGTGTCTCATTTCATTTAAAATTAATTTCAGTTAACAACCACTAAACCGCAATGAAACATTTTCAAGACCCTGTGCTTAAAAAGCTCAAGGAGAACATAAACAATATAGCTGAAGAATGAAGTTTGTGGGAAAATACAAATATATTTATATTTTTGATATCACCTGATTTCACTTTTGATATCACCCATTTAACTGCAATTGCCCAGTGCTTAAGTAAAACAAAGTTTGGCAAACTATAAAAATGTATAGATCTAAAGATATTGTCCAAACTCGATTGTTGCGAACCGATTTTTAACAAATTTAACTTAAGAATTTTTTTTGACGATTAATTGAGTTTATAAGCACGATTTTCATTGAAAGTCAACAGATTCTACATCAAAATTTGAAAATTAAAATTTATTCGATCACTCCATTTTTTTTATACGTTCCCCTAGACACTTTTTCAAAAACTTGAAACTGTCACTTTGTCACCGACTTCCCTGCGGAATGTCAATTATCTGTTGTTTTTTTTTGGCCTATATTTTGATTTTAGGTCAAAGATGTAAAAATCAATTTTTTTTTTAAATCGCTGTTCAGTTTTTAAATACTTTCCCTAGACACTGTTTTAATAACTTTAAACTTTGATTAAAAATGACCAAATACGTAGAGTCTAGCATAGAAAGAGCTTGGATTTTAAATTTAAAATTTACTGCTAAAAAAAAGTTGGGTCAAACATACTTAGTTTGATTTTTTCTTGTTGTAGAATAAGTACAGGGTCTCTCGCAGTTGGTTTCGCTCGATTGTAGCCTTTGCCACAAGTTAAATTTGTCATTGAAAGCGTTTCATAGACTTTAAATAAATGCTAGATTCAGAGAAGGAGGAGGAGGGGGAGGATCACTCACCAGAATGCCGAGTTGAGGTGCACTGCATCCGGCTGAATTTGTATGAGTCGTGTGGTCAATGCTCCGCCATTGGATCGCAGGTGGAAGAACTCGACGGCGGGTTTGCCATCGGGCGTTAAAGATTTGCTCTTGCGTTTGCCGGTGTGGATGATGAACTTGCGCTTGAAGTGGGACATGAATTTAAGGCTCTCCTGCTGCTGAAAGATGCGCATCACTTCGAGCTCCTCACCGAACATGGCCTTGAACTTCTTTTGCAGCGTGAATGTGAATGTGAGCCAACCCATGTTGCCGGCATTGCGTCCCTGCCAGAAATAGACGACACACTCGATTTCATCCTCTGGCGGCGCTGACTTGCTGTCATCCCCGCCAATCCCCTCAGCACCAGCACCAGCACCACCAGTTGCACCAGGTTCCCCACTGTCCACATCGTCGACGGGTATGCAGTAGCGACAGAGAAACACATAACATTCACCGGTATAGAAATGTCCGAGCTCCTCCTCGGGCAGGCGAACAAACTTTTTGTTCTCGAGCACAAAGGCCTCCATCATCTCGAGATCGTAGTTCCATTCCTCCTCCAGCTGTTCAGCCTCAGCCAATGGCATGGCGCTCTGTCGGGGCATAAATAATGCCCTCAGATCCGTACGCGTCTTCTGTTGAATCGCCCACTCGGTGAGATTGGCTCCAGTTTTGGCCACCGATTTGGCCGTGCGGGTGAAATCGACAGCCATAACCTCATCCCAGCCGGGGAATTTGATGCGAAAGATTTGCATCTCATTGCCCTCGGCAACACGCATGACGAGCGCACAATCCGGACGATCCATCATGTTGAAGAGCTCCCGACTCAACTTGACGGCGGCGGCACGAACCAAGCGGGTTGACTTCTTGCCAAACCAGACAAACAGATCCGTGTAGCAGTCGAGGATGTAGACGTGCTTGCTATTGAGCAGCGTATGTGATAGCTTCTGTTCCGGCAGCTCAACCTGCGGCAGTTCCAGATATCCCATGCCCAGTTGCACTTGATAGAGGCGTGGCTGGACGGGCGCATAGTCCTCATCGATATGTTCCTCCGGTGGCGGCAGATCGGCCACCTCCTCGGGCAGCACATCGAATGCTTCCCAGAACTCGGCACTCTCCTCACCCTGCATATCGACAAGTATATCGCATTTATTCTTGCGCTCCGTCTTGTTAATCTTCTCGGCCATGAGGCGGGCCTTTGAGTTGAGCGTATTTTTGGATCGTTTGCCCAACCAGATATGTATACGTGTGCCCACATCCAGGACGAAGGCATGCCGTGGATCCAGCGATTGCAGGACCATGGCCACCGGCTCCAGATGAATACTTGCGCCATAGGCATGCACCAGGTATAATCGTGTAATGTGAATCATCTCCTCGATGGTATAGAAACCAGTGGCCGTGCGTCCGCCTTCGATGTAGATGACCTCCGTTTCGAAGAGTGCGAGAAACTCTTCGGATTCATCGCCCTGCTCCTCGCGAATGGTGCGACACCGGGCGCCCAGATAATTGCGCAAATTGACGGCATGGATGGCGGCACAGGCTCTCTTATCCAACGTCGCCTCATTGCCAATCCAGAAGAAGATCTCCCAGCTGAGCGTGTGCAGTTCATCGTATCTGGTCTTTAAGACAATGTAGCAATCACCCTCGTAGAATTTACCATGAACCACTTCCTCAATTTTGTTGGGCAGAAAGTTCTCAATCTCCCAGATGGTGAGACCGGGCTGTTGACCATCCTCCTTCTCAAAGAATTTGGAATAGTCCAGCTGTGGCTTCTCCAGTGACTCGTCCCATCGTTTTGGTTTCAATGATTCCGCATGCGTGGCATCGTTATCATCCTTATTCTTATCCTTGGCCACATCCTTCATGCCCTTTAGCACCTTGGCCGCATCCTGGCCGCCATCACCTTCCGCCCGCGGGCCACGACGCAAACGAATCTTACGCGCCGTCGCATCCTTGGGCGTGGACGTTGCGGGAATCGATGGAGGCACGGCGGCTCCGGCCAAACGTAATTGTGTTGGCAGCGAGAAATCAATGTTGTAGAATTCCAAACTGGTCGCCTTGCTGGCTTCACTGGGCTTCGGTGGCATCACCAGGTCCGGGTTATCACGCAAATCCAATTGATCGAGTCCCTCCAACAGATGTATGGCATCCGGCAGTGTGATCAATCGATTGCTACTCAAATTCAACTGCTTAAGTGCACCACAACGACACAATCCCTCGGGCACCATTTCCAGCAAATTGTTTGCCGCCGAGAAGCATTCGAGGGCACCCAGTTTGCCAATTCCCGACGGGATGCCCTCAAAATTCAGCTTATTATCGTTGACAAAGAGTCGTCGCAGTCGCGACAGCTTGCAGAGGGCGGCGGGCAGGATGGTCAACTGATTGCGGGATAAATTCAATGACTCGAGCCGTTGCCAATGCTCCAAGCTGGCGCTCAGCTCGTTAATCTCATTATCACTGAGATTGAGGCGCACCAAGGTGCTCACATTGTACACACAGTCGGGCAACTTGGGCAGTGCATTGTGCGATAGATCCAGCTCACAGAGATTGGCCAGACTGTCGATGCTGGTGGGGAAATTGAGTAGCGTTCGCTGTGTCCCACTCATGTTCAGCACCTCGAGACTCTGCAGCGATGGCAACTGACGCAGCTGGAACAGCTCCAGTGGATTATTTGATAAATCCAATGTCTTCAAATTGATCAAACGTCGCGTCTGTGGCGGCAGCGTCTCCAATTGATTGTGCGACAAATCGAGAAAGAGCAGATCCGTCAAGTGGATGAACAGCGGCGTGGGTATGCTATCAATTTGATTATAGCTTAGATTTAGCACTATTAAATTCTTGGCACGCTCCAATCCCTCGGGCACCTCCTTGAGTCGATTGTGCGATAGATCCAACGTCGTCAGCTCCTCCAAATGGAACAATTCCGGCGGAATGCCGCTGTTCTTCAGCTGATTGTGTCGCAGATCCAAGGAACGCAGGCTTGTCAGCTCCGTCAGCTCACCAAAGAGCTTCTCCAGCCGATTGTGATTGAGTGACAGATGCTCCAGCTTCTGCAGGTGGCCCAGCTCCTCGGGGATCTCGTGTAGCTGTGTGTGGTCCAGTGTCAGCCACTGGACACTCGACATTTGCCGCATGGAGCTGGGGAATGTTTTCTGCAAAGGCGAAAACAAAATATCAATATCAAAATAAACATCAATAACAACATTAACATCAACGTCGACGTCGAAAGTTGGTGTTTGCGTCGGCGTCGCCGTCGCCGTCAGCGTCGCCGTCAACGTCAGCAGCAACAGCAGCAGCAGCTGTGCGCTGATGATGACAAATTCGCCGTGAATGATTATAAATTTTTTTCTTTTATCTGATCGAATGACTGAACCGCTCAACTTAGACCTGCGTATGACCTCTTTGTGCAGGTGCTGCACTTAATTTAGCATTTTCATTTACATTCCGCATTTAGCCACACACCAGCAATACCAACAACAACAACAACACAATTTACTTACGCTGAAATCATTTTTTGTAAAGTCAACGCCGCGTACAAACGGTAAAACACTCATCCTAAATATGCTAAACACTCGGCTGCTGCTGCTTCTTGCGTGGGTGGAGCGGGGAGTAGCATAAAAGTAACAATTTTGCGTCACGGACACGAAGACGGACGGCGAAAACGGCTGCGAGCCCTGTTCGTTCTTGTTATTTTAATTGGAAATGGTATCTAAAAAAAACCAAAGGTTGCCACCCAGTAAAAATTTCTGATCTGGTTCGATTTTTCATACCTAAAAAAAGTTTATTTTCCGAAAAAAGATACATTGAAAAATCTAACAGTTTTCTAATTTTTCTTAATTTTTCATGTAGCATGTTTGAATATTTGTACAGAATTTAATACTTAATCTTAATGTAAAATTAAAAAAATTTTTTTAAATGTATTAAATATTTAAATTGCGCGCTTGATCATGTTATCATCAATAAAAAGATTTATTTTGCAATTTGATCTGAAATTGCTGCCATACTTTGGCTATGTGCTTCACACTGTTCGCAGTCACAGTGAATCTGTCACACAAAGTGAAAACTGTGACAATGCATTTGGCATTCACATTGCACTGTAAAGCTGTTACACTTTGCGCCGCGATGTGAACATAGCATAAAATAGTGTAAGCAGTGTGTGCCTGCACTGATTGCTGTCGATATTTTTAATCATCTGCGTGAGTAGGTACACACTGACAGTGTGAAAAGCTGAGGGGGTGGGAAATTGCGCATGGAGCACGAGAGCGCTCAAAGGACTTCAGTCTCCTGTTATCCTGTAACTGCTAAACGTGCCCTCTATGGCATATCAACATCGTATGCATTATCTAGAGGGTGTGACCAAGTTGAACGACAAAAAATTTTCATACTTTGCTCAGTCTTCGGAATGTGAAGTTCCTGCAGGACATTTATGTCGACAACGTTGCATGCAGCAATAAAAAGAAAGAAAAAACAAATATAAAATATTTAAAAAAAATAAATACAAACAATTCAAACAGAAATCATAAATAACTAATGAAAATGCGAAAAACTTGTTAAACAAAGTGTAACGTCGTTTACATTTTACGTTTCGTGGCTGTGACTGCCGAAAATTAAAAGTAAGACGGATTTTGAATGCGGTGAACGCCAGAGCTTTGTTTGTTGTGAAAAATTGTGTACCCATTTTGCAAAAGGGAGTGTTTTTGTAATGTCCTACCGAAAAATGGTGCATGCAAAATATGTAAATTATGTACATAAGTACATAAATTACTTATATATGTGCTTGTACATGCATGTGTGCGTGTGTGTATGTGTTTGAAAAAAAGTGTTGTTATTATTAAAAGCTTGGGTTGAAGTATCGCTCTGGGATTCGTGGGCGTGCGTGTGATTGTGCGTGCCCTAAAAAGATAGCAATATAAATATGTATGTATGTACATAAAGACGTATGCACAATATATTCATGCATGTATGTACATATGTATGTAACGCACACACACATGCGCCCGCGCTGATATGCGTAGTGGGCGTGTGTGTGTGTGTGTATGCGGAAGTTGTGGGCAACTCTGGTCGCACTTCAATAGGAAACTGTCAAATTTTGCAATGTCCAATTGGCAAAAAGCTCACAGCCGCAACTACAACTAACTAAGCGCAAGATGCTGCGCTGCCGACTGCATTTCAACGGTGGAGTGGGGTGGGCAATTACGAGTGCGTGGCACGAGCTCAACGAGAGACTGAGCATAAGGAATAAGGAAACAGCGAACTTTTAATCAATAGATATACAAACTCACTCACACACACACGCAAGTACAGTGGTACAGAAGCTCGCACACACACACACACACACACAGGACCAGGACAAAAGCAACAATAACGGGAGCAGTAACAACAACAATGAAAAGTATAACAGCGTTAGCGCGCAAGTTGTTGAGAGAGCATAGCGAGAGAGAAACTGAAAAGAGCGAACGAGAGCAGGCGGGCAATAAGAGTGGAGTGCAGTGAATGAGTGCGCGCCTGGCCGTTACCTTTTAACCGTTACTCGTACTCGTACTCGAACTCGTATTTCGTACTCATTGCCGTTGTTGTTGTTCTTGTTGTTGTTGTTTTTGTTTTTGTTGTCTGCAAGATGAGCAAAAGTTGAGGAAGAGGAAGACAAGTGAACAAAATTGCTATTGCGCTGGGCAGCCGCAGCCGACAGTGGCAGCATCAATAACAGAACACGGATACAGTGTGCGGGCGGTCGCCGGAGCTGAGATTTAAGGGTGTTTGTGTGCGTGCTCGTGTTCTCTCTGTCGGTGTCGCTGCCTGTGTATATGTGTGTGAGTGGAAGAATCGTTGAAAAAATGGGAGCAAGAACGCGTTGCACAGACAATTTTTAATTAAAGTGCAGAAACATGGCAGAAACTCAATCTGGGTTGTGAGCGTACGTACGCCCACATGCTTATTAAATAATAAAGACCATGCCCACACAACACACACACACACGCACACGCACACACATCAATGTGAAGAGCCAATTGTGCCGGACATTCATGTGTTTTGCTTAAAGAGTGAAAATGTGTACAAGATCTCTTCATGTCCAATAAATATATGTATTTCCCCACTGATAACTGTAAAATTGAGCAAAAAGTGTTTCCAATAAGCATATCCTAATGCGTAAAGCATATTGTGTTTTTCCCCAATTTAAATGTAATTTTAATTTTTGTTAATTACTTAATAAAGGTAAAAGCTTTCAGATTTGTCAAATAGTATTATTGTAATGTAAATAATATATATACATGTTACAAATAATTTCCTTAATGAAATGCATAGAAACTTGTAAAGTGATAAGAAAGTTTTTTTTATCCTTTCATCACACTACATACTATACACACTTATGTACATACATATCTAAGTTCGTTCCATATTCATAAGTATATGTGTATATGCATGTATGTGTGTATACCAGACAATATGAACCACAGTTGGAACGTGCCAAAACCACGCCTAAATTGTGTTGAATGAGCCACACATCCTTGAGAACCTTGTGAACTAATTGTATTTCCTTGTCGTCCTCCCCTCGCTGCCACAGTGTGCGACAATTTGATGTCAAGAGTTTAGAACTCTGCCCCGAGAGCACGACGCACGACGACGAGGCAGCCGCAGGAGCACCGCACTCCACTCCGTCACCATCACCAACACCACCAGCATCACGAACACCAACACCATCACCATCACCATCACCATCATCGTCACCCGTTATCGTCATCGTTATCATCTTTATACATTTCGCATTCTCCAATCTCCATTCCACACTTCATTTGCATCACATACGCGGAGCAGTGAGCATTAAGCACACAGTAGTCTGACAGTCCCAAGTCCAGGATGGGCGACTATCATGAGTTTACGGATCAGTATAAGGTGCCAGTGATAGCCAAGCTGCTGCACGCATTGCCTCACTACAACATCACGTTCCACAAGATCAACAGCACGTTTCGGCCCAATGATGAGATCTATTTGGAGGTAAGTAGAGCCCGTAATCCTGAGAATCTGTCGGGAATTACACGATTGCTTGTATAGTTTGTAAGCCCCTCTCTTCTAAGATGATGAAATATGTATAAAAAAAATGAAGTGGAAATTTATGTATGTATACCAGAGTGGGACAATTTCTATGGAGTAAAATAAAAAGCACAAAGCGGCTATAAAAATCGTAATCTACAATGAATTCTAAGAAAAACTGCCCAAGAAACCATGGGTCTAAAAACAATATCAAGCTTTCACTTTTTACGGAGAAGTTAAACGTATTTTATATATATTGGTAATTGTCTGTTAAGTGGAACTTACCTCTAAATCAAATAAAACAAAAACTTAAAAGCCCAAATAAAGGGCGATTTATGATGATTTTGGAGATAAAAATAAGTTGTCAGTTTTTTTAAATTGAATTTTCAATTTAATGAAAAACTAACTGTTTTATTGAATTTTCTAAGAAACTTGACAAAAGTGCTTATGTTTAAAATTCAATTAATTAAAATTCAATTAAAATAAAACTAGTTAGGACCGCCAACTAAATTTAATATATAAAAGTAAAAATGTTGATTTTAGAGTCTAAAATATAGACCCATGGTTTCTTGGGCAATTCTTCTCAGAATTCATCGTAGATTACGATTTTCGCTTTGTCGCGAAATAAAAATTGACCCACTCTAATGTATACCCATGTATCTCTTAAAGTGTGTACCCAATATACTTCAGAATAATAGTAGCCTTAAAAAATTTGAATTACAGTGTTAATTTTCCAGATGTTATTTATCAAATGTAATGAATAATAAATTCTTACAATAATTATCTTTAGCTTTGCAATAATCTAACTTAGTTGACTTCAAACTAGAGAATATAGTATCTCGTTAAACTTCTGTTATTTTTATCCAAATATACTAAATATTTTGAGACTTTAGAGAATCTGAAATGCCTATATCTAGTCTCTTTTTGCTATGTGTAAATATTTACAGAATGCCCAAATTAACATTTAAATTAAAAAAAAGAAATTAAAAAAATCTTTCCCTGTCTTGATGGATGAAATTATTGCTCACTCTGATTTAAATTGGCGTTTTTAACATCATAGGAGACATTCATTGTTTCTATCATACCTTTTCCTGGTTAATTCTCCATTTTAAATCTGCTTAGCTCTTTTTTTTTAAATTAATTAATTTCTACCATTTGATAAACATATATTTAATCCATCTCTAAACTTTGTAAAAATTCTTTTAAATAATAACAGATTATAAGATTAAATAAGACAACTTTTAATTTTATTTTTAAAAAAATGTATCCAATGTATAGTCTTTGAAATAATTACAGAGTATATACAAAGATTTAAAGATTTAATTTAAAGTTTAAAAATGGTCTCTTTTGATTTGAATAATGTCAGTAAATGTTGTTAAAAAATGCAATATTTTATTAATCTTAACGTCATCTCGCTTCTCGATATAGAGCCTGGGAATATTGGGATCGGTGCCGGCAGCGCTGTTGATTGTCTCACTGCTGGGACTGCTGTTCTATTTGATGACCCGTTGTTGCGACCGGAAGCCGCGTCCGGCGCACTCGATAACCAGCTTAAAGGTGGCCCTGTCCATAGTCACGGTGATGTGCTGTGCGGCGATTGGACTTGGTCTCTATGGAAATGATGATCTGCACAATGGGCTGCTCGAGGTGCTGACGGCGGGACGAAAGGTCGACAATTTGGTGACAACGATTCGCAATCAGACGCATATATTGGAGAACACGCTGACGAATCGCATACGGCCGCAGTTGGTGGAGTTGGCGGATATCTTTGATCAGCCGGTTTCCAATCAGACGGCGCTATCCAAGCTCTTTGTCTCGCTGAATATTGTGCAGGGTAATGTGACGTTGGCAACGAATGCTGCCAGCGATATTCGGCGACCATTAATGGGCATCTCCATGACGCACTTCCTCACTGTGAGTAGATCATCTTCTTGATTCAATGTCAATTCAATGTCATGGCTTCCATTTTAACGCACAGCGCGGCGACCAATGGGAGCTCATCCGTTGGCCTGGCACGGTGGCAACTCTGGCCCTGCTACTCGTCCTCTGTGCCGTGCTGCTTGTGGGCGTGGCCCGGCATTCCCGCTGCGCCTTGATATTGTTCAGTGTGTGTGGTCTGCTGGCCGTAACCGGCTCCTGGTTGATGTCCGGCCTGTATCTGTCCTCCTCGGTGGCTGTGGGAGATTTATGCATTAGCCCCGCTGATTTTCTAGTCTCCACGGCACCCAGAGATTTGCCCACCAATGTCCTGCTGCACTACACCCAATGCGAGCCCGGACACACCAATCCCTTCACCCAACGACTCCGTGAATCACAGAATTCGCTAAATAATGCGCGCAGTGCCATGGCCACCGTCATGAAGATCTCGCTGGTGCTGTTCAAGAGCTCGGGACTGCAACCGAAGTTGGGTGCAGTGAATGCGGATTTGAATAGCAGCGAAAGGCTGTTGACCCAACTGACCGCATTGGTCGACTGCAAGGCGGTTCATCATAATTTCCTGGCTGCGGCCCGTGGCCTTTGCGAGGGTGGACTTCTTGGCCTGGTCCTAATGCTGATAGCCAGCTTTATAGCTGCAATTTTGCTAACCATAATGGTGTGGGTTGATTCACATACATGGATCTATATACGCAAGCGTAATGATTACGCCCAGGTGGATGAGCCATCGTATATATCGCATCCGGCACCACAGAACCATCAGCAGATGATGAATGCGGCACGCACATTGCCGCGCAACCATAACGGGTAGGTGTTCATTGATCCCTAGACTGATCCCATTGCAGCTTTTGGATACCCCACCTCTAATTGCAGGCACTTCAGTCCCCCAGTGATCAGCGGCTCCCACACGCTGCAGCATCCCAACAAACGGCAGCACCACGAGATGATGGCACACGCTCACATCCAGCAGAATATGCGGGCAATGGGCACCCATACGCTGGGTCGACTGCCTTCGCATAACCACAGCCCCACCCATATGACTGGTAAGTGCAATCTCCGACAGAAATCCATCACCGCCACCACCACCAACAACAACAACACACACATAGACACCCACAATGCCATCACTAGCACTATTAGCATCACTATCACAATCCCACTGCACCACATTCCCATCTTGCAGTCTATCAATTGCTATCACTTTCTTCCTTCTCAACCATCTTCTCTTTAACACCAACTTTCTTTGCATCTTGAGTTGCTCCATTGAGTGTTTAAATATCATTTATCTAAGTACGAGCAGTTACTAAGAATTCAATATTTTCAAATTGCATCGATAACAGCTTCTTTAACATTAAAAAATCTCTTAAATAACATAATGAGAAAGTTAACATGCAACGTTAACAGCTTCCTTAACATTCAAAAATCTCTTAAATAATATAATGAGAAAGTTAACATGCAACGTTAACAGCTTCTTTGACATTAAAATATCTCTTAAATAACATAATGAGAAAGTTAACATAGGCTCTGCTTAATTCACAATTTTTCTCTGCGTTTTCGAATTAAAGCTGTACTTAATTTCAAGCTGAAAACAAACTTATCTTGATTATAAAGTTTATATATTATAAACTTAAGATATAAACTTTATAATATAAAGCATCAATTACTATAGTCTATAATCTATACAAAAATAGACACAACCGGATGATTAACGGTCGCTTAAGATGAATTAATAAAATGTGTTTCGGATCAGCTTAGCTTATCAATATTTAGACAGATAGGCAATGTGTTAATATATTGATCTTCGATTTTTCAAAACATTTATACTTATTGCTTAGTGTATCTCATATATAAAAAATTATATAAGATCCCCTTGAATGTTTGTCAATATTTTATTTTCAATTTCTTAGGATTACAAAAGTACAAACAAAATAAAAGCTACACTTTCACTTTCTTCGGAGAAACCGTTATATAAAACGCTTACATACAAATCTGTCTACTAAATAATAATATTTTTTTTTGAAATCAGACTATTTTTTGTTTAAAATTTAAAGTTTTCCAATATTATTCTGAAAATTCGAAACTTCTGTTAGTTAACATAAAGAGTTAAACCATGTTAAACTACTGTGATAGGAAGATGTTAGATGGATTTAAGGATTCAAAATTTCTATTATTTATATAACTAGTAGCTATGATTTGAAATTATGTTGAACTGTTAATGTGATTGTTGACATTTTGTTACTTTTTCTTGGAGGAATTTCGGAATTTCTTTGAAATAATCCCATTGCACTATAGGGAATCATTTTGAAAATGGTGTTGCAATGTAGTTTTAATGCTTATTGGTTTCATTTTCTTTCCATCGCCCACTGATATCCACGTAACCGTCTCATCCGTGTCCGCATCCGTGTCCGCATCCGCATCCGTATCCGAATCCTCATCCGCCTTGCTAATTGTGTGTACATTTTAGGTCCCAATAACGGTAAATATGCAACCCTAAGCAAACAATGCAAAACTTTGGAAGCCAATGACTTTTACTGAAAATCGTCGCCAGCCGCCGCCGTCGCCGCCGCAGCCGCCGCTTCCTCCGTACCGCCGACGACACAGGCCCAGGTGGCCCAGGCCCAGGCCCACGCCCATGCCCATGCCCAGCAGCAGGCACAGCAGCAGCAGCAGCAACAGCAGCAGCAACAACAACAATTGGGTCCACAGCCAATCTATTGCCATCATCCGCATCAGCATCCACACGCTCATCCCCATGCACATCCCCATTCACACTCGGCTGCCGTCGCTGCCGCCGTACAGCATCAGCATGCCATCTATCACCAGCAGCAGGCTCAGGCCCAGGCACAGGCTCAGGCGCAGGCTCAACAGTATGGAACATATACGACGGCAGCGGCGGCACATCATGCCCAGCAGCATCATTTGCCGCCGCCGGGTCAGAGTCAGATTTATCAACAGATTCCGGCACATTTGGCGGGTCAATTGGCGCAGAATGGAGGTAATCCGCATTCGATATATCAGCCGCTGGTGGCGGTCAGTCAGGGTTCCATTTATGTGTCCAATTTGGCGACAATGCGACGACAGAATAGCCAGGGTGGACCACAAATCCCAGCGCATCATCACCAGCCGTCGTCGTCGTCGTCGGTGCAGTCGCAACCGCCGCCAAATCCGCATCATTCGCAGCAGCAACAAACGAATCCACATCCACATCCGCATCCGCATCCCCACCAGCAACAGCAGCAGCAGCAGTCACAACAACCGCCGCCACCGTCACAGCAACAACAGCAACTGCATCCGCATGCCCATCAGCTGAAGTCACCACAGCAGCAGCAACAACAACAACAGCTGCCGCCGGATACTGAAGTGGTGCCAATTAGCACCACTTTGGATGCGGGCATCTATGATCGCGATAAGCAGATCTACAAGTGTTCCACATTGCGGCAGGGCGGTAAATTTGATCCCAAATATAAGCCATCGATATTGAACTGTCCGCTGCCCGAAATACCCAAGGATGCGGAGCAACCCAAGGTGGAATCCATTTATCAGCAACAGCAGCAGCATCATCAGACACAGAATTACTCCAAGTAAGTTGCAAGCCAAACTGATGCATCATCTCAATCCGATTCTTGCAGAACCTTGCAGCGGCCACCGATGAAGTTGCCGCCACAAATGAAGGCGATACCGCCTCCACGCATTGGCACGCCCACCTCCCCACCGCCACCGTCGGCACAGCCCGCCCAGAATCTCAATGATGCAGCGCAATTGCAATTGCAATTGCAGTTGCAGAATGGCGCCGCCAATAATGATGATGCTGCACTGCCTCCGCCGCCGCTCGAGGCACAAACACATCTGGGCAACACGGTAGATGCCACGCCCCCCAAAACACGCGCCCAAACACTCAACGGCAAGGCGGCCAATGGCCTGGCGATGCACAACGGCGGCGTCGGCGTTGCAGGCGGAACTGCAGCAGCAACTGTTGCCGCTGGCGTCATGGACGATGATGATGATCTGCCGCCGCCGCCGCCGGCGATAACCGATGAGAGCAACTATGCGGTAACTGAGCTGTAAGAGAGAACGAGAGACAGCGAAAGAGAGAGGCAGAGAGAGAACCATTTAACTTTTTTTTAAGTATGTTCCTTGGTTCTTGATTATTGGCATTTTGAATCCCAGAAACTTCCCCCCATGCAGCAACAACAACGTAAATTACGCGACTTGCGACTTTTGTACATATACATACACACACACACACACACACATGTACAAGCATACACAAATAAGTATGCAAACATAGTATAAAAAAAATAACATTCTTTTTGATAATAGCCATTTTTATGATCGCAAAATTTTATGATAACACTTTTTAGCAGAACAGTAAGAAAATAACAACAACAACAACAACACAAAAAGAACGAAAAATCAGAAATAAGTAAAATAATTATGGGACAACATATTTGTATTATATAGCGTTATATAGATATATACATACATACATATATATTATAGTACTGGGAGTGCATGTAGGCGGGAACTACTCCAAAAAAAAAAAAAAATATCCAACTATCGTACTAGCTCAAACTCCCCCTTGCTCATTCAAAACAACAACAACAGCAATGCATTTAATAACAGACTTTCGTATGTACATATACATACATATATACAGTCTACAGTCTATCAAGTAACTTTATTGACAAAGAAAAATTTGCATATATTTGATTTCAATTTTTCAAAATAATTAAACTTAATTGATTTAATTATTTTTAATCTTATAAACTTGTTCTAAGAATTTTTGCCAAATAAATTATCTGAATTTCGTATTTTGACAAAACAATTACTAGACTACGTTTGAACATATATACAGTATTTCAAGTAATGGTCTTACCAAATGATATTTTCATTAAATATTAATGATTCGCATCCATGATATAAAAAATTAGAGCATACATTTGGGCGCTTAAGATTCCTACAAACTCAATACAGTCATAGCTATCGTTATGTTTAATCGATCTTGATACGATTAAAAAGGCATGGTTGGCTTTACAAATAGAAAAGGAAATGAAATGAAAGGCGTCTGTGTGTCAATTTTGGTTACTCTAGCTCTTATAGAATTTTGTATACTTAAAGGAAATACAAAATAAAAACAAACATTATTAAAAATGAAAAATAAGAAGCAAATATGTGAATTTATTTCCTGGTAAAAAAGATACTTGGAATTCTGTACGTACAGGAGTAGATTGAACGGAATAACGAGGGTAGTATGAGCACTTTTTAGGCATTTGTCGAGTCAATTTTTTTCTGAATATACACTAAATAACTAAAACAAACGCACGGCAATTGAGATAGATAAATAGAGAGAGAAAGAGAGAGAGAGAGAGTTGGACGCAAGTGTGCATCTCAATTGAGGTGTGGGACTTGTTGGTATTTTGGGTTGTGCGCCAGGTGACAAATATATGTACACATATGCATACCTATGTATGTATGTATGTTCGCCTGGCACCGTCACCGGTTAGAGTTCAGTTCTGACCTTGCGATTTTATTGTATTTAATCGTAAACTTAAGCTTAACAAGAAATGCATTTATTACAAATTAAATTAAACTAAATTAAAACGAAGAAAAATATTAAACTAATGTACACGTACTTAGCACAATCGAGTGCATATACACATATATATATGTACAATATATATATATATATATATATATATGTAGCTATACAACTAACTGTATATTTAAAATAGCAGTAGCTAAACCAAAAAACGTAACATATACAAAAAAAAAAAAGAACTAAAAAATTGATGAATAAATCTCCCCATCCCCCCCCCCCCATCCCATCCCACTGATTGGAGAGCGTGTGTGTGAACAGAATAGCAATATTAAAGAAATAAAAGTACTGCCCCCGCAATCGGCTGAGCCGAAGCGAACCCGATAACCAAAGCGAATATGCAGAAAGACCGATAAACGAATAAAACTACAAAAACATATAGTATAATAATTATAAACATATATATACTATACATATATATATAACTGGATATATACTGCATACATATATGGCCTGCAGATAAATGATAACTACATGAGAGAGAGAAAATGGTCGAACAATGAAATACAAATAAAGAACAATTAACAAGTAAACAATTATTTAGTTAGCTAGCGGAGTTGTTAGTGGAATTTTAAAAAACCAGTGTGACCAGAGGCCAATCAACTAAAATAGTCGTTCGCTCGCACACTGCCCACATACATACACACACAGAAAGACAAGCAGACAGACAGATAATAACAGTAAAGCTAAAGATTCAATAGTAAAAAAACTACTACTGTACACTATATAGAGCACATCGGAATGATCAATTGTATATCAAACACATATATACAACAGTATAAATGAATTCGAAAACAGTTCGAAACAATTTCGAACAATTTATTCGATAATTAAGAACACTTAAACTTTTAAGTCATAATACATATGTATAGAAACTGTAAAGTAACTTCAATGGAAAACGACCTAATCAAGTTTTTTTATTCGCTTATACATATACAATTAAAACAAATACATAATGTTATAACTTATTTAATAGATAAGTGAAAAACGGGATAAGGGCAGCATAGAGCATCAACACCCTTTCTTTTTTTCTGGTACTAGCAAATAGCCGAAGATTCTAAGCGATTCCTCCAACTAGGCCTTAAAATGCGTATGAGTTGAACTACTTACAGCATTGAGGTTAGGTATAGTATGGAATGGAACAGAACAGAATGAAAAGAACACAATGGAATGGAATCACAACAGTATGTGGAACGAAGCTAGTATAGATATATATACACACACATAAGTACATACATATACATATACTATAACACATTAGCTCGTAAATATATTTCTGTGTTAAATGTTGTCATCGTACGCGTTGTAGTTATTAAAGGGAAAAATTAAAAACAAGAACAAGAAAATAAGTAATATAACAATAAAGAAAATCGAACGAAACTTTTAGGAGCTGAGTAAAGTGCGAGACATGGTAAGATCAAGTTGTACAACATATAATACTTATAAATAGTGTATATGCATAAATACTTAGTTAAAGACAATGTAAAGAATGCAACAGCAAAGAATGAAGCTTAGACAAAAACAGAAAACATACATAAAAAATTCAAAATAATATAAAGTTCGAAAATCTTGTAAGAAATAAAAAAAAAACGAACTTAAGTATTCGGTTATTCGCTTTGCCAAGTTGCGTATTGTAAAGATCGGATGGAAACGAAGTTCGGGTTCTCTATCGAATGTACGATTGTATGGTATAGTTGGTATTTTATGCGATGCGCAACATAGTAGAAACTTCAACAAAAATGATAAAAAAAAAAATAAAAATGAAAACTAAAGAATAACAGAAACGGCACAAAACCCCGACAAATTTCATTCAAGCAAAGAGCGGCAAAAATAAGAACGCTAAAAAACGACAAATATTAATAAAAATAAAATAAAATTATAAAATTCAATTACATTGAGTGTTTTCATTTGCATTCATGGCCTGGGATGGGTTAAACAAATAAGAAAATATCAAAATTTTGATTTCATTTAGCTGTTTACAAAGTTATTATGGTTTTAAATATGAGAATTTGGGAGAATTTCATTGGAATTGGCTAAAAAGCTGAAGTTTTAGAAACGAATGTAGTGGAGATTTTGAGCACTGGATGAATACATTGAAAATGAGCAGCATGGCAATATGTGAGTGTCTCTTTCGCTTCCAATAAATAAAACATTTAAAATTGAAGTAAGTACAATCATTTGATGTTCATTATCATTGTGCACATTTTCAGCAGCATACTTTATTTCAATTTGTCGTATAATAAATATATTTATCAATTTATATTATTATTTTATATACATACATAATTGTATATATGTTTGCTTTTTTGCTTATGTGGTTTCCTTGTAGTTAGTTGTGTGTTCTTGTATAAGTATGTTAATTAAATTGTATGCTTTTCATTTTACTTAGCGCCTAACAAAATTAGATTAGAATAGTGCTAGAGACAATTACGTTTCTCAATGATTCTAGGTACTTGCATAATAATAGTACAAAATAATAATAATAATAGTGATACAAAAAGGGACATTGGAATACGTTTTTTTTTTGTTTTTTGTTTTAAATATATAATGAAATTAAAATGCTCAGAGAACAACAACATCAACAACAATGCAGCACATAAATAATAGTATTTAAAAAAAAAATGTAGAAGGAAGTATATAAATGACAATAGAATAGATTGATTAAGAATATGCATATATATGTAGATATAAAAGCAAACGTGCAATATTTTGATAGGACATTCGATTGTCAATCCGTTGCTGGACCTTCGTCGTTGATCCTGCTCTCATCTAAGATTTTTCTTTGGAATTACAGAATTGCATTTGGAGTTGTTATCATATTGTTGGTTATTTAATCATACTTAGGTTTTTATCGTATTGTTTTGGTTGAAAAAGACGTGGAGGGTCAGAGGGGGAGGCGTGTTGTGGTTTTAGTTTTGCTAAGCAGCCTGTCGTTGTCCTTTATAAGCAATCGGCGCCTTGTGTGTCGTTTAGTTATTGTTTATTGCACTATTGACCGCCACCAGCTCCGGCACCGAGGAGGATCCAGCGCTGCTCTGGCTAACGGTGCGCGCATGATCCACATGGTTGCCAATTGCAGCGTTTGGTGTCGTTGTTGCTGCCGCCAATGCGGATGCAGTTGTTGCCACCGCTGATAATGCTTCAGACGGAGCTGCTGATGATGATGCATCAGCTGCTTCGCCAGTCACAGGCTCCACTGTGGGAAATACAGGAGGAGATGCGCTCGATACCACAGGTGTCTGTATCATGGGCGTCGGAGGCGAACGATTT
Organism: Drosophila innubila; assembly: GCF_004354385.1. Taxonomy (NCBI): domain Eukaryota; kingdom Metazoa; phylum Arthropoda; class Insecta; order Diptera; family Drosophilidae; genus Drosophila; species Drosophila innubila. Next base: position 21,275,065 of record NC_047626.1, read on the forward strand.
GCGGGCAACTGATGAGCTGTTTCTCCCGACATTTGCATATGATACCTAAAAGCAAGGGAAGCGTTTTAATCAATGATATCGAGAGAAAAATATATTGTGGCATTTACTTGTAAATGTTCTCGGTACTCTCGACAACGCCTTGGGTTAAATTGAGGCTGCGTCCCTTGATGCCCGACTCCTTGGCGGGCGGTGACCACCAGTTGAATACGCGTCCAACAACAGGCACATGCCGCAATATACCCTCCTGCCACAGCTTCTCCTCCGACTCGCGCTGCAAGTCCGCCGTGGCCGCCTCAATACCCTGAAGCAGACAACGCAACAATTAGCAGAATTTACTTACAATCTCTATAAAATGTAGTCTTACCTTTTTCACAATCTCAGACATGGTGTCTAGAACTCGTGAGTTCTCCTGCACGCTTTTGCCAACGGTGACAACCAAATCGAGCAGCTCCTCCACCTCCGTCTCGTGGGTAACCATTCCAAATCGCACACAGATTAAACCATCGGTGCCCTCGCCCAGCGAGAAGGCATTGTCCGTTGACTTAAGAGCCTCCACCAGGTCAATGTTGAGTTTGTTCAGCTCGGTTTTGGCCTGATCCGTTAGCAGTGACTCCCAGCCTTCGGGCACAAATCGCACACCGCCCATGCCCGCCCATTCTGGGAGTGGCACCAGCCTTAGCACCTCGCTGCGATCCACCAGATGTATAAAGCGCGCTTTGTGCTTGATTGTGGCACGTAGTATATCTACATGTGCCTCCAAGCTCTGTGCGAAATTCTCCAGATTCTCCGAACTGGGCGGCTGCTCGCCCAGTCCCAGTTCCAAGGGACAATAACGAATGCAACTGCCATGAGTTGGATGCTCAATCACCTCAAAGTCAAACTAAAAACAGTAAAACCAACAAATGTTAGTTACAAATGCATGAGAAGTGGGAACGGATTACTTACATTGGGGCAATCCCGCTGTAGGATCTGGCCGAGCCAAGAGTTGAGGCGATCAAAGTACGAGGCATTGTTAACTTTCTCCAATGGCTTGAGGCCCGTTTCGGCAGCGGGCTCTCCAGCTCCAGAACTAATTGGAACGGTTGTGCTGCCATCAAATTGATAAACCACCACGGGAGCAGCTGCATCAAACAAGGCGTTCACATCAAAGGCGCTGTTAATAATGTCCGACAAGGCGGCGCCAGTTTGAGCTCCCGGCGTATGACTCTACATGGTCCAAGATGAAACAGAATTCAGACTGGGATTAGTTTAGGAGATCAAGAATGATTCAGGACAGAAGAAGACTGGGATTCAAATACTACTTTTGTAAGCATTAGAAAAACAAAGACAACTTAAGAAAACAAAAAGAGCAAAACAAAACAAATACTACGAAATTCAAATTAGAAAAGCATAATAACATAATTCAAATAAGAAAAACATTCAGAGCTCAAAATGGGAAAACAAAACTATTGGCAACAAATAGATTTAATTTTTCTGCTTCCTCATGAAATATCATTTCAAATAGGTAAGAATATGCATTTATCGATTCTTTTAGATGGTTTTTTTTTTTTTTTTTTTTGTAGGTTGTTTTTTCTGGAACTGGAAGTATTAAACAGTAGTTGGATATAAGACAAAACTTTAATTTCCTACTTTTGGTTTTCTAATTAGTATTTAAGATATAAAAATTTCCCAGTTCAGTGTTCTATTAAATGATACATTAAGTATATATATTCTTGGTCAGGACTACGAGCTGAGTATGTGTAGGTGCCAGTTAATATACTGGAATGGATCGTGTCAAAAATCTATATAATATGGATGCCCTGGAAAGTATAGATTGAAAATCAACCTGCTTAATTATGAAAAACTTTTATACTTCTAGAGATATCTTAACCAAACTCACATATAGTATTCAGGGGTACCACAGAAAGCGAAATTATTTGAAAGTCTCGTAAAACTTCATTTTGGGAGATTTTCGGTTGGTTTCGTATGCTGTGGCACCTCTGATTGTGTATTTGGTAATGTTTTTAAAATTCGGAGCAAACTTTGTTTAAATCGGTCATGCATTTGGTGTTGTCCTATATATTCGGCATGCCAAAGATAACATTTCTTTCTTGTTTTATTCCAATTTAAATTTCAGAGACACCTGTTTTTCTAATATGAATTTTTGTTTTCTATTTTTTAATTTTTTTTTCTGCCAATTTTGTTATTCTGAGTATAATTTGTCAAAATTCGTTTAGAAGGATTTCAAGGAATATCAAGAGAGATGGAAATGGAAACAGGTTACTTTACCAGCACGCGAATCCCCTCGCATTTGGAGGCGATCTCGAAGAGAATACTGCACGTCTGGAATGCAACATGGAGACGCTCGGCAATTGATTTTTTGCCAAGTGCCTGTAGGCTGGTCCACAGCGAGAGTGCGTTCAGCCGCCTGGAGAGGATTGGATCCGATTCGAAGGCACTCAGTGCGCTGTTTTGAAGCGGTCGATGGAGGAGAACAATGGGCAGACTGGGCACGCCCAGCCAGCTGCCCAAATTGAGGGCCATCGAGTGGAGCACGTCATGGACATTGCCTGGATTCTGGGCACAGACGAGGGCGGCCAAACCATGACCGCTGGCATGAAGCCACATATTGTGGGCCTTGCACACATCACGCAAACGTTGCAGATTGTCCACGTAGCCGCAAAGGGAGGCGCCAATGTCGGCGACAACCAGCAGGGGAGTGCGACTGGCGGCCAGATCGAGTTGCACCTGCTTCTGGAGCTGCGTTAGATCCATAGTGCCATACTTGTTGTCCTCCGGAATGACCTTGATGGCATCCAGCGAGATGCCCAACTGACGGCACGCATACTGCAATCGCACCGGCGTCGTGTTCTCCGAGATGTAGAAGCAAGGCTGAGCGAGAGCCGGAATGCCACCCTCCAGATAGCCCGGACAACGGGCGACAATGGCCAGGCGAACGGTTCGCAGGACGGCATCGGCATTATCCGCATGGAAACTGCTCGCGGCATTGGGGAAATGAAAGAGTGTGCCCAGCCAGCGTGTGGCATCACCCGAGATGCTGTTCGTCACACGCAACAGATGCTGGCGATCCAAATGCGACAGGTAGGCGACAATGCTGTGCGAGATGAGTGCCAAATGGGAGACATCATCAAGTGCGGGCAGTGGAAACTCTGGATCATCATCACTGTCCGAATAGGCAACCAGCTGTTCCAGCGATTTTAATATATCCGACGGTACACGATGCTCCTGACGCAGCTGTGTCGATAGCACAACATCCGCAGCCGCTGTGCGTTCCCGATCCCGATCCACACCCGACAGCTGCTGTTGACTGTCGTTGCCATCGTTGCTGCTGTCGCCGGCATCAGTGTTCACTTTGCTTGGCGATCCCGGCACGGCCTTAACATTCTCCAGGCGTTGCAGCACCTGCGAGGAGCGCAGTTCCAACTCCGCCAAACCGGAGCGTATCTAAGACAAAGGTAAACATCATGATAAGTGATAAGTGATAAATGATAAATGAGTAATGATTAACAACAACAATGCACAAAATAGTTGCTCGCTCGTACAAAGCAACAACCACACGTTGACGTGTCTTCGTCGTCGTCATCAAATATAATGCCAACAACTTACGCTGGATGCGGCAATTTCAGCCACGGCTGGTGTCGTTGTTGTTGCTGTTGCTGGTGCTGTTGTTGTTGCTATCGTTGCTGCTGCTGCTGCTGTATTTGTATTTGTTGTTGTTGCATCCGTTGTAATTGTTGTTGTTGTTGACGGCGACTGTGGGACCCCGGCAGAGCTCAGCTCGTCATCAACTCCAGCCGCAGACATATCTAATTGTTAGCTTTTGCAAAATTGTCACTGCTTTTCTTTTTCTTTTTGTTTTTCGATTCTTGCTTGTTTTTCTGTTATTCTAGCTGATGTGGAGTTTAGAGCTGTGACTCGATTCGATTCTTAGTCGATTGTGTAAATCGATTTGTTTAAAACTCGCACATCCCTAATTGTCTCACAGTTTGACAAAACAAACTGATAATCTCTGTTTGTGAATGGCGCAAAACTTAAATGTGAACTTAATTAAGCATTAATTTAGCAATATATTAAGATTTTTATGAAAATTTCTAATTCGAAATTAATCCAAATAAAGGTGTTGATTTTAATGAAGGTTTTGGAATCGTCACTCCTCGGGGTGGAAGTTATATAATTTGATTCTAAAGTAATATGAAAAATTCGACAAAATTCTAACTTAAAAATTAAGAGAATTATAAAAAGATAATTTTGAAAATATTAGTAAATAAACCGAAGGCTGTCACCCAGTAAAAAGTTCGGCTCTGGTTCGATGTTTTTTTACCTAAAGGTAAATTGCCAAAAAAGGGTTAATCGAAAATATATGAAATATGTGAAAATTTAAATATTCTTACTAATTGCAATTTTTCTTAAGTATCGATTTCAAATCCATCTCTAGTGGAGTTCCAACTATTCTGTTGGAATGTCATCGATATTGCTATCGATATGTCGTTGCTGGCATGCAAACCCAAGTTGGCAGCACCAACCAAATAAGCGAGCGCGCTATTTAAACACAAAATAAGAATGCGCACATAAATATTGCTTTTGTTTGGGTTTACGACCCAAAATCCATTTGCAAGCGCTAAGACAGCCACTAATGCGAATTTGCAGTTTAGCATTTGTTGCGACATGTGTGTTGCTTTCTCGCTCTAACTCAAAATAAAATGCAACTTTTGCGAAACACGCGCAACATATGCGACTGGATTATGCGACATGGACATGGAACATGAAACGGCAGCTTCTCTTGATACGATATGTACATACGTGTTCACAGGTAACAGGGGATTATAAGTTTGTGACTATGTATGTAACAGGCATTATTAATTCTGCCTCGGTCTCCTCGACGCCCGCAAATCAGAAAAAATCCATCATATTGACAGTTATGTTATAAAGATAAAAAATTGAAAAATATTTTAAGAATTACTTTTCTATTATTAATATCGAAATATTATTAACAAAGTGATAGTTGTGTCTATTGTTTGTTAGACAGCACTAAAAGTTATGCAGTAGTTTTTAGAATATTGAAATTTACATTTCATACACTGACAAAAATAAAAGTTTGTGTTTGGCGCATTTTCTAAAAGAAAATCCCAAGTTTAGTGGACAAATTTTGAGCTTGTCTAAAAAATGCGGCAGAAGTTTAAATTAAAAAAATAAATTTAACTGGATCTCAAAAAGTCGAGCACATGCGTCTGTAGAGTTTTTCCCTGTTTATTTCGCAAATGTATGCGATGGATGTGGGTGTGTGTATGGATGTGTGTGCGGGCGTTGTTGTGTGTATGTGTGTGTGTGTGTGTGTGTGCCTGTAGCTTTTCACTTTATTCATGCATAAACTTGCTGAGAAAGTTGTGCGCTTGCTGTAAACTGTAAACTGGCAGCCAGCTAAAAGTTGCCGTGGTATTGGGATTTGCAGCTCCCAATTGTTGTTGCTGTTGTTGTTGTTGTTGCAGCTGCCTCCACGACACATGCAAATAACATATCGATGCTGCTTTTTCAAATAGAGCGACCCCCTTTATTGCCTTGAAGCATAATCCCTAGTTCCCCGGTTTACCATCCACCCCCCCCCAATTTCCCCACTTCGCCACTTCAGCACCTTCCTTCTCACCACACCTCCCACTTCGATCGCCGAGGCGACTGCATTGGTTTTCCCTTGTGGCTTTGGCGTCTGTTGTGCCGGGGATTTGCGCCGGAGCCGCCGGAACGTGCCGCTGCACATGCATCAATTTGCTCTGGCAGCCGCAAGCCCCAAAAACCCCAACTAAACACCCTTCACCTACGCCCCGCCCTCTTGCCCACAGCCATCACTACCCCTCAACCCATCAGCCCCTATACCCCATTCACCACCGCCGAACAGCTACGACCCCAAGCTCATTGCCATTTAAATCTGCCGCCCATGAACTCGTCCTGGTTTCCCCGAGTGTGTGTGTGTGTGAGTGTGTGTGGAAGAAGCTGCTGCATAAGTTCGTTAATCATTAGTCTCTAATGCGGGCCATAGGCGTGCCACACACACACACACACAGACGCATAACGAGACACATACATACACAAACACTCACACATACATAAATTAAACAATTTCGCTTGATTAAAACAGGCGCAACATTTAAAATACACACAAACCTACACACACACACATAAGTAATATAAATTATGAGCACAAAATTAATGTTTTTGTTATTGTTGCTTTTGGCGCCACAATTCATATAAAATTTGTTTTTGCTGCGCAAATAATTGCAACCAAAAATTGCTGGCCAAAACACTGTGTGTGTAGTGTAGGGAAGGAGGGAAGTGTGTAAATGCGGGGGGTGGTAAATAGTTATGGTCAGTTCGTCACGTTGTTACCAATTACATAAATAAAAGAATAAATTCCTTTGGTTGCGCTCTTTGCTGGCTGATTATATAAATTGCGTATACGCAGCGTTGCATCTAATAATTTCTGCAAGCACACACACACACACATATGCACAGGAAGAAAGTAGTGGAAGAAGTGTGGCACACACACACACACACATACACTAGCACTAGCTGAAACATCTATGCCAAGGTGCAAAAAATAAAGCTCAAGGCCGCAAACGCAGCAGCACTTCAATTTTTACACACATACAGACACACGCGTGTTAGCCAAAAGTCTGTGTGTGTGTTAGTGTGGCTTACGGGTGTGCGTGTGTGAACGACTGAGGTGCAAAGTAGTTGCCACTTAAGCTGCACACAGAAACAAACACACAAAAAAACAAGTTGAAAAGGCTACAGTTGAGCAAACTAGTTTGTGAGAGTCCCCGTATTTATTCTGTAATAAAAAGTAAACTAGAAATTTAAATGAAAATACCACAAACATGAAAAACCCGCTTATTATTTTTCATAAAAAAACCTAATATTTTTTTTATTCATAAATTTTATACACACGATTTTATTAAAGTTATTTCAGAAAACGAAAGCCATTTTAACAGCGGCTATGACACTATCGAGTACTCCTGACAATTTTAAGCGCACCTCTAAAAATAGCAAAAAAAAAACAATAAAATTAATTAAAAAAAAAAATAAATGTGAAAAATTCTTGCCTTAGAAAAATTTATTAAACTTGTTTTTTGTCATCTGGGGTTCCAAAAGTACTATAAGAATATATGAATTTAGTTTCTGGCGGAAGGGAAATTTAATTTTTGTTGCCTAGTTTCTTGTAACGCACATTTCTCTTTCGACAAACTCAGAAGGTCCTTTGCACACTTTAAGTACAGGGTCTAGAAAAGGAACTTCAAACAGGCTTTTGAAGAGCCTCAGCCCGCTGAATGGGCTAACGCAGGACAGAGGGGGAGGGATTGAAAGTGGGAGAAAGAGGCTGCAGACAGACAGTGAAAACAGTTAAAGTGCGCAAACAGTGGGAGAAACTGCATGAGAACAGTAGAGAAAGGGGGGGGAGGACACTTGGTTTGGTTTTTGTTTTTGGTGTGTCTTTATTTTTTTTTCTTGCGCTTCGCTTGTTCCGTCGCTTCGGCCCATTGACTGCAGATCTGTGCAAATTGACTTTTTATAAATGTGAATATATGTACATACGAACACACATGCTATACATACATACATATGTATGTACATGCATACATATATGAATATGAAAGCTTAAATGAGCAGAGGTCCATCTGCAACTTCACCTGTCTGTCGCTTGGCAGCACTGTTTTTTCAGCTGACAAGTAGGCAATGGAATTCATTTAATTGGCAGTCAGAGCCTGCAAATTGAAACATACATACATACATATATATAAATAAACATAAATGCGGACAGAGGGCGTGGAGTGGGGAATGAGGGATGCGGGGGAGCTGGCTATCCAAGTGGCCACTACTCAGCACAGTGCACAATGTGAAGCAGCAGGAAAAAACAAACCATTTGTCAGGCGTACAAGCACGGACACACCAACACACATGCACAAACAAAATGACAAAATATAAAAGTGGCATAAAAAGTCAAGAAATGCACACACACACACACAAACACATGGATAGAGCAGGAGGCAGGCATCAATAACAGGCAAACAACAAGAGCAGCAACAACAACACAAACAACTGTTAGGTCGCAAAGCAAAGTGACGCCGCAGCCAAAAGTCTGAAGGCAAAACCAAAACCAAAAGGCAATGCAAAAGTACACAAATAAGCAAAAAGTGCAGGCGGCAAAATGAACATAGACACACATACACATGCACGCACATATAAAAGCTTCACATATATACAACTACAAAACGAGGTGTGCCCAGTCAAATTGTACATGCAGAATAGCAAATATATGTATGTTTATTTTTCCATAAAAAATAATTTTTTAAAATTGCTAGATTTATTTATAGCTAATTGGAATTCAAAAATTTTTCTAGCTTTTGCAGTTAAAAAAGTGCTAAATCTAGCAATAAAATTGCTAACTTTAATTTAAAACTGATGTATATGATAGATAGTAACGAAATTTTGTGGCATAACGTCGATCGGCGACATCATCGATAGTTTAGCTTAACAGCTGATTTAAAATAAAGTATCGTCATTTATATCGATGTTATATTGATATCGGACTGCGTGCTCATGCGATCGATGAACATTTACTTATTCTGCGCACGTGGTGTGTACACACTGACTAGTAAATTTTGGCGCGAATTTTATAACAATGTTCGTTAACTAAATGATAGTGATATTAAAAGCAATTGTTTATAAGCCAATGCAATTATGCAGGGAGCCAAGCGTGTGCTGTCGCCTAGCAAAGCTGACAATGTGTCCGCCGCGTGCAAGAAGTACAAAACTCTGTCGGATTTGCCGGTCGATCAGGAGAATTATGGATTTCTGTTGGACGACGACGATGATTTCGATTTGAGTGCACTGGATGCTGCTGTGACGGCTAACAAGCTCGATCTAAGCCACTGGCAGCGATGTGTGGTGCGCACTGCGGAACGTCTGGCCAAATCGCAAGATCTGGTGCTACACTTGAGCAGCGACAAGGACATAGATGTCGACGAGGCATCTGCAGGGGCAGCGGAGGCAGCTACCGCAGTCTGCCATCTGCAGACACCATGGAACCACACGCCCATACAGCCGGGTGATCTTCTATCAGTTCAAGCCACTTGGCAACCTTCGCTCTCCAGCTACGTGGTCAACAAAGAGTCGGGTTTTTGTGTGATTCATCCGGATTTGCTGATATCCAGCACGACGGTGACGGGATCGCTCTTCTGCCGTCGCAAGGCGGTGCTGCAGGATCGCTTTCGCGGCGTCGACGCCACCAATGCTGTGGTAAGTTCTTGAAATTCCAAAATAAACTTCGTATAGTTTGTATAGTTTACATTGCTTGCAGATGATTATTGGCACGCTGGTCCATGAGCTGCTGCAGACGGTGTTGTCTCAGCGCCTGCGCAGCCAGGAAGAGGTGCTGGATGCACTGCAGCAAATGCTGCACAGCACATCCCTCGCCCAGATGCTCTACGCCGGCCAACTCAGTCGTGCTGAGATTGAGTTGCAGCTGCATAAGTTTGTCGATCCCATTGTCGCCTTTGTGGCACAGTATATGGAAGGTGTCATGCCATCGACGATGCCCAAAGAGATGTATAAAGGACGCATTGAGCAAATCCATGACATTGAGGAGAATCTGTGGGTGCCACAGCTGGGACTCAAGGGCAAGGTGGATGTTTCGGTGCGCGTGCGAAACCAAAAGCAGCCAATTCCCTTGGAGTTGAAGACTGGACGCGCCAGCTTCTCCATGGAGCACAAGGGTCAACTGCTGTTGTATGAACTGATGCACTCGGCCTTGGGTCAGGAGACGCGCAATGGATTGTTGCTTTATCTGCGTGAAGGCATCGTGCGTGAGGTGCGCGATGGACGGAACGAGCAAAGGGATCTTGTCCTGCTTCGCAATGATCTGGCGCACTTTCTAACACGCAATGTCCAGCTACCTGTGGCTGGCGAGTCGTTGTCCCTGCCGGAGCAGCCGAACAAGCTCCTGCAGCCGTTTGAACTGCCCGATCCCATTTCGCATCACAGCGCCTGTGGCAACTGCGCTTATGCCACGCTCTGTTGCAGCTTCGCCAGCACAGATGCCAATCTGGAGCTGAGCAACTCGCATCCATTGCGTCATCTAATGCCGCAAGTCTTGGAGCATCTGGACAAGGCGGATCATGAGTATGTGCTGCATTGGTGTGGTCTCTTGGCGCTGGAGGATCAACAGTCGCGCCAGTCGCCCCACCAGCGCACGCTCTGGACTGAGACGCCCGCCAGGCGGCAGCAGCAAGGACGCGCCATCTGTGAGCTGCAGCTGCTCGCCGGGCACAAGACGAGCTGTCACAATGGACGCTACGAGCACAAGTTGCAGTTGTCTCCGCTCGCGGATAAGGAGCTCAACTTAACCCTCAGCGGGGTGAGTGTGCAAATGTTTCCATAATTTGTTACAAATTCCCTATTCTTATGCATTTTGACCAAATTATATCAAGAATTCAGAGATTGGGGAAAAAGAATTAGGAACAGAACTTGGAAAAATTTTATAAGGAAATTGAAGTTCAAAAAAATATAATGTCGACCGATTTGAACAAAATTTGGTCACAATCAGGGATGCCACAAAAATCAAAACCAACCGAAAATCTCTTAAATATGTATGGAGATTTCGGAGATTTTTGGTTTGTTTCTCTTTCTGTGGCACCCCTGAATATACAAAATGAAAAGAAATTCATAATCTGCGAGTTTGTTTCAAATATCTCTACACAAAAATAGTTTTTGCATACTCAGCCTTCAAAATCGACCGATCGTTCCTTTGGTTGCTATATAATATAGTGATCCAATTGGAAAAATATGTTGATCAGTACGACCTACTTAAATGAATAATCTATCAGATTGTTTGAAATTTATCAAAAAACTATAAAAATTTTTGTACTAAAACTTGATTTTTGACCGGCAACTTAATATAGTGATATGATCCAAAAATAAAAATAAACTTGAAAAATCTTGAAAATCTCTAGCTGTTATAGTCTCTGAAATCGACACCTTTATACCATAAAAAATGGTAACCAATTTTAAAATTTTTTTCAACAAGAAACCTTAGTTTTAAAATAAATTTCTAGTTTCCGCTTTTTGAGCTGAAATTTTATTTTTTTTAATTTTTAGCATATTATTAATTGTGTTGTTTTTAGTCCGATCCTGACAAGATTGATTTTAAAATTCTTAGGACCAGCATTTTATAGATTTCATAGAATCAAAGGGCAAATTGGGTTCTTTTTTCGCAGTTTAGATGAGGTAATAATTGACAATCTCTTTATGATCCTCCATTTTTAGTTCGAGCTTGGCGAGTATGTGATCGTTAGCTGTAGCTCCAGATTGGCCATTGCGGCCGGCTATATAACGGGCTTGGAGGCACGCAGCCTGTGCCTGCAGCTGGAACGTGATCTTGGCCAGCGTTATGGAGAGGAGACGTTCATTGTGGACAAACATGAATCGCAGAGCTTTGCCAGCTTCAACTATACTAATCTTGGCCTGCTGCTGGCGGCTAGTGAGCGGGCAGCCCAACTGCGCTCCATTGTGGTGGCCAGAACGCCACCGAAGCAGCACAAGGTGTTGCCACGTGTGATTGGCAGCAAAGGCGGACCGATGTTGCGTCCACTGAACAAGGTGCAACAGGCGGCGGCACTGCGGGCACTCACCACAAGCACACATCTGCTGATCAAGGGATTACCCGGCACGGGCAAGACTCAAACACTGGTGGCCATTGTGCGTCTGCTGCATTTGCTGGAGCGGAGTGTCCTCATCACGGCCCAAACCCATTCAGCCGTTGATAATCTGCTGTTGCGTCTGCTGCCACATGGTCTGCCACTCTTGCGACTTGGCAACAGTGCAAGGATTCATCCCCAGCTGCAGGAGATCAGCGAGGCAAGGCTGACGGCCAACTGTGAGACGGTGGAACAGTTAACGGAGGCATTGCAGAAGCCCACCATTGTGGGCGTCACTTGTCTGGGCGCTGGACATGCTCTGTTCCTGCACCGAAAGTTCGATTATTGCATTGTGGATGAGGCGACGCAGGTGCTCCAGCCGACGGTGCTGCGGGCGCTGAGCCATTGCAGCAAGTTCATTCTGGTTGGCGATCCGGAGCAGCTGCCGCCACTGCTGCGCAGTCGTGAGGCACGTGCTCGTGGCGCCGATGAGACGCTCTTCCAGCGTCTCGACTGCGAGGAGGCAACGGCAGTGCTCACCTTGCAGTATCGCATGAATCGCAGCATTACCAGGTTGGCCAATCAGCTGACCTATGGCCAGGCGCTGCAGTGTGCCAACGAGCAGGTGGAGATCGCCAAGCTGCAGCTGGATCCCCTCAAGAATGCCTGTCTCTGGGCGCAGCGTGCTCTGCAAACTCATCTGGAGCAAGCGGTGCTGTTGCTGGACACATCCGACTGCTCGCAGCGCTGTCAGGAATTCGTTGTTCGTTCCAAGCAGCTGGAGGAGACAAGCGTCTCCATCGAGCAGCACTATGGGGAGTCCGAGCCAACATCTCAGCGTACTCGCTCCCGTCGTGTGCCCAAGTATACCAACTACTGTGAGGCGTCGATTGTGATGCATCTACTCCGTCAACTCCTCGACGCAGGCTATGATGCCTCCCGCATTGGCGTCATTGCTCCCTATCGTGCCCAGGTGGAGCTTCTGCGCAAGCTGGGACACAATCTCGGCGAGGTCGAGTTTAATACGGTGGATCAGTATCAGGGACGCGATAAGGATCTCATCATCTACAGCTGTACGAAGACGGGTAGCTCTGCCGCTGGACAGGATATGGAACGATCGCGAGAGGCTGAAATTCTTGAGGATCAGCGGCGCCTCACCGTTGCCATCACTCGTGCCAAGCACAAGCTGATCCTGCTCGGCGATGCCAAGTGCCTGGAACGCTATGGTCCCTTCAAGCGTCTTTTCCAGCACATTCCCGATAGATGTCGGCTGCAATTGACCGAAGGTCGCATGGGATTCAGCTGGCAGACGCTGCTCGAGGAGCTGGGACAGCTGATGCAGTGAATTCCACTCCCAGCATTGTTGGAGGATAGTTAATTCAATATTTATGTATATGCATTTCAATTTGTTATTATTTATAAATCTATCAATATATACATTTCTCTTATTTATAAAATTTTTTGTATTTATTTCTGTTGATTGGAAAATTGTTTGATCAACTGACTGACTGATGGATTGACTATCTGAGTGAATGACAAATTAAGTGTCTGAGTGATTGAATGATTGACAAATTGAATGATTGATTATCAGACTAATAGTTTATTTATCTGACTGATTGATTGACTGGCTGATAGATTGTTACTTTGACTTATAGATTGTTTGATTGCCTGATTGACTTATTTTTATTTTTATTTTCCTGTTAAGATTTGAGGTCACAAATAACTTTTACTGTCGTACACATTTAAAGAATAAACGATACAAAGTGTAACTTTCAATTCTGTTTTCAGCTGTCATTGACTTAAATTATTTCTGATATTGAGTTGAGCTATTATGACTGTTGAAATGAATGAGAAAATTAAAAATATTTCTAATTTGTTTTGTATTTGCGTCAGTAAATAGTAACAAGTGAAGTTAATTTTATCGTTTATAATTATATTAGTTGTAAAAAGCAATCTGGAACAATAATGTAATGCAATTTTTATAAAGTCATCAATCAGATTTCTTTAGTTTACATTTGAGCTCGAAGAAAAGCAGACCTAAGTGCATATTTAGAAAGAAATATTATTGTAAAACATATAGAATTCTTTTTAATAGTGTAGATTTTATTGGATTATATTTATGTTGGGTTAAATGTGGAAAATAAGTTATATTTTAATGGCTGTGTGTACTGTCCATCTTACGAACAGTGCACGCTTTGAAAACGGATCCGATTTATATATAGATATACCAAATGACAAAATTAAAACTTATGTGCAGGTTGCCAGCTATCCGATAGGATATCTCTGTCAGGTGAAATCCGGCGTGGTTTTCTCCTGTGATCCAGACAAGCTGATTCGCAGTTATTCCTTAAATATAACTCTCTACGATGGAAAAGATGTGGCGGAGGCCTTTGACCTGAATGAAATTGGATTGCAAGCTATTTTTGAAATATCATGCAGTGTTCTTAAAGATAATCTCACTGATGATCAAGCTGAAGGTCAATGGAAACTATTTGAGGTTTGATAGATCGTGAATATTGGCTTTGCTTAAATATTAATGCGAGTTTAATTGGTTTTCATAAGAATGGAACATTGTTTGATCTGGCCGATAGGAGTGCTTTACAACAGGAGGATAACTGTCTGATATCACTAAATATTTCCAATGACTATAACGAAATTATAAGGAAGAGCCCTAAGCCAGAAATGCAAATAAGGACAGAACAAAACCAAAGTAGTAAGAAAATCCAAAATCCATCAATATATATATAACTGGGATCGAAGCAAGTATGATTATTTAAAGAAAAATTAAAAAATCGAATTTATTTATTTTTATTTTTGTTATTAAATTAAAAAGGTTTCATTTATTGTTGTCAACTAAAAAAATGTTAAATTTTATTTTTAAAAAATCATTAAATAACACTTTTTTTCAACTTTTAACATATCTATGAGGTATGGCAATTCACTATTATTGAATTAAAAAATACAAATAATTAAAAATAAGATTAATTGAATGTTTTTTATATACAAATTTAAATTTGTTAATTATTTTCATCATTTTTTAAATTGAATTGGGATATACATACTTATATCTGATTTTTTAATTTAAAACAGAATCTGAAATAAAAATTTATGTTTTTAAGGGAATACCCCACAAGATAAAAGGCTATCTCACTTTTTCTCATTCATCTAGGTTAATTTTTTGCAATCCCTAATATATTAGTATTTTACTTTCAGTTGACCTGCCTGGTGCCATTAAGGTTGTCTCAGTATTTTGTATGGCTATTATCATTGTCGTGTATTTGTATTTGCCCCAGTTTGATACAATTTATAGCAAGTGCTGCGTTAATTATTTTATTTGCCTAACTATTGGTTTCCTATTACTGTTTGTTGAGAATCTATATGAAGATGGAGTGCCTTCAAAATTGATTTGTTATATGATTGGTAAGTTAAAGCTACGATTTTAATGGATAAGCACAATATTATAGCAATATCCATATAACAGGTTTCTGTAAACCTTTCACTGTTATGGCCGTATTCCTGTGGCTCCTGGTCATTAACTATATTTTGTGGAATACATTCAAAAGCTTTGGCGTTACAAGGAAGATCAGCATTCTGAGATACCACATCTTTGTCTGGTGCACTGCTGCGGTGTTGCCTGTGATCACAGTATCAGTTGAAAACGGCTTCACAGTCATGAAATGCATTCAAATATATGGACAACGGCAACCTGGTGTAGATGTTCAATACTGTTGGTACTTAGGTGAGTTCATTAATTTAAAATGAAACTATTAAAATACTCAATGTTACTTTAACAAACAGAATGGAATTGGTTGATTGTCTATTATGTTTCAATGTGTCTATTAATTGGAATCAACCTGACGCTCTCTATTATTACGGCAAGGCATATATACGTGGAGAATAAAAAGAACGAATTGCAGTGGAACAGTTCTGAGAGTCAAATGAAATTAACAAGTCAAGCAGAGTATTATATTTACATAGTTTCTCTAATGATTATATTCTTATAATGTTTTGTCTATTTTTTTTTTTTTTCAGTTTCTGTATGTTTTTTCGGATGTTTGCTGTTGCAGGCGTTATCTGGTTGCTTGACATGCTCGAAATGCTTTCTTTTCTATTTGAAATCAATATGGAAATCATGGAATTTATTTCTGAAATAATCCTATCTTCTCAGGGCATATTATTGTTTTTCGTAACAATTTTGAAAAGGGACGTACTACAGTCTCTCTCTAAACGGTAATTTCCTGTAAATTCCATATTTTGTTAGTTTATCGTTTCGTTCCTTTTCCATAGAATGAAGTCAAAAGGCGATAAGCCAATTCAACGGTCAGAAATTCAAGAGTAAGGAAAGAATCAAAATCGATAAGTGATCCTAACAAATTAACCTTATTCACTTTTGTGTATTTATAGTTAAGTTTATAATTAAATTATTCTATTTTACAATTCACATCAACAATAATATTTATAACTTTCACTACCAAGGTAAAAAAGTAAACACCCATTTCTGCTTTACTATGTTATCTTTTCTTATAAAAAACAGCACTCTAAAAATAATTATAAAAAAATGATAAGTCTAATGCGGGTATTGATATTTTTGCTGAGAAGTTAGTAGAAAAATAGTAGAAAATTGTTTTTTGCTTGTTCTTTGGTATAACATACCATGTAAATATTAATTCCATATTATAATAAACATATTAAGATTATGCGCAATATTTATAGTAAATGTACAATAATCTTAACCGCAGTTGAATAATTCTAAACTACATTACTTCAACTACGAATTGTTCGGGTAACTGTGCAAATTTCTAGTTCCCACAACCTAAAGATTTTCGTAGCCACAAACGGAGAGACAAATTGTGTGTGTATGTTTGTCGATAGCTTCAAAATAAAAAAAAAATTATGTCATCCAGCAATGTTGCTTATTTTAGGAACTCACCTCGCTAGTGTACGAGTGTGTGTGACTTGCTTGCATTTATATTTTATGTGTACTATCAGCAAGTAAGAGAATTGATGTTGAAATACACACACTTATGGAGCACACCTCGCACCCGCAAATTTTAAGACATAGAAGAAAGATACGTATGTTTGTCAGTGTATAAGCTTGCAACACACAGATAAAGAGAGAGAAACAGAGATGGGGGAAACCCAAAACCAAACACTGTTCACAGCACCGAAAATTTCAATGAGCTACGCGCACAAATAACTACTTATGCAAAGAAGTTAAGCTGCAGCTACAACAGCAGCAGCAGCAACATGAACGACAACAGCAACTACAACTACAACAACAACAGCAACAACCACAACAATAGCAACAACTGATGTGGCACGTGGCAGGCTGAGGCTGAGCAAGCAACTCGCCCAAAAGCCTTTGTTCCTAATGCAATTGAACGTAAAATTCCAAATGCTTGTAACATACACACAAGGGGCAAGGAAGACGGATAGAGTGAGTGAACAAGAAGGCGAGAAGACACTGCACATGAAACAAAGGTAGAGACAGAGACAGAGATAGTAATGCAAGGACAACAAGATGAAACAGAATGCGGCTATAAAAAATGAAAAGAGACGAGCTTAAAAGTGACGAGACTTAAATGCACTTGCTAATCAATTTGTTCAATATAAACTTGCTCTCATTTTAATTACAATTCAAATATTAAACTAACTGAAGACTCTTTATAAAGCGTTAATCATTTTTGAGCATCAAGCACTTGAAATAATCAAAATTTTGATGAAATTTAAACTCCATTAAAGAATTTATTTATCAGGCTTACATAAATAAAACAGTAGTTATATTATTTATAATACAATACATTTATTTGTTACATTTATTGCATTATTTTATGTAAACAAAGAATGAAGAAAGTATGTTTGCTAATTAATTCTAGTTAAAAAAAATTAAATTCTTCAATTCTTACTTTCGAACCAACTTATTTTGATTTTCAACTTTTATTAAAGTCCTTACATATTTTACATATGTATGCATATACACAACTTACCTACATAATTAATTAACTGCTTAATTAACTGCGCCAAGGGCAATTACGCATACGCCACGTTGCCTACCAACTGATTAATCAATGTTTATTTATATAAGCAATCAGGTGCATTTAAAACGCACATTACTTAATTGATAGCTAATTCTTTCAATTAAAGAGTAAAATAAAACAATTAAAATTTTAATTATTATTTGTAATACAAACATTGTATATATTTTATTGCTTAAACTTTTTATGCTGAATATACGCAATGTGCAGATGCCCTGTACTATGAACAACTGTAGGGTATTACATATTTGTCAAAACTTATTGATAAAAGATAAGTGGCATCCTTAACGTTGAAGTAAGAAAGTAAATTGTTTTCAACAACATGTTAAAGTTGCTGTTAGCTTGCTTGGTAGTATATAACTTCAAATCAAGGGACTAACTATACAGTTAGCTAGTATAGCACCGTATATATCCATGAGGCTTAGAGTGAAATCCGTAGTCACATTCCGATATAGTTTCTGGTTGCATGACAATCGTGAGATGCCTTTTCGTTGCCATTGCTATAAGCAATAAAGGCGACCTCATAAGTTGCCATGCCATGTGGGTGGGCGTTGGGCGTGGCATAGCCATGGCACAAGTATATTGGCATTTCAAGTCGACTGACTAACCGACCCACCAAACGAACAGCCAACAACGATCCACGAACCGACCCAACCCAACCCACTATTGTAGGGAATGTGTGTGTGAGTGTGTGTGTGTGTGTGTGTTTTTGTCTCGTCTGCACACAGTTCTTTATTACACTTTATACTCGTACAGCATTCGCAAATCTGCACATTCACACATTCGCCAATTCGCAATAACTGCATGTAAATGCGACGTCTAAATGAAAATTCGAGTTGCTTTCTCGTACATAGTCTAATTAAAAATAAACATTTTAATTAATATACAATGCACAGATATATTTGTGGGTCTTAAAATGTTATCTAAAATATCGTTCAATGGATAATGATAAATAGAGGCGTGCTCTACTATTATTAAGTGTTATTAAGTGTTGCCATTTTGCAATATCAACTGCATTTCATAATGTAAATTAAATTGTGTCTTACAAAAAACATTCCTAACAATATATATATGTTCAAATCGTTGCACTATATCATAGTTGCCATAGAAATAAACGGTCTAAAATTTTTGTTATACATAATATGCACATAATTTTAATAAAAAAAAAATATACATCTCTAAAACTATTGTCTAAAATAAGAAACTTTATATGAGTTATTTGTTTTTATATATATTTGTTTATTTATTATTATTATTTTTTTTAAATAACGTATTGTGTTTCATTCCTAAGGAACTAAAAAAACTGCCATAATAAAACTATTGATTTCAATTAAAAACTTTGTATGCATGATTAAAAAATATATTTGATCAAAAAATACAACCAGATTTGAAAATTAAAGTAAAAAAATAATTACGGCATAAAATATTATTTAAAGTAATTTGTTTCTCAACACTTGTAATCCAAAGCTAGACTATGAGCAATACAATTGAATATCTAAAACATTATTTATATGAAGTTAATTTGGATATGAAATGTGTTTGTGTGTGTGTGTGTGTGTGTGTGCTTGCACTTGTTGTTGTTGTCGTCGCAGGTGGTCGCTGTGCAGCATTTTATATTTCGTTGATTTATTTAAGTCATCGCGGGTTTTAATTGCGCCAAAACGCAATGTTTGTGTGTTTTTATTCGTTTTGTGGGGCGAGCAGTTAAATGTTTATTGCATAATGGCGCTTTGCATGTTGTTGGTCTTTTTTTGTTTTTTATTGTAATTTTGTTTTTGGCTTTTACTCATTTTCAGCTCATTTTTGTTGTTGTTGTTGTTGGCGTGTTCTTATTTTTTTTTCGCTTTGCAGCTTTACTTTTGTTTGTGCCCAAAGCCTTTGAACTAAATTTTTGCTGTGCGTTCTATAAGTGTGTGTCTGTGTGTGTGTGTGTCGGTGTGTCTGCCCACATTGTTGTATGCAATTGCAGTTGTTGTTGTTGTTGTTAGTGCTGCTGCTGCTCTGGCATTGCCAACATCATCATCATCATCGCGGTGCTTGGCAACCCTGACCTGAATTTAACTCTAAAAATTTGTGCGCAGTTTTTGTTGCTTTGCTTTGTGTGTGCGTGTGTGTGTGTGAGTTTCGCTTACTGATTTGCCACACATACACACACACACACATTCACGCACACGCACAACCTTTGCTACTGTCTGTGAGTGTTAATTTAATATTTGTTTTTATTTGGCTTCCTATTTTTTTTTTAAATAAAAAATTCTTTAAGTTTGTTGCAGTTAAGAGAGAGAAAGAGACAGGTAGAGAAAGAGAGCATGAGAGTTATGTACATAGCTAAATAGGTAAAAGCTAGTCTAATGACAAAGTGAAGAAAATGCGGAAAATGGACAAATGGACAAATGGAAAACTGCTGCTGCTTCTGACGAAGCCGTAGCTTGTGTATTTTCGTTTATGGTTCAGTTGCAGCTTAATTCACCTGGCCATGCCCGTCGTCTCAAAAAGAGATAGAAAGAGCGAGAGAGAGAGAGAGTGAGTCTTTTGGCCAACTGTTGTTTTCTTGGCCTGCCCTGCTCCCTGGGGCTGTCAATGGACTCCAATGAAAGCCACACACAAAAGCCTTTAAACCAGAAACAATACAAATTTAAGCTCACCCCACTTTTCAATGCCTCCATTGCTCTTTCACTTCCCCCCTCTCTCTCTCTCTCTTTCTCTTTCTGCACAGAGCGAAAAATGCAGAGATTTGTTACTTGAAACTCCACAGCCCCAACTTAAGTCTTACTAAGAATTATTTGAGTCAATTGCAATGATCTGGATTTTATCTCAAATAAGATTTCTTATGTCCGCAAATTTGAGTATTTTGGTATTTTCAAACTTATTGTGAGCTCAAATCGTATTTGATATAAGTTTGTTTTAAGTACACTTCCAGTCCATTAAAGTCAATAAATTTGTTAAAAAAAAAAACATCTGAACATTTGATTTAAAGTTTTGTTTAAGCTTTACAAGTTTTTAAAATTACAGAATGGCACTCAAGTTTTTTTGAGCTCTGGCTGTATTTAAGCTAAACATGAATTTATCGATATTTATTAATTTCGACCGTTTTCTTTAAACAAAAAATGTTTTCATGCTAAAAGTTTTTGCAAATAATTCTAATAGTGACAGCAAAAAATGTTGTTCAAAAATATCTTCACTTATATTTTTTTTTAAGATTTTTCGAAAATTGCTAAAAATTACTATTTAAGCCACTTTTTCCTCCTTTTCATAAAAAATTTTTTTTGAGATCATCTCATACAAAAAAGTTTTCGAACTGCTTCTCATATTAGACAATCAAGAGCGATTTGGAAGTTCTAAGCAAGCAAACGTTAAAAATTTATAAGATTAAAAGATCTTGACTTATGGTTTTACAGTATGTATAATGAATTTGCTTAGCGCTTTTTTCTCTCAGTGTGGCAGCTTTCAGTGGAAGCTGCAGGTAGCCACTTGGCAGCCGATCCGACTTGTTGTGTGTGTGTGTGTGTGTATTTGTTTGTCTCGGACAGGCCATGCAGTTAGTTAGGTAATGACAATCAACTTGAATCACTTGCCACCCTCCTAACACCCCTTGTACCTACTGCTATCCTTACTCTTAACCGGCTGCTGTCCAGCGGCAGTTCTTGGCATGAAAATGGAGCAGAGACTGAGACTGAGAATCAGATTCAGAATCTGAATCAGAATCAGAATCAGAGTTGGAGGCAAAGGCAACTAGCATACAAAACCAATTTCCTTTTTATGGCAAATGAAATGAAAATTTGAAATGACCACAAAAACGAGTGACAAATACAGAGAGAGAGAGAGAGAGAGCGGGGGAATGATGAAGCGAGAGGTAGAGATAGTGTGAGGGGAACAAAGACGCTGTAAGGATATTCATGACATACAGAGAAACTGGACAGGAAATGCCAACTCGGATATCATGCGACAATGTCAGCTCTCTCACTCTCTCTCTCTCTCTCTGTCTACCCCATTTGGTTGCAACTGCCAGCAGCATTGCAGCATAAATGGCAGCCACATTAACCAAAGCAACAACATAAAGAGAAGCATCAACAGCAGGAGCCAAAAACGCGAAATTAGCCGCCAGAAACTGACCAAATGACCAACTGACTGCACTCGACTCCTCGACGACTGTCAGCATACGATTAGGTATTCGCCGGGGGGATGGGGTGTGTATAGGGGGTAGGGTTGTCGGCTGTCTTGAAGCGCCACAGAGTTTCGGGTCAACCGAGCAATCTACCCGCAGCGGCTTTGCGGTGGATTTATTTTATTACCCAACGCACCAAGCAAAACGCACATAGAACGTAGCCCAGTGTGAGACTGGAGACTGGAGACTGGAGAGGGGTGGGGCAAGAGGCTATAGGGTGTGCACTGAGGGGTGGAAGAAGGGGAGACAGTTACCGAGCAACTGCTGATTCTGTGGCAGGTTTTGTTGCCAAGTCGCCTTTTGTGTGGTTTCCTTTAATCCTTTCGGTTGTTGCTCAGTTCAGTTGAGTTGTCTCCCTCTCCCTCTACCTCTCCTCTACTACTACCCCTAACTCAACCCACCCTATTCTCGGCGCATCTCATAAAACGCGATACATATGCGCATTTCATTTGATTTGATTTAATTTTATAGCCTTTTATGTGTGCTACTCTCTTAGTTGCTGCTTGGCTGCGCTCTGTCGGGCATCTGCGGATGTTGAAGGGAGGCAGGGATACTCCTATGGTAGGGGTATTACAAGGGGCCAAGTACGGCTTATATGTCTTGCCCCATTGCATGCCACTGTTGGCTGGAATTAATTTCATTTGATTTTTATTTATTTATGCCAATGAAAATTGTTCGTTTCTCTGTATTTATACTCGTTACTTAAAAAATAAGTAAAAGGGTATATTGTGCTTGTTGGAGAGTATGTAACAGGGAGAAGAAGACATCTCTGAACCCATAAAGTACATATATTCTTGATCTTTGTTTCAAACTTAAATCACGCCCACCTCTGCATCCGCTAATTGCGAAAAAGCACCACACCCATAGTTTTCAAGATAATACTTTTTTTATGGAAAATAACATTATCTATTAATATTATATAATATCTCCCTTAACCGCAGCAAGATCGGACAAGTAGAACGGCAGTAATAGCTGACCAAATTTATTTATAATTAATTCAGTACAATCACCTAGAAGTATGCTGTAGTTTTTATAAGGTAGTAGTTTCTATGAAGTATATTGAAATAAGTAACGGGTATTCTTTGATCAAGATCTCGACTATAGCCTTTTCAACTAGTTTGTTTTTTGTATTTTTGTTTCTACTCAAAACTTGGTCCTTTTGGAGAGGAGCAGAGGCGTAATAGTTGGAGGGGAAGGGTCAGAAGACGCAGAAGGCTGAAATAATCCAGCAAGAGCAATTATTGAGATATTTTTAAGTATTTTCGATTCAAGAATAACTTAATATATTTATGAATATAAGCATCTTATTATTAAACATTTATAATCATGGATAGCGGCTGGAAAGAAAAGAGTAACGAGAGTAAAGGGTGTCAAGTACTGAGACTAGCGAGAGGAGAATGTAGAAAGTAGCGAGTTGAGAATAGAGCGAGAGAAATTGCGAGATTAACTCATAAGAGCAGCCAGCCTATGAGAGTAACGGGTATGTAGTAGAGAGCAGTAAGTAACGAGAGTGGGGCGATCACGAGAGTAGCGAATATATCGAGAGTAGAGGAAGTAGCGTAAGTAACTTTACATGCGTAAGATGCGAAAATAGTGTAAAATTAGTTATTAGCAAGCGTGGCAAGTAGATAAAGTACGAGTTAAAAAAGTAGCGAGTAAAACCAATAGCAAGAACAGCGAGTAGCATGAGTAACGAATAAAAAAAAAAGTAGCTATAACTGACATTTATGTAACTACACTTATAGATAATGTTTTTCATACGGAGTAGCAAAAGTATCTATAGAAGCGTGAGTTGCCAGATTAGCAAGTATAGCAAGATTAATGTAAGTAACGAGTAGAAAAAGTAGCGACAGTATTTAATTGGGTATAGGAAGTTGAGTATATAAGTAGTATTGTAATGTATATACATATACATATATTGTATAGGTATATTTTCCTTCCTCCCTATTTACACTTCCATGTTCCTTGCTGGGCTGTTGTTACCGACATTGCTCTAATTTTGTTTTCGGCCATTTCGACGTCAATAGGTTCGTTTGTCAATCTGATAATCAAGGCCTCTCTCTCTCTCTCTCTCCCCCCCTGAACTTTAGACAGGTCACAACACAACTGATTTGCAGGCAACTCGTCAGTGAGTTGTGTTCTATTCTGCTGGTGTCCTGCCAGAAATGATGCTGCTACAGCAGCTGCTGTTGCTGCCCGCCAGCAATGGGTAGCAGCAACGGCAACGACAACAGCAACAGCAACAGCAGCAGCAGTCGAGTGCGCATATTCTTGTATATGTCGAGTCATGTACAACGCATCATCATTTATCAAAGCGCGGCAACAACTCCCTTCTCCCTTCACTTAGTGCAGCTTCCTGCTCCCTACAGTGGTGGAAGTGAGCAATTTAGCGAAGATTAATTCAAATTTCAAAATGTTTAAGCTAAAATTGTATTTAATTCGGTTACACTATTCTGGGACTTAAATAAATAAAGTTTTGAAATTATACTGGAACAGTTTCTAGGACAGTTTTCTGGGACAGTTTCTAGGCCAGTTTTCTGGGACAGTTTCTAGGACAATTTATAGGACAGTTTCTAGGACAGTTTTTAAAAAAGTTTTTAGGTCAGTTTTCTGGGACTGTTTTCTAGGATCATAGCTTCTTAAAAACGACATATCTTCGCGCGTAGCAGAAGAATTTGACAACAATTTCATAAAAAACTTTTCGCTATTGGAAATTTTGAGAACAAAAAATTTTTTTTGTGTACAATGTCTGATTTAAACTGCAATATGACTCGGAGTATTTATATATTTTTATTAGTTTTGTGTAAGAATACAAATAAAAAAATACTTAAAATATGTTTAATTACAAAATAAAATTTATTCACTTTCCTTTCTATTATTTGCTTTATTCCAGAAAAATTATGTAGAAAAATATTTTTTTTTTTAAGTTAATAATTTAGTTTCGCTAGATGAGCCATAGTGCCCACTGTATCCCCTTGTAATCTTAGCAACCCCTGAAGCCACCAAAGCAAAGTCGTAGCCATTTTCTGGTGATACTTTTTTTCGGCAATGGCGACGACGACGACGACGACGGCGACATCAGCTTATCGTTAGTTGGTGCTGTCATGTAACGGTTAAATCTGCATGAAAAATTAATGCTGTCGTGCCTCTGTGTGTGTGTGTGTGTGTGTGTGTGTGCTTGTCCCCTACCCAGTGGGCTATTGAAATTAGTATTGGCCTTTGGCAAGCCGAGTTGAATTTGGCAATGTTTACACATTCATGTCTTCTTTTTTTTTATTTTCGTGTTGATGTTTTCTTTTAGGCCAGGACGAGTGTCACTTTGTGTGTGTGTGTGTGTGTGTGCGTGTGTTTTATATAGTCAAGTATATACATATATATTGATATGGTTGCCGGCTAATAATTGTATCGCCAGAGGCTCTCCAAAGGCTGCTGGCGTCGCTGTTGGAGCTGTTGATGCAACTGCTGTTGTTGCAACTTTTGCAGGGCACGAGACGAGGCCGATGGCTTGTCGAGTGCCACACTCGGTGCGGCCAACTGTGCCGCCTGTGCCACTGAGGATCGCCTATGCTTTGGACTGTTGCATGCCACAGTCACAGCAGCCATGGGCATTGGCATTGGCATTGACTTCTGTTCCGGCTTCTGCTTTGAGTTGAGCAACATTTTGCTCCTTTGCATCTGTGCTGTTGACTTGATCTTCTCCTTCTCCTGCTTTAAAGTTGGCTTCATGGTGTTCCTCAATGGATTTGCAATGGCTGGTTGCACGGTTGTTGTTGTTGCGATTGTCGCCTTGATTTCATCCCGCTTGGCCAGTGGACGTGGCAAGCTTTGCATCGGCTTCTTCACATGTACTATGTAGTGTGGTTGATCCTGCACATGACTGTGCAACATTTCAGCCTGCAAGATTTGCTGGCGATTCTTGAAGGCTCTGCGATAGGCGGACACCTGTGAGGCACTCGCGGCCAGCAGATGATGTGCTCCTTTAACCACATGCGGCTGCTTGGGCAACTCCTCCTCCAACTTGCGCAATGCAAAGCCTTTGCGTGGCTTTGGAATTGGCATTGAAATTGGCATTGCAATCGGTTTGATTGTCGGTGTCGGTGTCGGTGTTGTTGTCGTCGAATCGTGCTGTATGTAGGACATGTGACTGCTGCGACTCATCTTGTTGAAGGCAGCTGATTGGAGAGAGGTCTGCTCTGTATGGGAGCTGTTGCCATCATCTCTCATCTTTGGCTTCTCTCTGGCTTTGACTTTAAACTGTTTTGGATTCATGTGAATGTTGTTGCTGTTGCTATTGTTGTGGTTGCAGCTAAAGTTGCTGTTGCTGCTGTGCTTGCTGCTATTGCTATTGCCTTGATAGTCACACCTTCTCGACTTGATTCGCTTGATCCTGCTGTTGGATAGCTTTGGTAATGGCTCCATCGTTGGCTGCGGCTGCTGCTGCTGCTGCTGCGGTCGCCAGTTAGCGGGCGTTAGCGACTCCAGCGGCCCCAGCGGCGGTGTCGCCAGTTGCATTACCTGCGGCGCCTTTGCTTTTGACTCTGGCTGCAGCTGCAGCCGCTGCAACCGCTGCAACCGCAACTGGGGCACCTGCAACTGGGGCTCCGACGTCCGAGACTTGAGACAGCGCTGCCTGTGATTCGTATGGAGCACATTACGGAAACTCAAACACGGCTCTTGCCTTGGTATATGCTTATCATTGGACAACGGCTGGACGCGTGCTCGGCCATAGCCATGGCGACGATTGAATGCCTGATATGTGACCGGACCGTCTGCGAATTGGATCACCTCAAATTGACGAATTCGCTCGCCGAGCGTCTGAAAGCGTGTCTGCTCCTTGCTAATTGTGTTTGTATTTGTATTTGTGTTTGTATTTGCATTTGTATTTGTTGTCATTGTCGTTGTTGTCGTTGTCGGAGCACGCTGACTGGGCACATTCGGAAGCGGGCGTCCATCAATGATGCCGGCCGCGGCGCTGCCGTAGCCAAGGCCGAAGCGCGCCGGGATTGGCTCATCATCGGACTGGCGATCGAAGCGCACGGCCAGGCGATCCTTTAGCGCCTGATCGACAACCATCAGCTTATCGGGATCATTTTTGTGTCGTGCCAATGCCGCCACAGCCGCACTTGTTGACTTCTCAATGGCATTGATGTGATGCTTGTGACAAGGCGGTCCTTTGTCCTTATTCAGCTTAAAGCTCATGCCCAGCTCAAACGTTGACCTTGGCGGCAAACTCATCGATCTGCCATTCAATATGCCCAAATCCAGTTCATTAACCACATCATCCACCTCCGACGACTGCCTCTCTCTCCGTCTCTCTCTGCTCAGTCGCTGATTGCCGCCACCGCTTCTAGTGCATTTCTCCATGTTGTTGTTGTTGTTGTTGCTGTTGTTGTAGATGTAACTGGGCAAGCTGCCTGTAAAGGACATGGAACGACGCCGATTCGCCTGCATCACCGTATTCAACAGATTACCAGAATTCGCACACGTCGCCTGCTCCGCCATCTGTTGGTGATTCCTCGGGTATTCCGGCATTGAATTCCGTTCCCGCTGCGATGTCAACGTTCTCACAGGCGCCCGATTCTCCTCACGTGTCTTGGCTTCTTGTGATTCTGTTGGGAATAGAATTAAGCATTTGATACTCATTAATATTTCCCAATTTATGCGCTGTCAAACAAGCTGACAAGTCAGATTACTAAATATAATCAAA
Source organism: Drosophila innubila (assembly GCF_004354385.1). Classification (NCBI taxonomy): domain Eukaryota; kingdom Metazoa; phylum Arthropoda; class Insecta; order Diptera; family Drosophilidae; genus Drosophila; species Drosophila innubila. The sequence goes on from NC_047626.1 coordinate 21,302,656, forward strand.
TTTGTTTAATTTTGTTTGCTTTGTTTTAACGAATATGTGCGTAACAGGCAGAAGGAGGCATAAAGTATGTATATTCTTGATCAGCATCAATAGCCGAGTCGATATAGCAATGTCCGTCCGTCTGTCTGTCTGTCCGTCTGTCTGTCCGTCTGTCCGTCTGTCTGTCCGTCTGTAGGAGCGCCTAGATCTCAGAGACTATGAGAGCTAGAGACACCAAACTTGGTATGTAGGTTCCTCTATATTGCAAGCAGATCAAGTTTATTTCGAAATTCGGCCACGCACCCTTTATCGCCAACAAATCGAAAAAAAAATTTCATATCCAAATTATAAGAACAATTTAAACGCTAGTGACACCAAATTTGGTACGTAGATTCCTCTATATTGCAGGCAGATCAAGTTAGTTTCTTTTTTGAATCGGACCACTATATCATATGGCTGTCATAGGACCGATCAGGAGTAAATCAAGTCTTAGTTTGAAAATCTTTTATGTTTTATGAGACACGGAACCAATTTAATTTAACTAAATATTTTTTAATTTTTTCCATTATAAGTTTTTGCCATAGTAACTACGATCTCTCCGACAGTCGACAGCTTTTTTCAAATTTAAATTGAGTATTATTATTAAATTAAGCTGACAAAAACTGTATGACCCTATCAAAAGCAAGCAACAACAATAAAACACAGCAAATACGCTGCTTCGAGTCGAGACGCTGAGCACAAACAATAATTTTGCGGATGTTGTTGCTCACTTGCAGAATTTGGCCTATATATGTAAATAAAAGTAATCAGTTTATCAATATTGAGTATAAACTCGATTCAAATTAAACAATGAACATTTTCACACACATGTCTAGGGTATCTGCTAGTCACAATCATCTGCCCAAGTCATTCTGTCGTGACTATTTGACTTCGTCAGCCACTCATTCGAATTGACATTTATTTTACAGGGTGTATGGGTTATCAAGTGTACGCGAAGTACTTACTTGGATTGTAGGGTAGCAAAGAGTTGCTGCGTTGATAGTAAGTCTTCACAGCATGCTCGTATAATTGATTCGTGTTGCGCAACAACCAGAGATTCTTGCGTCCATTGACGCTCATAAAGCGATTTAATTGATCGGCCTTCATAGTGTATATATGTATGTATATATATAGATATCGGTATTATCGGTGACAACACCTCGTCCTTAATCTCTTCTCGATGGAAATGCGCACTGGCTGCTATATGCACTGAACCTAACGGTTCTTATTTAATGCCGTTAATCATTGCTGATGACTGACAAAAGCTGCTTACCTGAGACCTCTCGAATTTGGCCAAGCGACTCACGTAATTGCCTGTTTAGCGATCGTTTATTCAACGGGAGGAATTGGGGAGCTTACTACATGTAAATATATATGTATATTACTCAAATTTATTTGATTCAATTAGATTGGTTTTGATTTGATTTGAATTGAGTTGTATTCGAATTGGAGCCGCTTTTTATACTTTATGCAATTTAAAATCGGAAAAAAATGGTGTAAGGGACTGACTTTAAATACTAAAAGTGCCGAAGCGTTATGAAAAGTGTTTGAAAATTAAATGTCCAACGATATGAAACAAACGAACAGCCTACTTATAAAAATCTGTAATAACTGAAAAAAAATACCTTACTTACGGCTTACGATACTTTCTTAACGCCTTCTTAGTTTCAAGGTCCTTGTAGTGATTGATATATCCAAGATTAAGAGGTAAAGAAAAGGTATGCAGGGAAACAAGCCGAAACAAATATCGGTTACTGGTTCGGTTCCAGTACGTCCCGAAACAAGTATTTTCGTAAAAGGTTAACACAAAAAAAAAAACTCTACACGAGGTAAAAGTCTAGTGACGAAAGCATATTCTAGAACCAAAATTTCTGATGTCCAATTTTGTGACGAACAAAATTTAGTTTAAAATAAAAATTTTGAATAAAAATATAAATTAAAAAAAAAAAAAAAATAGACATTCTGCGCCGTGCGCAAAAAAGGTGAGCTTTTTATTTTTTTTTTTCATTATTTTACCTGCAAAATGTTACCTGAGTACTTTAGAATCGATTAAAGATACTTCTAAAAGCCCCCAAAAATACCTTTCCAACTGTTGGAAATTAATCCTAATCATAAAATCTAATCATTTTTAGCGCGATACAGACAGACAAACTGACTTTTCACCTAATTTTGAAAAGGCCACTAAAAATATCAAATTAATTTATGTTTTGAACTAGTTGTCGAATTTTGGTGATCGAGGTATCAATCGACGCGTATTTTTAATAATAATTGGTTGGAAAACAAAATTATTACATTTTCTGCATTTCTAATATTCGCAACTATTTGAAACTTTGTGTAGTAAGAAGACATTTAAAAACTAGTTTAGATTTTTAATAAAGTTAGTTTTCGTTTTATAAAAAAAAATCACTTCGCTTAAAAAATCAATTAAAAAATAAATTTGTTTTTTTTTTAAATAAATTAAACCAATGGTTGAGGGGTACATAAACCGGTTCGTGAACCAAACCTTGGTCTTGCTCTATGTTTCGAAATATCGAACCGAGTTGGTATTGTTTTGAACACAACTAAATAGAATCTCTGAACTGGACACATTCAGTTTTCTACTCTGAACTTGCCACTTGCCACACAACGGTTGACATTGATTTATTAGATGCTGTCACTTCGCGTCGAGTCGCGTTGTTGCGAAAAATGTAATAATTAGCCGCAGGTAACACAGATCGTGCAAGTTGGAGACGCCACAGGACAGGCGGCAACTGTCGCTGTGTGTCATGTGGCGAGTAGCGAGTTGCGTGCAGCAATTTATCAAAGTTACTCCTGAAGTGGACATTGCCTGGTGCCACAAGTTCTTCACTGATGATGATATTTCTGTTCATCATACTGTTATTGTTTGCTTGCCAAAGCATCTCCCTCTCGCCCTCGCTCCCTCTTTGCACATTGTGGCGCCACTTCTTGTTGCATGCATGTACAAAAAAGTGCATAAAGTGCAGAAAATACGTGTATGCAAGACCTGATCCACTCAGTGGTCAGTGGTTTTAATTGAATTACAGTGCGTAATTTATGCATTTGCTTAGCCCTCATTTCGAGCTCGGGGAACCCCCAGAATATCCCCACTCTCTCTCTCTCTCTCTCTCACACACTTTTCTGAGCAAACAAATCGATTGGGGGCAGCTGCTGCAGTTCCAGAATCCATTGCAGAGCGTTGCCTGCATAAATGTGGCCTATTTATGAGCATTGCCACAACATTCACAACCCAAAAAAGGCCATATGCCGCATGCCACAAACCGAGAGAGAGAGCGATAGACTGAGAGAGAGAGAGACCGATAGACTGAGAGAGAGAGAGCGATAGACTGAGAGTGCGTGCATAAAAACTTTTTGAATTCTTTGCATAAAACTTCAAAAATTATCTTAATTAATTGGCACATCATTTGGGTTAGTGACTCAGCCCCAACCCCCGTTGTCCTCACTCACCCCTCCCACCGCTTGCAGCTGGTTTATCTCTTTGCCAGCGTCGACCTTTGACCCTTTTAATAGCGCATTCTTTGTGCGTGCTGAATGTATTTCTGTTTAGGACCCAAAACAAAATGTTGCTTTTTGTCAGACGCGTGTGTTCTCAGTCGAGTTGCCTCTGACCACCCCCCGATTACCCCTTGCCACCATCAGCTGGTACTGCTAAGCTGCCACATTAGCAAAGTGAGGTGCAAATTTTACGAGTGTCCTTTTTGGCTTACTCTTTGTTGTTGTTAGCTGTGATTCGACTGAATGATGAAAAGTTGTCTCGAGAAAAGCTTTCAGCCTTTGGCTTTCAGCTTTTTAGCTTTTTAACAACCCAAACGAAGGCATCCAACTAATTGGTGGGCGTGGCAGGAGCAATGTGAGTGGTGTGGGCTGCCCCATCAGCTAATGCCGCTGTCCATGTGCGCTGGCCCCATTAAAATTGACATTCATTGCATTTCGGGTAATTAGACTAATTGACTTTTAACCAGCACATGAGACGCAGACGCAGACGCGACACCGCACCCCACCCCACCCTATTGTGATCCACCCTACCACCATATCCAATCCCACCCCATCCTACCCTAACGAACCGCTAACCAATCCGTGTGCCCATTAATATTGTATGCACAATTTTGTGTGTCACTGTTGCACAATTGTAAACGACAAAAATAAGTATTGAGAATTTTGAACTGGATTAAAGATCGAAGCAATTTTAGAATCACGTGAGTTGAAGTTGAATAAATGGCAATGTGATATGAATGATGTGTGGCGCCTGAGAAACGTAACTCAAACTCAAAACAAGTGAGCATTGCGAGACTGGCAAATACAAATAGGGCCCAGACGAAAGCAATGTGAGTGAGTGAGTGAGCGAGTGAGTAAATCGACTCAAACAGCGCAGTTTCTCAGTAGAGACGGTTGCTCATTCATTCATTTGCTCAGTCAGCCATTCATTCATTTCCTTGATTATGTTTCTTATCAATGATAAATGAATATGTAGTACCAGCACTCAAAACTGCTGCTCTAAACTGCTCGCAAAGTGAAAGTAATACCCAAGCAAGCCAATGCTAAAACCAAACTACGAGTATATACCAAAATACTTTGGCAATGACGACTCTGCGATTTCTCCTACGACAATGATACACTTTGAACACTTTGATTCAAAAGTCGCTTATAAATTGTATGAGCTAAAAGTATATCAAAGTCTTTATAATTGCTACAGTTTAATTGGAGATTCTAATTTTGAAAGGAGTATCCTGCAAGAATAATTTTTAGTTTAAAATTTCTTTTAAGCAAACAATAAAACAGATAAATAATATTCAACAAATAATATTTTAATTTCAAAACCTTTATTCATTACGGTCTCATATTTAAAATTGTTTTATCGACAGTAACTCATCAATTGTCATTGAGTTTATCGAGCAGCATTTACAGAAATCTCATTGAAAAAGAAAAATTAAAAAGTTTATATTGATAAGTTTAATATATATTTTGGTAGTTTTTAATAGAGATCTTATTTTTTATTGAAGAAATTTGTTTTATAAACTTTCATCTATAATTATAACTGTAGTATTTAAAGTTGGTCCTATACAATTCTTTTTTTTTCTTTAATCTAAAAGTTATTTTAAGTTGCTGAAAATCATCAACACCTATGTAATTTAAGTGCTGAAATCATTTTATCTGAAAACATCAATTATTATTATAAAACTTTTAACTAATATTAATCGGTCTTAACTATATAATCTTATTTTATTAAATATCAGGGACAGTACATAAGGATTATTTGGTTTTTTTTTCAATTAAAAAAATCATTCACTTCTAGGAACTGTAAAGAAAAGTGAAATATACCAAAATTTTTCTGTAAGGGTAGTCTAATCAATTTCACCATAATCTTAAGATTTATGATTTTTATTATTTTACTCATGAAATAATCATTAATTTTGAGCAAAAAAAAAACTTAAGAAATAATTATTATTTTTCAGCAAAAAAAAAAATAAAACTCATAGCATAATGAATTTTTCATGAGTTTAATTTTTTTGAATCAAAAATAATACTCAAGGTGTTATTTCGACTTTTTTTATAAGGAATATATGGACAAAATTTATATACATTCCTAGTTAATGAACCATTTCTAAATTTAAAAAAAATTTTAAAAAATTTTTAAAATTATATTTCCAATAATATAATTATTTCATATTAATTTTTTTTTATAAAGTCAAAATAACAAAAAACAAATTCAAAAACATAAAACTTAAGTAATAATCATTGTTTTATGAGATATATTTTTTTGCTCAAAAATAATGATTATCCTGAATTTTATTTTTTGACCTATTACTTTTGGGCAAGTGAAATAATAAAACTCATAGAATAATAATTATTTCTTGAGTTTTATAGTAAAACTTATAATGATTACAGTTCCTGTTAAACATAGTAGTAGACGCTTTCACGAAGTACTTTTAAGAACTTCAATAAAAGTCTTAATGTTATTATGTCTAACAAACTAACTACATATAACTCTTAATTTTTTTTACGTCTCATTGGTTTTTTGTTTTTTTTTTTGGTTTTCCCCAATTCTAGCAACAAATATTGAGCCAATCTTTTCATTTTTATTTTAATAAATTTACTTGTACATATAGATTTTGAACATTAAATTTGAACTGTTATTTGGTAATTTTTTTTTAATATTAATTTATATATAATAAATAATAAAATAAAAAATATATAATATAAAAATAAGTTGAAATAAGTTGAATATGCTTTTGAAATCCATATGCCCGATAGACGGCGAATGGAGCTGAACGCGAGATGAAACGAGGAGGAAAGTAAAGTCAAGCGCAGCCAACTGAAGTGCAGGCGAAACTGTTTCTGACGTTCGCAACCCGCCTCAATCCGCAGTTGAATCGTCCAGCAGTTTGCAACTGCGCCTCCTGCTGCGTCCCGTTGCCCTCGTTGCTCTTGTCTTGCCCCCGTTGCACCGTTGCCTCCGCCACTTGATTGCTACAACGACTTTTGGCCCGAAAAGTTCTTTGTGGTTAGGTGCTGGGGCAGGTCGGGGGTGTAAACTTGAGGCTGTGACTCAGACTGTGGCGGTGGCGGTGGCGAAGGCGGAGGCATGAACGGATTCTCGACGGGACGAGCGCCATGATTTGGGTCTGGCTGCTCGTGCTCTTGAAGTGGCCACCCGGCAATTTTCCAGCACTTTAGGAATAAAATTTTTAACAACTCGCCGAGGCGGCTGCTAAGTGCGTCGACGTTTAAATTCCCCAGCGGTCGCCAGCGGACGGCGTCCATCAACTTGAGAACGTTGTCGGTTCAGTTTTGCCACGGCAACTTTTGGACCGTCCACTAAGATATGCAAAGAGTTTGCGATGTGACCTTAGACCCCCTCTATTACTTCTCCTTATGCATGCCCCTATCTTGTTGTATGTATTAATGATCTGCTTCATTCACCTGACATACTTATAAATAATCGACAGCAAGGACAACAGCTTCAAAGCTTTTAAGTTTCCTTTCGCCTGCTCGTTGCATTATTAATGTCAATGACGTTGAATAATTAGCGTTCCGTGCTGCAATTTCTGATATATGGCCAATTGCCAATGGCTTCATCAATATTGGCCAGCTAATGACGCCTTCACTGCAGCGTCATCCACCCAATCAACCAGGCAACCAGGCAACCAGGCTTCCAGTTAGCTACTCAGCCACCCATCCTGAATGCTTCTCATCACAAACAGTTAAGCAGAGAATCTGGATAATGAGCTTGCAGATGACCCAAATTATGGGTTAGGGAATGCACTATAATTCACTATGGGAAGAAATCTTACACTTCTGGCATAAACTCTAAATATAAAGCTTGAGATTTCAAATTTATTAGGTCCGTTAGTTGGAGTAAAGTAAAATTTATAATTCTTTTATCTTCCCCATTTGATTCTGGAAAAAATGAAATTAAATAAATAGCTTTGCCTATACCTTTAACTCCACAGAATATCAAGACTTTTATTGGTTTTCAGCTCAAAGAAAAAACAAGAACAACACATTGAACAGTGGCACAATTAAGTAAACATAAACGCTAAAAATCACTACTAACAACTTATTTAACATATAGTATCTTAACATTTCCATATTTACACTTTTTTGTGTACAAATCAAATACAAATCAAGCTGTGAATATTATGCATAAATAAGTTAAATAATTATTTAAGAGCAACTCTCAATCAGCTGCCTTTGATCGAGTTTTAATGTTAATGGGTAGTCCGAAAAAATTGAAAAAAAAATCTGTTTAAAAAAGCTTGGCTTAAGTTTTAAAAATTTCACCTCAAAATATGGAATTTTCTTCCCATAGTGCAATCGTTAAATTACCCAATTTCTTAGCTTGCTTCATAATATACTTACTCCCTTCATATTTATATATCTGGTATCGAATAGGATATACTATATAATGCTTAATAACATTGTTTGGGTTAAAACAACATTAAGTTTAGGGTTTCCTTCTCTTCGTGTCACGAATGGAAAAACGAATTCAAAGCTTGCTTTGGTCAACTCATTTATTTGGGTAAACAAATTAAAGTTGTGTTTCCCTTGACAATATTATAAGAACGTTGAAATACGTTTTGATAGGTCATTTATGGTCAGTTGCATTATTTATTAAGAAGGCCTGAAAGAAACCGAAGAAAACGGGGCATTAAGTAAACAGCCCAATGAAAATTAGTAGCAAATAAAATTTTAATTTTTAAGCAGCCAGAAAACTGACCCAAAGAATTCAAGGGGAAACCGTACCGTACTGTGTATAGTACATATATAGAGCGGTTTGGTGCAATCAAACGGAATGTGAATGTGAATCAAATCGAAAGCAAAGTTGCCCCAAAAGGAAAATGAAAGAAAAGCGAGCGCAAAACGTGTCTTGCCACACTTTTGTAACAACTTGTGCCTCGGCGGCAACAAAAGGGAATGGAAATGATGAAATTGCGTAAAGAAAAAAAAAAAAGGGGCACACAAGAGTCAGGCCTATAAAGTGATACTGGTACTAGCTAGCAGGAGAGGGTGAAGATGCCGTTAGCGTTGTTGCTTTTGTTGCTGTCAGAAGTCAAACGAAAGACTCCACACATTGATGACTCAATGAATGTCACTTCCTGTCAGTCAGTCAGTCAGTCAGACAGTCAGTCAGTCAGACAGTCAGTCAGTCTGTCACCCAGTCAGTCAGTCTGTCACCCAGTCAGTCAGACAGTCAGTCAGTCAGTCAGTCAGTCAAAAAAACAGCTAGCTAAAGATGCCTGTCGATGGGCTTTGGAGATTTTCCATAGCTGTTGGCAATGTCAAAAGGTTGGGGGAACCAGTCATCATCTCTCATGAGTGTGTGCGTGTGTGTGTGTGTGTGTGTGACACTAAAGTAGGCAATTGGCATTAACAAGCTGCTTTATATACTACTCGCACTTACATACGTTTCTGTCTTGCAACACGAGACCATTGCAGCTGCCGCTTTTCCACCTTTTTATTTTCCTTCCTCTCATTTCTTTCTTGTTTTCGCCATTTCCCCTTCAAGTCCAGCGATTCGTAACTCTAAGAAAAGTGAAACAGTTGCTTGTCGTAACATTACACACTTATCTTTGCCACTGTTTTTTCGACTCCTAGAAACCATCACAATACGATAATTCCATTAGTCGCACTTCATTTTCTTCTAATCATTTCTTTTTGTTTTTGCTGAATCCTATTGAATCTTGCAGTAACATATAATAACATTGTTGCTAGTGAATCGATTCATTGTATCGTTTATATGTATATTGTAATTTTGCTAAAAATATGATCGATAAATATTTTTAGTTATATTTAAATCTAAGTGATTGTTTCTCTACATACATTTCATCAAGAATTATCAAAAATATTAAAAACATCTGGATCTTGAGAAAACTTAATTTTTTGAAATTTTTTACTTACAGTTGTATTATTTAAACAAATCAAATTTTTAAGTTGAATTCTTGTATTGAGAACACAGTATTTGTTGATCAGTGTAGTAGATATTATTCTATTTAAACTTGAAAGCCATTGGTAAAAGCAGAAAATATTATAATCATTCTCTCTAGTTGCGAATTTTTCTTTGCTATAATCGATATTAAGTTTAAATCGATACGAGTAAGGAGTATGAGTGCCACAATCGATTCTTTAAATGAACTTATTGAAAAAATCTAAATATAATAACAGATTTAATACACAAATGAATATAATAATTTAAAAGTAGGTAAAAAATATGTACATAAAGTACATTGAGTCAATAGTTTTACTAAAATTTATATGGCAATTCTTGTAGGATGTTATATAGTAAAATAAAAAATTAAATAAAGCGATAGCAAAATTATTCAAATGGCTCTCAAACTTGAAATCTTTGACTGGACTTGGCCAATTTGTCAGTCTCCTTGTGATAATATTAGCCAAGTTTTCAGTCGCATAGTTGAGTTAGAGCCTAGACCCACTTTGGTGTTGGATTGGCTATTTTTGGTCACCAAATTCAGTGTCGTAAAAACTTTGGGCTAGTCAATGTTTTATTTGTATACCCAGATTTTAACTTGACCTGTCGAATTTCAAATGCAAACGCAGTTTAAATAAATTGCCACCTGATGGCGAAAATCAACACAAGCTCCATTTGTAGACGCGGCACGTACACACACACACACACACACACGCATACACACACACAAGGAGACACATGGACAGAGGGAAAGACATATACATATATGATGAGGGCTGTTCTTGACATTGGCACATGGTTTCGCCATGTCTGAAAGTCGGACAAAGGGCAACGCTAAACAAATTGACAAAGGCGTCAAACTGAAGTTGACACGCCTCCTTTTCTGTTTCGGATTCGGTTTTGGTTTCTTCGTCTTTATTTTTGGGTTGGTGGAACAACAACTCCTCGTCATTTGGCTTATCGCTGTGTGCTTGCCTGCCAATAGTTTAACTCCCTCCCCAAAATGTCCTTATGCCAGATTGCGATTACGCATACGCCGCGTGTGTCACGCACTCAGCGAATCTCACCACTTCTCTCCCTTTCTCGTGCCATCTTTCGCTGGCTGCGCCTACGAAATGAAATTAAATGCCTTTGATTTATTTATTTATTTTTATTGTGCGTCGCCAAAGTGAGCACAGGGGCGTGGCACTGGGCAAAGGCGGGGAGCAGAGATCACTTCGAAATAAAAGAGAAAACCAAAAATTCAGCAACAGCTAAAAAGTTTTCTATACTCTTGCCGAGGGTATTACAATTTATTTATACAAACTTATCGCTCAGTATTAAAGCTTAATTAATTAAACTTTGTAAAGTTGCTTCTTTTTGCTGCAGATAGCATTATATCATAGATAATGGTCAAAAATCAAGTTATACTAGCATTATAAACTTTATTTGTTATCAGAAATGTATCTCAACCAACCTTACAAGTTATGTATTCGGTTTCGTCTTATACATTCAGATCAAAGTAAATAATAATCGAAATATTTTATTATTCAGTTTTTAGTTCTTAAATTTTTTTTAGCTTTATAGGGTATTTTAAACACAGCTGCAAATCTTCAAAAGCTTAGAGATGGTTCGAGACATGAACTAAATCTTTGCGAACCTTTTTTTTTAAATCTCTGAGCTTAGTTGTCTTAAAGCTATCTTGATATTTGAAACCAAAAACATTGTTGAATATACTTATATAACAAATTGTAAATTGTTGTTTCTTTTTTATATATTTTAAGAATATAATTAAGTTATGATTATTTTAAATATATAAAATATGAAATCTGTGTAATAGAACCTATTTTAATGAGAGTCTACAAGGGTATAATATCTTCGGCGTGTTAAAGATACATTTCCTTACTTGTTTTGTTTTGCTGTCGCTGCCTTTTGTCTGCCCAGCAAAGAAGCTCTTATTGTTCTTGTAGTTGTAGCTGTTGATATCGTTGTTGTTGCTGGTGTTGCTTCACATGACACATGGCGTAGCTCGTTGCTCTTTTGCACCCCCCTTTCAACAATTGTTGTTGTTGTTCTTTTTCTTCTACTTCCTCTTTTTGCCCTTCTGCAGCTGGGCGCGAATTTTCTGTCGCCTTTCGCCGCTGCTTTGATTTCACTTTGCACATTTCCCTTCCTTCTCCACTTGACCCTATCTGTATCTGCGCCTTCCTTTCTTTCTCTCTCTCTCTATCTGTCTTTTTTTTCTCTCTTTTTTTTTATCTGTCTGTCTCTGTCTGTGCATGTGTTGAGTGGCACTTGACAAAGTTATGACACGCCGCAGGTGCGGCCAAAGCGACCACCTCGTTATGATGATGATGACGCTGACGATAACGATAATGATGTTAACGTTTGCCGATAATATCGATAATGATGTTAAGCATTACAAGGAGGGGGCTTGCAATTGATTCCGTTGCAATTGATCCCGTTATGGCAAATGTGTCCTGTCCGAGACCGACCCTATTCCATATTTCATATTCCATATTCCTGTTTGTGTCGCGTTGCCTTTTCAGTATTGCATGAGTGGAAATTGTGTTATAGGCTTAATCGAATATTAGAACGCACACCGTCCAAAAGGAACAGCTTCAATTTATTTACACTTTTACACTTTGATAAGAACACGGCTGCAAACCTCCAAAATATTGTTAAAGGTTCGGTTTGGCGGTTCGAACCATAGAGCAAGATTTTCAATTTTTTTTAAGAAATATTTTTTATTTTTACGATTTATTCGAAATTTATGGCATTAGAATGTGATTTTATTTCATTTTAATTATTCAATTAAATATCTAAAAATATAAAAAAAAACTCGAATACATTTATCGGTGAAAAAACAAAATGTTTGAAAATAAACGTAATGAACATTATTAAAAGAAAATAAATATATAAAATATTTTAGTTGCAAAGAAAATTCTAAACTCTGTATAAATTGATATTATATATAGTATATAGCTATAACGAATGTAAAAAATAAGGGAAACAATAAATAAAAAATAAATACTTGAATTCATGTTCATTTAATTATTTTATATTTTAAAGTAAAGTATAATAAAACAAAATATGATTACATATTGACAACATTATGGTAGATTAGGCATAATTCTAATTAAGATAATTCTTGTGAGCTTGTAAAAATTATGCGTAAATATTTTCTTATCAATTAAATTTTACATTTTAATACCTATTTATATAAAATTTAAAAGTATTATATTTATTGCAACGCAGAAAATGCAAATCGTGAAAAGTAGTTAATAGTAAATAGTGCACATATTTATATTATCTTTAATTTACCGACAATCATTTCTGAAATAATTAAATTCACAGGGGAGTTGGTTCAAAAGAAGTTCCTCATTCTTCGTTCTTGATTAAATGTAAGAGTACCAGTCAATTCATATGTTGCTCAAATGACATTTAGCATTTGATTGGATCAACAGACAATGTCAACATTCTGAGCATTTCAACTGTGTCAACTGAAAAGTATCTATCATCCATGGGGAATATATAGATTGATCCGTCGACTGAGTTACGGAATCCCAAGCGGTGCCTCTCAAGATTCGTGCGGCCGCCAGAGAAAGTTTTGTGCGTTTCCATTGGGGCGGGTTGTGGCGGTGTGGGGCGTGTCTCGCCAACAGGTGAGCGTTTCGCCAATATTCCGTTATACTTCTTTCCACCACTCTGTTGTGTGGTTGAGCTCATTGCTTGATTAACACGCCCAAATAAAACTTTGTTTGGCCCTCATCGCTCTTTTATTTACCGTTGTTGTTGTCAATGGTGCTGTAATTTTTGTCACTTTTAATGGCAGTTTGTATGTTTGCTGTCTTCTCTCAATCTACGCACCCCTCTGACTTTATCATCCCACGGCTCTTACACTCTTGGCCATCATTCAGCTGCCTCTAAGGGAAACTTTCACTTCGATTTGCCGCCAGGCTGACTTTTCACTCCTGCCATGTCTTTAGTCTACTGTCTAGTGCCTTTCCGCTATTCTCTTTACTCTCTTCTCGCTCCTCTCCCTACTGCAATACTGTCGCCTTATTTATTCGACTTTGTGTGTGGAATTTTATTGCTTTAGCATCAGAGAGACTTGTGTAAATTATTTGTGTAAAGTTTTTAACGTTGTCAGTTAACGGTTTTCCCCAACTTGTCATTGATCAGAGAGTCTGAGTCATTGGCCAAAATCATCGTTAGCCAAAAGCGCAACATTAACATCAAGACTCAATTTCAAGGTGAAAACATTATCATCGTCATCAACAGCAACTTCATGAGCAAAATCCTAAATTAAGTTACTTACAACATTCGGTTAAAAGCTTTTGATTACCAACAAGGATGAAGAAAAAGCATGAGAAGAAGACGAAAAATTTGATGGTTTTTTATGGGCTTTGATAAGGATTCGGGGATAATTTTTTGTGATTATATATACTGTGAATATGTATTTGATGTTGTTGTTGCTGTTGCTGTTACCGCTTTGTTGTTTATGACCATGTGAATTTTGATTTTAAAATCGTTTTACGATTCAATTTTTACGCCTGGGTTAACGACACAACGGCACAACCCGGAACAGTGGATAAAAGTCAACAGATTTAGCAAAGTTAATAATAAACATCTTAGCATATTAACAGTATTTATGAGCGAACTTTCAAGATTTTCAAATAAATTTGATTGATGTAACAAACAAATGTTCTAATTAATAGAGGCATTGCAACATATTAAACATATATATTTTTAAACTTAAAGCTTCTTCTAACAAATATTTTAAGTAATAGTGCATTTTTTGTAATAAGTAACATAAACTTTTACCTTTTTTATAACTTCTTAGCTTGTCTACTTTTTTTTTTAATCAAGAATTTTAATTTTTTTATAAGGAAGAATTCGTAAGCTCGATATTTAAGTATTTTAGAATTTACTAAACTTCAAAATAAGCTCATTTAAGTTCAATTCATGCTTAAGTCAGTTCCTTTAAACTTTCTAACTGAAGAGAAAAATATTTTAATAAAGGAATCTGATACTTTATATATTTTTACTGGTGTATTTAATCAAAATCGTGTGAACTTAATTGGTCAGTATAACTTTTTTGACTTGTTTTTCTCTGTGTTAATGAGCTTCTAAAGTATAAGAAAAAAAAAACATTTAACTAAAGTTTAAAACATTTTTTGGCTTTAAAATTTCACTGATAAACTTTTAATAATTTTCAAATTAGTGCTATACGTTTTATTACATATTTTTATTCCTTTTTTTTTTTAAGTCGTTTGCCACTGTGAGAACTTTTTAACTGTCTTTTAATGCCCTGCGATTAGCTGGTACATACGTACTCGTTTTTATTAATGGTAAACGCCTTCCCTTGTGCCATGATGAAACATTTTTTAATTATCCTCTCGCTGTTTTTTTTAAAAGCCCATTACTAATTTTTCAACTATGCAATTGCTTACTTAATGCAAGTATTTTTCTTCAATTCTTTTGAATTTTTGCACTCTTTTATGGTAGCGAGCGAAACTCAATTAGGTTGCATGCATGCGCGTTGCCTTGTCAAACACGTGGCATATGGGTTGTGGGTGCGGGACGAGGGTGGGAAAGGGAGGAAAGGGGGGACAGTGTGGACAGGGAGTTGGGTAGCGAATCCGACAATCCAAATCACAGCGACAACAGAAAGTACAAGAGAGCGAAGTACAAAAGTATAGAAGTACAACAATTACATGAGGGGAAGTTCCAAAGTGGTGTGGAAGGGGGGAGGGGGAGTGGTGGTGAAGGCGACACACTAAATACCCAGCAAGTGGAAAGTGGAAAGCGGAAACGGAAATGGCGCACACAGCAGAGCAGAGCATTGGACAAGCTGAGAACTCTGAGAACAGTGAGTGCTGAGAATGTGTGTCGCTTGTAATTCATACAAATGGCAAAGCTAGTGATATACCCCCCATTCAAACCCCCCCTACACCCCTTTATCCACCACTTCCTCTCTCACTTCTTGTCGTTGTCGTGTCCTGACCATGTCAGCATTTTTAGCTGGAGTGTGTTCAAAATGAAAACCGGACTGTTAGCCTGGTCCACAATGCTGCTCCAGCTACACTCTTACTCCAGCTGCAGCTCCTGCTTCAACTCCTCCTTAGCTCCTCCTTCAGAGCTACTGTGGCAGCTGATGCTTTTCCTCTGCTCCACTCGTCGACTCGGTCTAGAGTTTCAATTCAATTCGTTGCGCCATGTTCATTGTTTATTTTTCATTTAATTTTACACTTTTTCATCTTCGAGAGCTGTCTCTTGTCGTTACCCTTACCGCAGCTTACCGTCCATGCGCTTTATGGCCCAGCCTGACACATTGCAAGTGTCCTTGTCATCCAAGTCGCGTTTTTACCTTATCTTTGCTGCATTTGCATCTGTATCTGCATCTGTATCTGTATTTATTCAGCGATTTACATAGTCAAGTCCATCAGCTTTAACCTTGACAAGATATACTCGTAATGTCCCATAATCCATGTTCATGTCCATGTTCATGTGGTTAGTCGTATTCTACCCCTGAGCTGTCGAACTTGACTTTGCCATCTCTCTTCTTATATTCTGTCTTAAGACCCTGTACTTAAAATGTTAGAAGGGTCTATAAGCAGGTGGAAAAGGCAGGGCAGCTTATAAATAAAATATGTATATTCTTAGCCTATTTCCACGACAGCACATTTGGAACATTCGACTCCATTTTCATCATTCGGGCCGAATGTGGACTTCATTTCAGTATAAATTTCAGTAAAATCCGAAAGATCATTTTGGCTCATTCATAATGAATGTTAAGATTTTTTGCCATTCACCCCGGCGAATTACAGTATTTTTTTTTATCGAGAACGCTATGTTTATCGATAAAATCGTGAAAAAAAGCAATTATCACTTTAACCAACTGTTTTGTTCAATAAATATAAGTTAGCATAAAATTTGCGCGAATTATAATTGCAAAATAAAAATGTACTTATTTTCAGCTTTTTATAATTTTTGCACAGAAATCGAGCTGCTGATTTATTTTGTTTGAATGGAAAATGTTTTAATAGTTTCACATTTCGTCGTGGACAGCCAAAAAACTGACACATTCAAATGTAAGCCAATGTGAGCAAATGTGGCAAATGTGAGTGGTCGTGGAAATAGCCTATTAATCAGCATCAACAATTGAGGCGATATATTAATGAACATCTAGAAATCAGATACTATAAGAGAAGGATCATTGTTTTCTGAGTAAAATTTAAGAATCTTAATTTTGTAAGCCAGTAAGAAAAAAATATAACTCTCTTTTAAATAAACTATAAATAAATTTTAAAAATTTTAAAAAAATCCAAAAAAATTTTTATTTTCAGTCCCTGAAATTAAATAAATACAAATATTAAATTTAATAAAAAAATTGACAATAGTTTTCGTATTAAAATTTGAATATTTTTTTAAGTTACATTTGTATTACTTGTAGATTCTTGTTTCATTTGTTTCTTATTTTAAATTGCATTTTTACACAACAAGTACAGGGTCTTTTAGAGTTGAGTTTGCTCGACTGTTGCCTTTTCTACCAGCTAGTTTTTGTTGTTGTTTTGTTTTACAATTCGCAACGTGCCGCTAGTAGTGAAAATTCAATTATGGAATGTGCCAGGACTTTTCTTAGTCTCCATCTATACGAGTATCTCCATCTCTGTCTTAGTCTTTGCCGGACAGTGCAGGGGTAGGGGAGGAGGGATGGGCTCTGTTCTCTGATGTTGCCAGCAAATTCGGCGCGTAAATGACAAAAGTTTTCGTTCGAGTGTTGATCTTTAGTTAGGTCTATATGGTCGACGGTCGGAGGCGGAGGTGGAGGCGGGTTCGGGGCAATTGGGGGGCGTGGCATTGGCAGCCCGTTGAAAAGCGTTGGGGCAACATCGTTAGCTGTCAGTGGCTGTAAGTGGCATCCTTGAAACTTGCGCTTGTGCCGCACGCAATTTGCTGCAAGCAGCAACAACAGCTACAACAACAACAGCAACAGCAACAAAGGTAAAGCTGCCAGTTTCCATTATAAGCTAGATGAAAAAAGTACACAGAGGTCATTAAAGTCAAGCATGACTATAAAATTGAAATCTCTTCAATCTTTTCTGTACTCGTATCTGGTTTTTTTTTCATCGCTACTTTCCCACTCTCCTGTCTCCCGTCTTCGCTGTCAATGAGTCGCTTTCAAATTCTCACGCCTGTCAAAGCAAATCGCTTAATCGCTTGACAATCGCTTAGCGTGTCTTTAGGTAAAAGTAGCTATAATTGCTTACCACACACACACACACACGCACACATACTTACTGTCACACATATGTAAACACACACACACACACACATACTTTCGTTTCGCATAATACATGTTTTGAGTCATTAAATGTTGCAAATCGTCGACGTCTTGTTTTTTCGTTTCGGTTTCGGTTTCGGTTTCGGTTCCGTTTTTGGGCCTCTTCAAAAAGCCAATTTCACTAGAATGTTGCCTTGAATGTTCGCGTCAACTGTCTGTTCCGCCAGCCACGCCCACAGCTGTCTCAGCTGCGCCCATTGACGTTGACAGTGTGCAGTGGCAAACCCAAGAAACCCAACCAAATTTTTCGCCTCAATTAATTAAAATGTTTTGTTTTAATGCCTTGCCGAGTTGATAGAGACGGAGCTGAGGATGAGAGGGAAGAAGAAGAAGGAGAAGTTGTGGATATAATGACGAGTAGTCTTTTTCTTAGACCCCATTTCCAAATTTGACTGCCTTCTTCGAGGCATTCTAGTGTAAAATGCTGATTGATATTTCCCTTCCGGTTAATATCGTAGGCTTAAAGTTGTTTTTCTTGCTGTTGTTGTTGTTGATGTTGTTGTTGGGAACTGAAAAGACTTTGGCTTTTCAAGGTCGCTCAATAAAAATGAAGTTCATCCATCATTTAGAGCGGGCAAAGCCGGACAACAAAGGGTATAAATAGTCATCCTGCCAGTCAAAGTCATTCTCTGAGACAAAACCAGATGAGACTAGATGAGATAAAGTGAGCTAAAATGAGATGAGATTCGTTGACAGCAGGGCGACTCAATTAGTCGCGCAGCGCTGCATTTACATAATATTTTAAGCAAGTTTATTTCATTTAATTGTTGTCAAAATTTCGCTGTCGCAGTCGCCGTCGCTGTCGCCGTCGCTGTCACTATCGTTGTAGAGTTATACACTAGGCCCCGAAACTGTAAAAGCTTATGCACAGTGAGAAAATAAATCGCACTCAGTTTAATTTCGAAAGAACTCCAACTAAGTATTTTCGATACTGACAATTTATACTTGGTTTAAGTTCCTGATAATGTAAATACATAAAAATTCTTTAGCCAAGTACTGAAAATCTTGATATAACAGATTCAAAGAATCTCTCGGCTCATTACTCGGTTTTACAGCGAATACTCACTGACAAAGTTGGTAAAACTTTCAATTAAAATCTTTAATTTCTATATCTGTTTATTATTCGATAGCTAAGAATTTCCAACTGTTTCTAGATACTAGATAACTAAGTTTTTACGATTTTGATTTAAGTCTACAGTATAGTATGTTCTTATTTTAAGATGTTTTATTTAAATCAAATACATATTGAAGAAAACAAGTGGGAAAGGCTAAAGTAGACATCACGACCCAAGGATACCCGTTACTTATTTCAATATATATAAAAGTACTTAAAAGAAATTACTACCTAATAAAAGCTACTGCATACTTTTAGGTGATTGTTTTGAAATAATAACTTTATTAATAACTTTGGATAGCTATTACTCCCGTTCTACCTGTCCGATCTTGCTGTGGTTAAGTGATATTATAGATAATATTATTAGATAACGTTATTTATCATAAAGGGGAAAGGGGCGTGGCTTAAATTTGAAGCAAACTTGACCTGCGTGAGGTCTATAAAAATCTGTGTGCCAAATTTGGTATCTATATCTCTTATAATCTCTGAGATCTAGGCGCTCACACGGACGGACAGACGGACAGACGGACATACGGACAAGGCTATATCGACTCGGCTGATGATGCTGATCAAGAATATATATACTTTCCTGTTACATACATTCCAACGAACACAATACACCGTTTTACATATTTTTAAAGTAACGGCTATTAATAGTAAAATACTTAATTTTCGTACTAAAGTAAGCGTACTCGATTTTTTCGCTCTGTGTATTGTTGTTTTTAAAACAATATGCCTGGTGGCTTGTGCCTCGTTAGACAAACCGCAGACACAAAGGAGGCGCACATAAATAATCATTTACAATGCCAGCAAGAACATGGTGGATAGAGACAGAGGGACAGCGGAAAAGCGGGAAAGCGGGAAAGATGGAAAGCTTAGCTAAATGGAAAGTATAAGAGATAAAAAAAGATTTCCTGCTAGCTTGTAATGATCGCTAATGGAGACAGTGTTGCCTATGCTTTTGGCTATGGTCAGTTTGCCACCTGCAGGCGGAAATATGCAGGATGGAAGCACTAGCCATACTGCTAGATACCCTTTAAATTAAGAGAATTGATATAACCATTTAAGGCACTCTTTTCCAAATTGACACCGACTTCTAAAACATTATGCCAATTTATTAATTGCTTATAGAAAAGGCCTAAGAAATAAATATAAAACTATATCGATACCAAAAGTCTGACTCTTAGATACTCTTTAAACACCAAGGAACAAGAGTCATGTCAATCGGAATTCAGAGAGATGGAAGCTAAGAGAGCTCAATTCTACATACTTTATAAGGTCAAAGTATCAAAAGCTTACAAGGACTTTAATCGTCACCCAAGTGAATGTTCTTTTCTAAAAAGTCTGTAGAGATGACAATAATTTAGACTTTTAGATAACCATGATAATTTATTTTTAAAGATTCTTTGCGAAAAATCATATATAATTTTGTTGTTATATCTTAAATTAATATTGACTAATTATTTGTTTTTTATTTAGTTAGAGGACGAATGCCCAGGGACAGAAAGCCCGACCTTAACTAGAACCAAAACTGACACGGATAAGACCAAATAGCAGACTGCTAGATACCCTGTACACACAAAATACTTAAATTAAGAGAGTATTGTTCTATATTAAAAATACCTATAAAGTCAAAGTTAATACCGGATGAAAATCGACTTAAAGCTTTGTCTGTAGCTAATACATTTGAATTTAAATAATAAATAATTTAAATTAATAGATGATTAATATTTAAAATAATTCTAATTCGAACTCGTACTGACAATAAATGAAGCATAAATCGAAATTAAAGCTGACTGAGTTGGAAAATTGAAGGAGAGGGAGAGAGAGATGAAACATATACCTATATTTTGTATAGCATAATATAGTCGTATGTTCCTATATGTATAGCATATCGCTGGCTATAGAGCTATTGTATTAGCGCTATCAATCCCAGAGATTTCATATTGTATTCTATAGTAGTAGACAACAGCATCTAGTTGCCTGCTCAGCTAAAGATAGTGTAAAGTGCCAACAAAAGCCATCAATTTGCAACGCGCTGTCCATTGTCCACCACAACGCAGAGTTGCTTGCATTCCGCTCCCTCACATCCTCACATCCTCGCATCCTCTCATTCCATGCCTCGTCTCCACATTGCAGATTGCAACATCTATATGCGGTTTGCTGCTGCTTCTGTGGCACGATGGCTCTCGATAGCTCATCCACAATTCAGCCAGATGAGCAGCTAAAGCTGAGGCTTTCATTAACCTTTTTTGGCATTCAACATAATTCAATTTGGCATCAGGTCCAGCAGTTGCAGCAACGCTTGCAACGCTTGCAACAACTCATTTGCATTAATGCCATGCACGTGAGGGCAAAGTGCATTGAAAATGTTCATAAATAAATTGATTTGGCCAAGAGCAACCTTAATTGTGGCCAACTGTCGACTGTACGACTATACGACTCTACGACTATACGACTATAAATGCCAAAATCGACAATAATACTCGGTATTCGGTAAGTTGGCTAAAAGCAGAGCTTGACCTCAATTGTTACTCAGACTCGCGCAATTTGAAGAGCCTTTCAATTTCTATAAAATTAGTCCAAATGATATTTTGGGATCTTTGCGGGGATCCACTTTAATGAAATAGACCTTGGTACAAAATATCACGTATACGTCCTGTTGCCGGCTACAGTTGAATGTTGAATGTAATAATGCTGTGCGTTGCGACACGGTGCGCATGCCAGGGAAATTTTAACAGTGCCCCCACAAAAAAAGGGAAATTCTTGTGCCGCAGCAACATTGGCAGCATCAACAGCAGCAGCAGCCGTGGCAGCAGCAACATTAAACATTGCAGGACAGTATGAAACAGGACTCAGCGCAGACGGCACGCGTTTCGCTTTGAGAGAAACAAAACGCGAGAATCGCAGCAGTCGCAGTCGAAGTCGCAGTCGCAGTCGCAGCAGTTGCCGTCGTCGTCGTCGTCGTCGTCGTCGTGGTTGTCGTTGTCGTTGTCTCGCATCCGTGCCCGTCTTACTGTGTCTGCGTGTGTGCGTGTGTGTGTGTGTGTGTGTGTGTGCGTGTGAGTGTGTGTCTGTCTGTCTGCGTGTGTGTGCCAGCTGCGTGTAGGTTCTGTGAGTCTGAATGAATACTACTCGTACATTGCCTATGCCAACATAACAACAACAGCAACATCAACAACAACTCACTAATAACAAGCATTTGCTGCTGCTGCTGCAGCAACAACAACAACCACTTGCCATGGCCGCAGTAGCTGAAAAGCTGAGGCTCAAAAAAAAAAAAAGAAAATCTAGCAGAAAAACGCACGAAAACCGCGCACAAAACGCTTACATAAGTTTTGTGTGTGAGTTGTTGCTGCTGTCGTTGCCTCTGCTGCTGATGTTGCTGCTGCTTTAGCTGCTGCTGCTAAGCGGCAATAAAGATGCACATAACTGCAGCTGCAGCAGTCGTTGTGGCAGCAGCAATAATAAGCCTGCAAATACCACAAAATTTTCAAAAATTCACAGAAAATGCCAAAAAAAAAACAAAGCCAACAAAAAAAGGCGCGCAGTTGTTGTTGTTGTTGATGTTGCTGTGTTTGTTTTTGCTTTTGTTGCTGCTGCGTTTAAGCGTCGTCTGATTGCCACAAAATGTTATCGTTGCCTACTTTGTGGCGCGCGCGCGTTTCTTGGCATTGTTGTGCACAGTTGTTGTTGTTGCTGCTGCTGCTACTGGTGCTGCTGAGCTGCAAAATTGTTACACGGTCATTGCGGAGGTCGCGCTAACAAAGCTGCCAGCCAAGGCAAAGATAGAGCAATAGCAACAACAATGGGGCGACAATTGTGAGTCAGTTTAGAAAATTGAAGTCACAAATTTCGTAATCAAAATGCAATAGCAACAACAACAGCAATAAGAACAATACTGTTGTTAATTATGTATATTGTTGCAATTGATCAACTTGTTGCTGTCAGTTACAAAAAACAATAAATATAGTTTAATTTATATTGAAAAAAGCGCGCGTTTTTTTTTTTTTTCATTTTTGGTAATTGTTGTTGGCATAAATAAATGTTATTAATTTTGGAGCTCAGCTGTTTCGGTCACGGTCGGTCGCACAATAGAAAAAAACACAACACGCGAATGTTGAGAAATACATAAACAAACCGAAAGTGCAATAAAACAATCGAAAATCAAGTTGCTTTTTTTTTATGTAAAAAGTTTTTTTTTGTATTTTTGTTTTGTTGGAAACTGCAATAAAAATGGCAAATTACAATAAAACAGTGCACACAAATTTGAAGAATTCATCGGGAAAATGAAAAACTTAATGCAAATAAGCAGGCGAGAAGAAAAACAAATACGAAAATAGCATAGAAAAAAAGAATAAAAAAAAAAGAGAAAACGAACAACGAATTGAGCAAAGGAAGCGGAAACGATTTTGTTTTCTGTTATTGTTGTTGTTGTTCAATCTTTTTGGCTGCTTCCCGTTTTGAGACGCGCTTTGTGCCAAGGTAAGATTAAAGATATTTTATTACAAATAGGATAGATCTAGTATATATAAATGTAAGTAGGGGTAAATGTTCCCATTTGCGGTGTGTAAGCAAGCCAAAGATAAGTGAATACTAATTTAGATGCGCATTTGCTGTCAGGGTTGCCAAGTGCCATAAAGATTGCATTTAAATTGCCTGTGTGCAGTTCATATGGCACTCAACTCATTGTGTGTCCTGAAAAATAATTCCAGCAATGCGAACCCTTTAATTGCAGTTAAAAGCAAGAAATCGAACTGAAAAAATACAATCTGGCCAAGTTTTGTATTTTACGGGTATTTTTGAGAAGAATTTTGAAGATAATTTATTCAAGTATTAAATATTACCATTATATTAACACTAAATACATTAGTAGTCGGAATCATTTGGAGCTAAAATCTAAAATGTTATCAGCAATCCGAGGTTAAGATTAAAAATAAAAAAATCTGAAAGATAAAGTAAAGTTTTAACTTGTACTTTTTTTTTGAAAATTAATACAATTTAAATTCTAGTTTTAAGTCAAAACTCATATTACAAATGCATAAAAAATTGTGAATTAAGTATTTAAATGTCAACAAAATGATTTATTCATAGACATTTTATGATAATTTAAACACTACAAAGACTATAACTAAAACTCGAAAATTTGCATGTCAATTATAAGGAGACAAGTTTAAAGATGAAGTAAAAATGCTCACTCCATTTAATAAAAATTGCAAAATACTCGAATGGAAATATTTATGTAGAGTTCTTTGTTAAAGTATTTCTGTGTCGAAAGCTTAAACTTCTGAGCGATAGTTAATTTTGTGTCGATTTCATTCAGATCTGCATAATATTTGGTATAACTTTAGATCGAAATTTAAGTTTAAGTCTGCCTAAAGAAGATAATTATAGTCTTTAGTAACATATTTACACATTGTACTGGGTATTTTATAGTTGAGCATTCATACATAGAGCAAATGTTTTAATTGTTCATCATAAAATATTCAAAAGTTGTTAAGCATTTTATAATAGTTTCCCAGTGAATTTCCGACATTTGCAATTGGTAAATGAAAAACGATTGCCATAGGTCAGTTCAACTTGGGATAGGTTTACTGTTTGTTTTGCGGTAGTTAAGCATGCGTTTAAGGTCCCATTAATAGACTTTCGGATTAGAATATGGAATTATAATAAAATCATTAAACTATTTTCTCAAAAACTATTTAAATATTTGCTCAGCAATTTAAGCGATTAAAGAGGGTGGGCGAAAGGAGACGAGAGAGGGAACAAGAGAGATGGAGATAGGGGCAGTTTTGGGTAATAAGTGACTTGTTGTAGAGATTGCTGTTGTTGTTATCCTGATCCTGACTGTGGTTGCCAAAATGCCAGCACAGTTCCACATTTATTTATTTTTGTTGTTGGCTTTCCAATTTCCCCCAGTACAACACACACAAACACACACAAACACACACACACACAGCCACATACACACCCGCACACTCACCCTCTTTTTTGGCTTATCGAGCTACTCTGCCAACTACTCGTACAATTGTGTGCCTACATTTTAGGGTTTTAATTAAATGCAACAACAATGCCAGAAGCCAACAAAACCATTGCACACAGACACACACAGACACACACATACACACTTCTCCCCTTTCCACTCCGTTTCTCACCTCTTCTCTCTCTCTCTTTCTCTCTGTATTGAGGGGGTCAAGAACTGTGACCGTAATAACAAAGGCAACCACGCCCAGTTACGATATGTGCATTGAAATTAAACGAACGGAATTAAATCATGAATTGCCCCAAAAGATTTGACATGAATTACTTGTATCTATGTACTCGTAATGCCAATTGCAGATTAAACAAATATTAATAGATTACCACACACACACACAGACAAACGATAGCACTAGAGTTGCCTTATCTTATCCTTCTCTTCTTCATGAGCTCTGAAAACTCTGCCAAATCCCATTTGTATAGTAGACTTAATATGCAAGAGTCGTCGCAACTGAAATGTTTACAAACTTTGTTTGGAATCCAAGGGTTTTGTAATACAATATCATAAATAGTTCTTCAAATTGCAGATTATATTTTGATTATTTAAAAAATATTAACAAACATAGATAATCAAGTAAATTCTTTAAAAATGTGGGGGTAATTTTGTGTGGTTCGTAATAGTTTGTATAAATTTTGAAATTATTGTTCACTTTTTTTCTAGAATTATTTAATTCCTCAGAGTTATCAATGAAATAATAAAAGCATTGTTGATTTATATTTAAATAATATATTTGCTTGCCCAACTCTCGTTTGTAATTCACTCAATTGAATTTCCTAAAAGTCTGACTTAATGAATTATAAAATTCTTAAAAATCAAGTGATATAAATAGCCAACATAATAAATTCTTAGAACTGCAATCTGAGTGTCCATTCAAAAGCACAAGTGGGCTCTTTTATGTCTTTCCGTGTTATGATGCCATTGAAATTTTCTGCAACTGCAAACAGAAATTACACGGAAATTTGTGTAATCTGATTAAAAATGACCTTTTATTTGCATAAATTTAAGCTATTTATGGAACTTTTTGCAAGCAGCGGCAACTGCATAAATATAATTCCTATTACTGCATTACTTGCTAAATCCTTTATTAGGTTTATTAAATGATAAACTTGACGTGGTTTATTTATACAAACTAACCATGTTGCTTGATTCGTAGAATTGATTGTAACTATTTTAAGAATTAAGCTATAATTACTAAAAACAAAATGGTTTTTAAGCATATATTTTACAAAAACTTTATTTAAAAACTAAGTATTATTTTTTATTTAGTTAAACATCAAATGTAATTTGTTAAATATTGCGAAACTTCAAATGTTTTCTGCTTTATACCTTTTGTTAACTGTTAGCCTTTCTAGTCGAATTTTGTCTTACTTTAGGCATTTGCAAAGCTGTAAATATTTCAACATTTTTTTTTTGGGTTTATTTTTATGTATATTGAGCTAAGCATTTGTTTTTATCTAACGATAAATTCGTTATTGAAGCATTATTGGAGCATATTTTGAGAATATCGACTCGGCTTTCTATGGACAACAACAAATTTCATAGAACATTGGCGTTGACTACTTTGCATATTAATCGTTTTACTTAATTGTTGTCTTTTACGCCCCTCGAACAACGACAACGACAACGACAACAATAATAAACAACAACAACAACCAGACTGTGTGGACGTGCAAAAGCATAATATGCTGAAAACACATTGAGATCCTCAAATTGAGGCTGGCTTTGATTGTAGTTGTTGTTGCTGTAGCAGGTGGAGATGGAGTTTGCGGTGGTGGTGGTGGTGGTGTTGGTGGTGGTGGCAGAGGAGGCGTGTCGGGGTCATTGTGTAGGGAGAAGCAAAATGAATGAGTGAGCTAAGCATTAGAAATGCTGCACGTTGTCCCCACCGCTCAATGTTCAATGTTCTGGTCAAACAAAAGGGCGCACCAGGCTCCAAAATGCGGACAATGGGGCGTATGAGCAACAACAACAGCAGCATCAACAGCAACAACAGCTAAAGCAGAGTCTACAACAAGCCAAATAAATTGTAAACATGGGAAAAAACCGTTTGCAGCGCTGAGCAAAATGAAGAGATTAGTAAAATGACCACCAGGACACGGCAGGCGTTGAGAACTCACCCTCTCACCCTCTGCATCCCCTATCCCACTGTGCAAGCTCTTTAAAGGATATGTGTGTGACTGTATGTGTGTGAGAGCGAGAAAGCGACAGAGCAGAAGGCAACCGACGAAAGGAATGAAGAAAACACATTTAAACAAAGCTACGCTGGTCAGAGCTGTTCTCTCCTTTAGTCCTCCCCTTGTTCCTTGCGTCTGCTTTCATCGTTTGCTATATGTACATATACTTGCAGAGTCCACTGCCAGTCCAGTTTTGGCCAACTTCTTCCTCGTTGCTTTTTATAGCCATGTCAAACACTGCAAATCAGTTTAAACTAACAACTAGCTTGGATGGCGAAGGGGCACCTGCTCCTGCTCCTGTTCCTGCTCCTTCTACTCCTCCTGCTCCTACAGTCTGTGTTTTTGGGCGTGTCAATGCTTTTGTCCGCAGTGCAGCAGCTGACGCCTTAAACGGACGACATCAACAGCAACCGAGATGGCGACTCGTAAAGCCGCATCATATTCCGACTTTATACTCTCGTTAAGGATATTATGACTTTCTTATGAAACATGGCAACTCTACAAACAGCTCTGAAAGTTCCTTAATGCCCATATTTCATTTAGGTTTCTTTATCAAGATTTCTGTTACTGACTCTTATCTGTTCCCATTTCCCGAAACTATTTTATTTTAGAACTGAAAAATTAACCTTTGGGGGAAATTTAGTATACCCTTAAGGAGGGTATTATAATTTTGTCAGGGTATCAAATCTTCGACGTGCAGAGAAAAATATTAATTTATTTTTTTTTTAACTTTATTTTCCACAATCCATTAACTTACAATTTTCTGTAAATTTAAATTAAATTTTCATTTATCTGTAATTGTAATTGCAATTATTTTTTGCCACACTCTGATTTTTACACTCTATGATTTCAATACAAATTCCAAAGATTAGGCATAAAAGTTTATTAATTGTTGTTGATTAAATATAGTATCTTTTAGTCTATCATTAACTATCTGGAATTGTTTTCTCATTGCTTTATTTCTCGAGAGTTTTATTTGCTGAATTATTGAACAGGACACAAGCTACAAAGAGGCATGCCACACACACACATATATATATACCTATTATCACACCTACACACACACACACACACATACGCTAACTTGTCTCACTTATGTACCTGTACGCGCACAATTAACCAATTAGCACTTTTTTCACTTTTCCTTTTGTAACGTGAATTTTTTGTTGGCACGATTTTATTTTTATTATTATTATTTTTTATTGCACTTTGTTGTTATTGTTGTAAATGAAAATTTGTTTGCTCATAAAAATTTTAATTGCTGCAACACAAAACAATGAAAAGCCAGAAAACAACAACAACAAAAACTTTGAGTAGGGAAATGAAAAATGTGTAAAAAGCGCGAGGGCCAATAAAAATAAATAAAATCAAAAACAGGCAGCAGCAACAACAGGCCCTACATATAAAGTGCTTAACAGACAAAGAATGAGAGTGAGAAAGACAGAGAGAGAGTGGGATGGAGAGAGGGAAGGTTGCAGGACATCAGTGGGGAATTTTTGTGGCCGACAGGCAAGTTTACCTGTGCGTGAGGACAATTAACTTGACAGGTCCACAAGGAGACACTGTTAAAAATAATTATAAGTTCAACGGAAAATATCGCATACTATCGATAGCCTTGGCAACGATTGAGCGACAATCGAAATACTTATCTCAAGCACAGTTGATTGGAGCAATCAAATTATCGAATTTGTGTCATACTTTTACACATATGTACACTCAAAAAAAGATCCGAACGAAACGTTAGAATATACTTTACGAACAAATCGGATTAACTCAAGAACTTATTCAGTATAATAAGGTAACGATGTGGTTTTAGCCTATGAACAGTCGTTCTAAGAACTGAATAAGATAAAAAAGATAAAAAAGTTTTTTAAATCAAGATTTTTTTTCTGAGTGCTCATAACAAATTTATGTATAAATATTAACAAAATTATTTGATTATCTTAAATGTCTTCCAATCTAACTTGTCTTTTTAAAACCAACTTCCTGTAATTGTTTTAATTGGTTCGAAATAAAAATCTAATAAAATTATAAACAGTAATATTTAAAGTGTATGTGATATTGTTTTGAGCTATAGTATTTAAGATTGTATGGATGAAAGTTAACTTCAAATCGAATATCATTTCATTCAGATCCAATGAACTTTAGTGTGATTTTAATGTCTGTTAAATAAATTTAGATAAAACATGTCATTATATACCTAAAAATGTGATTGACACGCTTATAAGTACTTAAGTGGCAACCCTCGCTCTGTTCTTTTTGCTGCGGTTGCCAATGTGTTTGTCCTGCCCAGGATCGTGAGTCGAAAGACGACGCATAAAATGCGTAAAAAGCAACAAAAAATCATCATAATAAAATAAAATGTTGTGTTATTTTTTTTTTGTACTTATCCTGCTCAGTATGTTTTATTTATTTTTTTTTGTTTTTGGTCGGCTTGTTGTTTTTGTAGGCGTGCTTCCTGTTCGCGAAACTTTTTAATAGCATTGAAAATGCCCAGAAAACATTTTGAGATTTGCGACGCGTCCTTTGCACTTTCAGTCTGTGTGTTGGTGTGTGTGTGTGTGTGTTTGTTGTGCATGTATGGCAACATTTTAAATAATAAGCGCTGTGTGTATTTCACTTGCGTAAGCTGTGTTCCCCCTTCTCCTCTCTCCCCTGTCCTCTGTCCATACTCTCTCACCCGGAAAACGCAAACATAAATGCGGATTGGCTAAAACCAAAGCAAACCAAAGGAGTGAAAAAGACAAAATCCGCATCCTTTTGCGGCTCTGTGCCTCGTTTGGCAATACCCTTACCCTTCAATTGTCGACCACATTATGGCAGCCACTGCCAACAATTTGGCCCAGATGCCAAATCTAATCTCTTGGCCACAACAAATTGGAATTCACTTAGGTCTAGATGATAACATTTGTCGTTAGGGTATACAATATTCGGTTGCTGTTGCATGCTGTTATTTTCTGTTATTACTGTGGTTATTGTTATCGCTGTTGTTGTCCTTCTCGTTGTCGGCTGCTTGTTAAGTGGCTCGTCCTTGCAGCAGCATCTCTGAGCCTGCTCCCTGAAGAAGGGCACACTCCCCAATGGGTAGCTGTCATACAGCCCGAAACTATGTACACGTATTCGCTTATATACACACATGTATGTGGCTATATACTCGGACAGCAGTGTTGCTCCCTGGACACACAATGTGGCACAATTGAAACTGAGGCTTTCACTTCAAGTGCGACTTCAATTGCAACTTCAATTACGGAACAAGGATGAGGGCCAGTTTCTAGTTTTTTATAGCGGACAAAAAACAGTTGCCGTTGCTAAGCATTGGCCACTTGACTTTGTTGCCCCCCTTACAACTAAATGGCACACACACACACGCACGTACACACGCACACACACCGCACACTAAAAAACAGGCAACTAATTGAGTTTGGCCAAAAAGTGTTGCGTGCTTTTAAGCGCATGCCACAAAAACTCAATGTAATGTGTGTGTGTGTGTGTGAGTGTGTTTGTGTGTGTAAGCATAACCACGCGTTTGATTTACAAGCCAACATTTCACAAAACATATATATTTTTTACAATTTCGCGTTCGTTTTCTTTTAAAACTCGTCACTGGGGAACTGCGAGCGTACGCTGCGTATACGCAACATTCAAATTGATATACGCCCGTAACAGCAACAATGAAAATACATACTACAATTACATTCGCCGGGCTGCAGGCTGTCTCTGCCACTGACAACAACCAATTTATACACACTCACATGTGTATATATATATATTCGATATATGTACATAACATATATCGGTATTTTGAGACCTGCGAAATGCAAATGGCAATTTGGCCAATGAAAAATTTGCAATTTCGATTGAAAATAATCTTATAGGGACACATATATGCTTAAGCATATAAATATATATGCGTATATGTGTGTATTGTAATGCATATTTAGGGGACTTTAGGTGTAAAGCTTCCACGTGGCAGCTGCCAATCGCAGGCATTTCAATTTACTCGAGGGAAAAGCCTCAGTTATCTAATCGTCCAGCCAGAATGGAAGATGGCCGATGGAGATGGAAGACGGGAGCTGCCAGCGGTTAGCGGACAATTATTCAAAATATGACCAAGGCCGAAATGCTTCCAAGAAGCATATGCAAAGTGAATCTTTAGCATAACAAATGCGCCCACTGGCGGCTTAGGATTAGAGCCGAAATGATGACTTTACGTTTCACAGCAGCCCCTTCGTCATCTTCATCGCAACTCTTGTTTCATGGGCGGGTTTTTGTTTGTGATGACTGGTAAACAAGCGGTGGTGACTTAGGGAGTAAGGGTGAAGGGATGGGGGGAGTAAGTAAAGCCACAACACGACGGGGAACTGTGGCTGCCGGCTAAAAGAGAACAATGCGCTGCCGTTTGGCAACATTAATCGAAATTGAATGCTGGATGGCCAGGAAGGAAAACAGGAAGGAAACACTGCAGCCCTGACTCATGCCCAGGCCGAAGAATTCCAGCCGAAATGAACTGAAAAACGAGGTCAACCTTTAACAATAGCCAGGAGAAGCGAAGAAAAACGGCAGTTGTCTTCGTCTCAGTAGCATTTAGGGGACAGGGGTCAGGGGTTAGTCGAGCTAAACCTGTATGAAGTCTTATGATTTATTTGGCTAAACAATTGATACGAGCCCCCTTCTGAAAAACTAGAAAGGAATTTGAAGAACTCTGGCGACGCGTTTCGTTCAACTCGTTGAGTTGAAACTGTGAACGAAGAAGAAGAAATATGTAAATAGGATTTATGGCAAACTTTTAACAGGATTTTAACACACACACACACACACACATGTACATACACATACAATACGACTACTCAGCAGGAGTTGAAAGTAGAGAGAGAGAGAGAGAGAGTGTGAGAGTGAGCACAGGATGTACAAGTATGAATGCAAACAGTTGAAAACATATTTATCCAAGTGAGTGGATTTCAACTTGTCGAGTTGTCCCTGTTGTCCGTGTGTGCTTGAGTGTGTATGTGTGTGTGTATGTGTGTGCTTGGCGTCGTTAAGCCCAAACGGATGTGAATCTCAACTTGCTTCTGTGACGAGTTCTCTCTTTCTCTCTCTCCCTGAATGAAATTTGAAAGTGAATAGGAATATTTTCAAACAAAGATTTGGTTATCTGTAATGCATCTACTTAATGTCTTAAGCCATCACTTGCCTTGTGAATAAATAAGTTTTCAGTTGCAGCTTCTTAACTATGATCTCCTCCTTTCTATTTCTTTGAGAGTGTATTTTATATTAGTCCTCTCCATAAATCTTCAAGTGTTTGTATTCAATTGTAATTGTAGTTCTTCTAGAATCTTCTCTCTTTACAAGGTGTCTTTTCTTCACTCAAAACCAAGGCTGCAAACCGGTTCGGTTCGGATTTTTAAGCAGCCTGAACCGGGTCATGAACCGAACTCTTGAAATTAAAAGGTTGGGTTAAAAAAAAACCAAAAATTACATAAATTTTATGGTTTTCTAATATTTCGCAATTATTTGAGACTACGGATTAAAATAAGTCATATTTGAATTTTCAAATCAATTTAAATTATCATCAAAATTTGATTTCTTATAAAAAAATAAATTTTATTAGCTCAAAATGTAGAGAAAAATTTATAAAAATACAAAAATTTTTTTTTATGAAATTAAACCAAGGTTCGAACCCAAACCTTGGGTTTAGGGGGTATATAAACCAATTCGCGAACCAAACCGATGTCTTGCTCTTTGGTTCAAGCCGCCGAACAAACCTTTAACCAAATTTTGGAGGCTTGCAGCCTTGTTCGAAACTACTACTCTTAATATCTCTATTTAGTGCCTTCTTCTTCATGTTAGCAGTTAGAAGTTTGGTTTTAGTTTCGCTTTAGAATTTTATTATTTATTTTTTTTAATTAGCATACAATTAACTCGGCTCAATCCTTACTTCATTACACAATTTTTTAATATTTATACGATATCTCCATTTTTTTTTTTGGTGTCTTGTCACAACAAATTACATCTGCATTTTAGGATGACTTCTTTTTTTTTAGTTTGCAAAGTAATTGGTTCGTTCAACTGTGCGGATCTTTTCTTTTGGACTGAGAAATACCTTAGAAATAACTCAGTTCATTCGCTTTTCATGGTGTCATTGTTAATACAGACGCACTTGGCCTGTCTTCACATTAGCCTGGTTGGCATCTTCCTTCATTGGTCTTTCCATTGTGTTTCCTACCACCAGACCACCCCCCTCCCCCTGCTGCTCCCCCTACTCCCCTTTGGTTTGTAGCAACATTGAAATGTCTTGCAGTTTGCTTTTCGGTTTGTCATGTGAAAATTAAGCCATCGTCCTTGCTCGTTTCCCTTCGTGCTCAGGTTCATCCCAAAAAGCTACTACGCAACTTTTGTTGTGTTGTGATGGGTGTTGTGATGGCTGTTGTTGCTGTTGTTGTTGCTGTGAGTTGTTGCCATTATAAAAGCAGCTCCCCGCCTCTCCTTTCATTTGCCAACTGTCGTCTCTGGCGGTATTTACGCTTTCAATAATTCATGCTTAAAGGATAATCAGGATATGCTTGTATGTAAATTTTGATAATGCCATTTGCCTGGCAGGCCTCTTGCTTGTGTGTGCGTGTGTGTGTGTTTGTGTGTGTTGGTATTGGTGCTGGCATGTGAGCCACACACACACACACACACACACACACACACACACACACACACACACATTCAAGTGCTTCCTCAAGCTGCCATTTTCACACCTTTGTGCTTGGCCCATTTTTCCCACTGCCAATTCCCCTTCCAGATGAGCTGCTTTTTCAGCTGCGTCTGCTTCGTTTTCGTTTTCGTTTTCTTCTCGTAATTTGCAAATCGAGTCTTGAGCTGCCGCCTGAGACGACTAAGCACCGCAGTTAGTCATTCCAGTTATTTACTCATTCATTTCATGCATTTATTCAATGAATTCCCCTCAAGACACCCTCTCTATCTCTCTCTGTCTCTCTGGCAGGTGCGACTCATTTGGCGTTCACGCATTTTTCTTTAGCTTGAATTTTTAAACAGCTACCCGCCAATTGCTTGGGGAGCTGTCAGCGCGCCCCATGAAATATGAGTCGCTCCCTGGAGATGCCAGCTGACTTCCCCCTCCCCCTCCCTCTCACTTTCTCTTTCTCTCGCTCTCTCTCGCTCCCTCTGCCATAAGAGTCACATGCTGTTGGCCCCGTTGGCATATGGCAGACTGAAATTGCTTTCAATCTCGGCAAGTTTGCGGTTTTCAAACAGTCCTGACGGACAGACAGACAGACAGACAGACAGACAGACAGACAGACAGACAGACAGAGGGAGGGAGCAAGGATATCCAGAGGTGGCCACAGGGTGTCAAGGGGTGTCACAGGCTACTGCTGACCAAATGGTTCTCCAAAACTTAGCTGACCAACAACATTTGCATGCAACAACAACAACAAAGCGTTGTAGATTTTCATATGTCGATAAATTAAAAAAAAAAAAAAAAAAAAAAAATATAGAGAAAATACAAACAGCAACAAACAAAATGGCAACTGTTACTGCTACTCTGTGTGCGTCTGTGTGTGTGCGTGCGAGTGTGTGTGTGTGCGAGTGTGTGGGCGTGGCAGTTGGCATATGCAAAATATCGTACGAAATGTGTTGCGAAATTCAATTTAGTTGGATTTTTATTTACTTTGCCACTGCTAACTGGGATTCTGAGTTCTGCCTCTCAGCTGGCGACTGACACAAACAGGTGCACAAGCTCGTATATCACTCAGGCTACCCCCACACCCACCCTCACCCTCACTCCCTTCTACAGCACCCCAGCGTGTAACCCTCTCACAAAATGTTTGTGTGTGCGTGCGCTGTTTAATCTTTCTTATCGATCAAATGTCATTTTTCAGTCGTTTTCGTTATTGCCGTGCCACACTTTGTTTGCCTTTTATACACGATCTCCCCTTTTTTTATATTGTTGTTGTTGTTCAACCCTCCCTCAGAGAATATTCGCATAAATTTACAAGCAATTTCTGTTATATTAACTAACATTGCAATATTTACATGACATATGCAGATTAGGGTAACCTTTCTAATCGATTATCTATCTACATTTCAAATTATTCCCCACATGAAACTCGCATTCATATATTTACATCTCATATTTCTACTTCATAAGCAATCTGTTTGCTTTCGATGAAATGTTATCTCTATGTGGCGTTATTTTAAAGACTCTTGATGAAACTCAAGACACTGAACACTTAACCTAACTGCATTTTGAATCATGTTTGTATATTGTTTGATTTAATATTTAAGTTTAAAATTTCAGATATTTACAATTAATTTTTTTTATAAATGTATTCAGTTTATAACTGTTAAATAAGGATTCTGAACTTACATTGTACAATAATACAAATATATTTAAATTACTTAGAAACATATTTAAGGAATTCCAATGGTCAAAACATTTACCGAAAACAAAATCTGAACTTAAATCAAACAAAAAACTTGATTTAAGAAAATCTAAGATCATTAATCTTCAGACGCCGCTTTGATTTGATTTTATTAAAAAATTTCAAATTTAAATTTGTTGTCATAAATTGTTTCTGGTAAAAAATATGTACAAAAAAAATATATATTTTTTAAAATATTATAATATTGAAGAGTCTTATAAAAATGCATGTTGCATCTATTAAAAACACAATTTCATAAAATATATTTTTTTGCAATATGTAACTTAAAATTGAACTTATTTTTTAGTTATCTGATAAGGAATAAACGTACTCAATAGATTTATGGTTGACAACTCTATTGTATTTGAGCGGCAATAAAATCAATTTACCTCTATTGAATGTATTATTTTTACTTTACATATTTATTTAATTTTCATTCATACATCTAATTAAAAATTATATTATTTTAATTTATATGTCTTATTTAAATGTTCTTTAAATTGTTTCCATGCACGACAACTAAATGAATGAAATGATAAAAAAACTTGTAAAAAGGATTTGACTTGCAACTTTCGGATTGTTTTAATGAATATCAGCTGAATTTAACCTGTGGCAACAGGAAGTTTTTCATTCAGACACTTGACGTTGGGTTTTTGGCCAGACAAAATGTTGCATTCTTTTTGGCGCATAAACATGCAACATTTTGAGCAGAAAATTGCATGGTGCAAGAGTGCAGTCTGCAGTTAAGTTGCAACTTTGTTGCCGCATTTTATGCGACAATAATTAAAATAGTTTCTGCCTATCGTCACATTACGCATACGCAGCGTTGTCGCCCTCGCTCATGTATGTAATTTATAATGCGACAGCAACTTCCGCATGGTTGTTGTTGTTGTTGTTGCTGTTGTAGTTGTTGCTGTTGTTGTTTTTGCTGTGTGTCTACCTGGCACTTATGAATATTTGTAGCAACTTCCCCTTCGGCAGCTGGCTTTGCTTTGTGCCAGCTAAAAGCGCGCAATTTGCATAGTTGTAAGTTGTGTGTCGCGTGCTGTTGTCTGTCATAAGTTTACGGTGGGGATTTCGGGCGCATGTTTTATGCATGCGTTGACATCGTTCGCAAATGACGTGGACCAACCGGATAGCCGGGCCCAGCCAGTCAACAGACAGAGAGAGAGAGAGGGGAGCAAAACAGAAGAGAAGAAATGGGGAACACTTGATGCAGCTCAGCAGTTTCGGTTCACCAGTCATAAATCAAAAATAATTACTTTTTGCTGCCCGAGAGCTTAGCATACTTATTTGGGCTCACTTTGCCCAGCCTATTGACTGGCAATGAAGCCATGTCCTCTCCTGCCCCTCCCCCTTCCTCTTGGCCATGTTGTTAAGCGTCCAATTAGCCTGGCCGCCAACACTGACGCTTGTTCTGACGCCGAGGGCGACGCCTTCTTCTGTTGCGTTATGCAGCCCGCCAATTTGAACGAGTCTCGTGTCCTTGAGCCTCAGATAGAAGGAGACAGAAAGGAGAGTCTGTGTGTAAAAGAGAGAGAGAGAGAAAGAGTCTGACAGCTGCTGCTGTGGTTGTGTCCTTGCAAGAGCAGAAATCAATCAGAGTGTCACTCCCACGCATTCCATGCCACATCATCATTTGCCATCAACATCCCTGCTAGTATTTTACAAATTTCGATGTAACAACTGCAGCCAAGAAATCGAGATATCGCTTAACAAAACTGACGCCTCATTGTTAAAAGAGTATTTTTATTTTTAGATTTGAATTAAGATTCAATTGTGCTTATGTAGTACAATAGGACTGAAAACAATAACAATCAAGGGCTGTGGCACGCCCACAGCTGTGAGGCAATCTGAATTCGCTTCACTTTTAATTGATTTCAATTCTTTATTTATACACATGTGGGTATTGTACTTTTTCGCATTTATGTGTGCGAAACACCCTATGAAAATGCAATTGAGATGGCATCTAAAATGCATTCGCAGTATTTGTCTGATTTGAGTATATTTACAGATGAAAATAACGAGCTAAATTAATTTATTTGATAGTCTTTTACTAATTACTTTAGGTCATATTCAAGCTCTTGTATTTTTAAATCTATTTTCACAGTACTTTCATTAAAAATTCTATTCGGCATTTATTCGTCGGAAGAATGTTAGATATATATATATTGAAATTCTATAGCAACAGTCGTTTTGTCTTATTTTATTAGAGTATTATATTAAATTCCGACATAAATTATTTTATTTAACAATTTTAAAGAGAAAATTATTTAAAATGGTTAAAAATACTTTTAATTGTTAATATTTCGCTTTTCTTTTTTTCGCTTAAAGAAGCCAAAAGATGTAATTTGTATTTATTATTTTCAGTTACAGGATATATACGAGTCGTAACTATTTGTTGTTTTGGTTTCAGCGTGTTACATAAATACATTATTCTTTTGCATTTTATTTTTTTTTGGTTTTCAATTTCAAATTGAATTTGTCGCCAATGGCACAGGACGAAGGAGCTTAAAATAATGAAAATAAATACAATTATAAGGCAAACGAAAAGGGAATTATTCAACGCGATGCGACGCTTGGTAGGACAATGCCACATCAGAATCGGCACGTAACCAGCACGCCCACCAAAGTCCCTCAATCCACCCTCGCTTTACAGCAAAAACAAACACATGGAAGCAGAAACAAAAGTACGAAATAAAGTTAAAAAAAAAAGAAGAAATATAGAAAGGAAAGGAAGATAACCCTCTGACGGCGACCCCCGTGGCAATCATGTTGACAGGCAACTTGAAGACAGTTTTCAAATAATTTCCATTCGCCAGGGCGCTGAGTGACTTTTGATGTGGCATGCCACCTAACTAACACCCCCGCCCCCCCGGCATTTGGCCTGGTCAACACTTGGGCCAGAGTGATAAGAGCGAGTCGCATTCTCTCGCTCTCTTACTGCTTTACTCTCTCTTTTCCATTGTTTTTTTTTTGTTTTTTTTTGTTTTGCCATATCAGCAATTTGCAACGACAAGCGGCATTCAACGCACCGAAAACCGTTTAAACTTTGCAACTTGTTTGCACGCATTTTGGGCTATTGTTGCACCACCCCTTCCCTGTCACGTCATGCCCCGAACCGCCCCGCCCCGCCCCTTTCCACGCCTAGCTACAATGTGATCTGACTTTCAGTTGCCAACAGCTTGCAACTTTGGTTCTGGGCAAATTCAATTTCCTAAGTGTTGCAAAAGCTCGCGGCGTCCAGTGGCTAATGCTAATGCAGCTCTCGACCGCGACGCAGACGGCGACTGCAGCGGCGACAGCGAAAGCTTAGAGTCGCATTAAGTGTTGAATGAATGCGTCTACCGTCTGCCGTCTGCCGTCTGTTGTTCACCTGTTGTCCTGTCGCTAGTTGTAACTTGTGACGGGCTTTTGTTTGCCACACTAAGCCGACTGGCTGCCAACACAAAACACCTTCCCTCCTCCCTTGCTACACTGAAAAAAAGAATAACTTCTTAAATCAAGAACAATCATCTTATAGCCTATTTTCACGACAGCACATTTGGCTCATTCGACGCCATTTTCAACATTCGGCCCAATTGTGGACTTATAGCCTATTTCCACGACAGCACATTTGGCTCATTCGACGCCATTTTCAACATTCGGCCCAAATGTGGACTTCATTTTAGTACAAAATTCGAATGATCATTTTGCCTTATTCATAATGAATGTGAAGATTTTTTGCTATTCGCCCCGGCGAATTTCAGTATTTTTTTAATAGAACACGCGATGTTTATCGATAAGCTCGTGAAAAATAAAAATGATCACCTTAACCAGCTGTTTTCTTCAATAAAAACGGTAGGCATTAAATTTGCGCCATAATAATATCAAAATAAATGTTAATATGTTGTTATTGTCAGCTTTTTATAATTTGTGCACAGAAACCGAACAGCTGATTTGCTTTAGGTGAGTATCAAATGTCTTAACAGCTTCACATTTGGTCGTGAAAAGCCAAATATGAGCCACATTCAAATGTGAGCAAATGTGGCAAATGTGAATGGTCGTGGAAATAGCCTATTAAATATTTTGTTCTTAAAATAAGAACATTTTAAGACCATATTACTAATACTAAGAATATTATTCTAATAAATTAAAGTTCTTAATACAAGAATAAAAATTTTAAATTGTTAGGAAAGTATAAGTATGTACGGTTCGAACTCCACTCGTAACCAATTAAAACAACATTCAAAAAATTGCCAAGACAAGACAGAAAAAATGTATAAAATTCTAAATAAGAACAAAAAAAAAATTTTTCAAATCATTTTTAATTTTTTTCTTTTTTGATTTAAATTTCAAGCACATTTATTCTTAAAACCAAGATGTGTTTTCTTAATCTAAGAATTTTATGTTCTCGACGCATTTTTAACTTCAAAATTCAAAGTTTTGCGACCAAAATCTTGATTTTAGAACATTTTTT
Organism: Drosophila innubila; assembly: GCF_004354385.1. Classification (NCBI taxonomy): domain Eukaryota; kingdom Metazoa; phylum Arthropoda; class Insecta; order Diptera; family Drosophilidae; genus Drosophila; species Drosophila innubila. Next base: position 21,342,664 of record NC_047626.1, read on the forward strand.
TATCAGTGTACTGCCCCTCCCACTCCTTCTCTCTTGTGCATTTGAGATTTGTGCGCCAAAAGTTTTAAGCGGAAGCATTCCAAAGGCGCCAAGTCCGGCAAACTAAGTCGAAAAGTGGAATAAAGGGTACTACGAGCGTAGGGGGAATAGACAGAGGATTGTATGAAGAAAAAGGTGCTTGCCACACGCAACAGCCACAACGGTGCATGTGCATTTTCTTGAATTTTCTAAGCCGCATCAGCTGCCGTTGCATTGTTTTGCAGTTGTGCAAAAACTTTCCCAAGAATTTCGTTTGCCATTCTCTGCTTAATTTTCTTTGATTCGAGTTATTCTCTCTCTCTACCTCTTATTTTTTATGTTTTCCAAAAGTTATTTAATCTATTTCATATATTCTTTATATTTATTACATTAAAATTGTATTCAACAATGAGTTTATATTATTTATTATCAACTTTTTTTAAATATTCACACATTTTTTCATTTAATTTAGCATTTTTAGCATATCTTTCAGATACTCTTTTTTGACGCTTTTTGCATTTACTTTACAGAAAAAGTGTTCGACTTAACTTCTGCTACATAATTTAAATTGGCTTGGTTGCTTTTAGTATCTACCAAATTATAATTGTGCACATATTAAATGAATTAATAATAAATTGTCTATAATTTAATATTTCTAAAAACTTTTAATGTTCTTGGTATTTTTTTTTTAAGTTGGATTAGCAGTTGTTTTAGAAGTTTACACTTTAGCTGTCGTTTTCATCACTTAATCAATTTTTTGGTATTTTATTTAGTTTAGTTTTTAAACATTTTATATGTAAGTAAATTTATATAATTTTTTTTGTTTGCTGTTATTTTGTCTTGATTAAAGTTTGTTTATTATTTTCAGTATACTTTTCATTAGATTTTAATTGAGCACTCTGCCACTGCATTCATTTATTCTATTCTATTGAAATTGAATTGTTGTTTCTCAGAGTTTCTTTTTTAAATCAGTATTTTTGAGGTTGTTAATTGAATTTTCAGTATTTTTCTTGTTAGTTTACAATTTGAGCTTAAGTGGAAAAAGTTAAGTTTGACATGTTGTCAAATACCATGTTGCAATTAGAAACGCATTAAATTGAGACAAATCAAAAGTAAAGTGACTGCAGAACTCAAATGCCCAGAGACAGATAGAGAAAGAGGGAAAGTGAGAGAGTGGGAGGTAGAAAGCAGAGCAATGATTAAGCCATTTGCCGGTGGACGCAGATTTGAACGAAAAATCTATGCTGAAATCTATGAGCAGGATGTGAAGGACATGGACATGGGTTCTGGAATTGCTGTCCAATGCAGCTGCCACATGAATCTAACACTATATCTGTGTGTGTGTGTGTGTGTGTGTGTGTGTGTGTGTGTGTGTGTGTGTGTGTGTGTGTGCGTGTGTTTATGTGCGATAAATACACTGATGCAGGCATTTTATCAGGCGAAAGTTTTGCGCTTTGGCGTTTCATTAAAGTTGCTGGCGCACAAAAGTATGCTACAAAATACTAGAGCACATATAAAAACATATAAATATATGTGTCTCTCTGTCTGAGCGTGTGTATGAGTGTGTGTGCGTATGTATGTGTGCCCTAGCAAAAGTTGTAGCCTGCTATCAGTTACTTTTACAATGAGCAAAAGAGACGGCAACGTTCACATTATGAAGATAAGCCTTAGAAAACAAAGGGGCTTCCCAACCCCCACCTTATCCAGTGAAAACACAGCCTCAGCCTCTCTCCCTTCTTCATCTCTCTCTCTCTCTCTCTCTCTCTCTCTCTGTCTGTGCGTGTGTGAGCCAAAACGTTTTGACTTGTCCTAGTCTCGTTGCCGTTTGTTACTTTGCTTTTTATACTCTTGTTCGGAGAAATTGTTATGCCCTGCGTTGTGAACTCTGTCAGGCATTTACTTACATTCACAAGTACACAAAAGGATATTAATTCCTGATCAGCTTAGGCTACTGTCTGTCTTCAGTAACCTGCCCATTCCATATGCTCGTGTCTTGTCTCAAACCTAATTAACATTTCAATTTAAAGGGTATTTCAGCTTATCTACGTTAATTTCACATTAAAGAGTATTCCAGCTTCGACTCGTTGCGTTGCGTCTTAATACCCTGCATAAGCTCTATGTATATAACAATTTATTCGCTATAAAGCTATGCAAATTTATGTAAGAGCCTTAAAAGAGACTAGTTAGATATAGCCTTGTCCCACTGTACTGTTTTACTGCCTGGACTTTAAGAGTCACATTCTACGCTTGCGATAGTATCGCGATACTATTCTTATCCATTAAGACGAAATTAAGATTTATTTGTACATTTACAGAAGAAGCAAGAAGTATTACAATTATCTTTGAAGAAGTGAAATTAATATAATGTTAACTAATATTGATTACCGCCTAAATTAATATATCGTTTGATTTTTCGTAACTGATGGTCTGTAATTTTTAAAGTAAGCATTTAAAGGGTATCTTTTAGTCTGCCAATTTATAGCCAACTCATTTCTTATTATTTTTTTTTTTTTTTTGCATATTTATAGTCGTGGCTTTTAGTACCCAAATGGGGCTTCTTTTGGTTCTGTTTCTACCCGCTCTCCCCCAAAACAAAAAATATAAATGAAAGTTGTTACTTTCACTGTATTTCTGTGTGTGTGTGTGTCTCTATCTGTCTATATATGTATGTGTGTATGTGTGTTGAACACACACAAATCAAAAACTTTTACTTACCCCTCCCACGACACAGCTTCCCCCTTCCCCACTCTCTCTCTCCCTCTTCCTATATGCTTTTGGCCATAGACTATTAACTGCTGGCACGCCTCATTCAGCTCATCCTCTGCCAACGCCCATCGACTGTTGGCCAAAAACACACGCACTGCCAACTAGGTTCATTTATCTACGGGCTTCTCTCATAGTTCTTATTGCTGTTGTTGTTGTTGTTGTTGTCTTTTAAGATTGGCTTTGGCTTTGTCTTTGTCTTCAGATACATTTTCATTTTGCTGCCGGCCTGTACGAAATTTAAAACAATATTTACGCGCTGCATCAACAACAACAATAACAATAACAACTACAAAAAAAAAAAAAAATTGGTAACATTTATTATATAAACAGCATAAGCAAGTGGCCCAAAAAAAAGCAGGCAAAAAGCAAACGTTAACAGCAACTGAAAACAGGCAACGACATTAAGAACGACACCAGAGACTTAAACTGAGAATGAGATAGAGACAGAGACAGCAGCCAGAGAAAGAGACAGCAACAGCGACAGAGATGGAGATGGAGATGGAGACAGTTATTGAGTGCAAGAGTGTAAGAGAATGAGACTGAGAAATGGCATTGGACTCGGACTTGGTAAGGGTAACGAAGAAGATGTGAACCGAAAACGAGCCTCAAAAAGCGCTTTCAAATTTTCGTCAACAAGGCAAAGTTGTAGACAAAGAGAGGAAGACTGAGAGAGAGAGGGAGAGGGAGAAAGCTGCTGATGAAGTGGAAGAGGAAGAAATGTGACTGTCACTCAGTGTACAGTTAGTATGCTTGTTGTCATTTGCTTTTTACTTTGCTTTCTTTTGCCACTGTATTTTTTTTTTTTTTTGGTCGCAATTTTTGGCTGAGTGCTTCATGGGTGTGTGTGTGTGTGTGTGTGTTTGAGTGTTGCTGTGTCTTTATTGCTTTAAGTAAGCAATTTGAAATTTGAGCTGCGACAACAACAGCAACAACAACAACAAATGGCAACAGCACAAAGACAGCTTCACTTAATGTTTGCTGTGAGTTACTCGAAAATGTATTTGTTTGACTGAGTTGAATGCCTTAATATATAGGTGTGTTTGTGTGTGATTTAAGGGTTAATTTAACATAAAATTAAAAGCAGTTTTCTTAAGCAACTCAACTAAACTTTGCACTGACTGATGGCCGCTCTGCGTAATTGGAAAATTGAAAAGCAGACGCAAATGCAAAAGCATTTTGAATGCCAACGCGGCACTTGACTCAGCAGAGCCTGAAAAATTTCTAATTACAATAATTAATGCGAGCAAACAGAGAAAGAGAGAGAGCGGGAGAGAGGGAGAGGGGCAGGAAGAGAGAGGTGAGACAAAGATGGCGTATTGCCAAGGCTTTGCTTGGAGAATTTGAAGCGACGACAATGCCGTACAACATGTCGTATACTCAATTTCCAGCAAGCGACGTGCGCTCACGTACCACAAGAAGCAAAAAAAAGGAATCTCTCTCTTATTTTGGGAGTGGGACAAAATGGCACTGGTAGTGGAAGTGGGAGAAGAGCAGAGAATAGATGACGACGGTGTCTTTCACTTTAGTCGCTCATCACATTTGTCATGTGCAGCGCAACACAACACAACATTCACACGCCGACATACAAATAAAATTCATTTAAAGCTGATAACAACAACAACAACAACTTACATATATAGCAACTACAACTGAATACAAAGACTTCAGCTTATCTTCGGCACGCCGAATATTAGATATCCTTGTAGAACCCAGCGAGGTCGGTTTAGATACTATATATACGGAAAGTTTTGTGCTAGTTTGAATTTCTTGCAACTTTAGTTTTTGATTTTTGTGGACTGTATTTTGTATTTTATTTATTATTATTTAAATTTGTTATTATTGAGCAGCTATATTTAAAAATTTGAAGCTGATATAAATTACACAATTCTGCAGTTTGTTCAAGGCAATCATTTCGTTGCCTTTTTTTCGAACTATTTTTTATGACAGCTATTTGGTAATACTAACCAAAATGCAAAACGAACAACCTGTTCGAAGTTTTAACCAGATAAGTAGCTATAAAACTATGAAATTAGTTCGCATAGATGCAGAAAAACATCACTATATCGGCTCAGCTCGTTGTCCTGATATATAATAATTAATGGGGCGTTTCACATTTCATGACATAAACATTATATCCTGTACAAGGATATAAAAAAAAACAAGTGGGAAAGGCTATTGTCAAGTTCCCGAAAATAGGATACCCGTTACTTATTTCAATATATATAGAAGACTTTAACGAAATTACTACCTAATGAAAACTACTGCATACTTTTAGGTGATTGTATTGAAATAATAACTTTACTAATAACTTTGGTTAGCTATTACTCCTGTTCTACTTGTCCGATCTTGCTTCGGTTAAGTGATATTATAGATAATATAAATAGATAACGTTAATTACCATAAAAGCTGTATTTTCTTAAAAACTGTGGGTGTGGTGGCTTTTCGCGATTTGCGGGGACGAAAGGGGGCGAGTAAAAATTTAAAAAATAAGCTTGACCTGCGAGAGGTCTATAAAAATCTGTGTGCCAAATTTGGTATCTCTATCTCCTATAGTCTCTGAGATCTAGGCGCTCACACGGACGGACAGACGGACTTGGCTATATCCACTCGGCTGATGATGCTGATCAAGAATATGTATACTTTATGGGGTCGGAGATGCCTCCTTCTCATTGTTACATACATTCCAATGAACACAATATACTCTTTTACTTATTTTTTAAGTAACGGGTATAATATGGAGAAAATGCTGAGACAGCGACTATGCGTTGTGATGATTACACATAAAAATGCGGAATCCAATGGATTGCAATTGACAGTCGAGCAGCAGGTGAGGACAATAATGATGAGGATTATAAAGATGATGATGATGATAAATGAAACAACAGCAACAAATTTATGACCTCATAATGGAAACCAACATATCTTAAATCATAGGAATGCTCTCAAAAGCCAAAGATGAAAACGTAATACTTTCATCTAAAACATAAGATAAAGCCTACATTCAAATCCTTATGTCAAGCACTTTAATTTGGCTTTCAAGTTTTCCAATGTGGACATTGCACTTGGCTTGCATTAGATGGACTGTCAATATTCGATTTGTGATCTTTTGCTATAGTTAAAGTTTCTGTCTTGAGATGGTCAACAACTGATTAATATATCATATATATCTTTATTGAATCTATTAGACGATTTTGAAGAAAGAGAAACTCAGGAAAGTGGCTTATCTAAATATCAGAATTTTTTTGAGATTAAGTTTTCTGATGGTCTATAGAGGAGGTGAAAGAAATCTCAAATGTTTTTAAAAGTAATTTATTTTTAGCTTTGGAAAGGAATATTAATTACAGTTATGGAAGAAGCATCAGCTGCTAATATGAGCACATACTAACCGAACGTAAACATACCCATTAACACTATAAACTAATTAACTAATACATAATTAAATTCATTACAAATAACACATTACGTATACGTAATATGCATTCATATTATGTTTAATTACAATTGTTAAAGTCCAGTAGGTAAATGATAATATAGAGTCTTTGCTGCTGCTGACGCACAGCTTAAGCAGCTGCAATATATATTAATAATAATAAGTCATGATAATTTTACATGTGCAACGCGTCGTATGCGCAATGTGCGCGCTCGTTTCTTTTTTGTTCCATATGTTTACGTGTCTGCATTTGAGTTAGTGAGTTGCTCAACTACCGAACGTATGTCCGTCTGTCTATCTGTCTGTCTGTTTAACTGCGACTATGTGTATCTGTGTGTGTGTGCGTGTGTGTATGAGTTTGAATTAGCACATGTACGTGTCACATTCAGACAGAGTCGCGATAGCATCGCATTTTCACATGCCGAATGCAAATAGCGACTACCGAGTAGCAAGTACCAACTACCAACTACCAATTACCGAGTACCGAGAACCGAGTACCGAGTACTGAGTGCTGAGCACCAAAATACCAACCATCAAGTACTTTTCTCACATTTTCAGTACTTTGTGCATCTCATCTATGTATTTGCCCTTTGGCATTTACTTTTGCCATTTGCCTCGATTTCCGGACACTTTGCAAAATTTACATGCAAAACACGGCGGCGATTTGAGCACAGATTTGTCCAAACAGCTCCCGATATAAGTACTAATATCATTAAAGTCAAATCTACTTCAGTTTTATTCTAAAGTCTAAAATGTTTAATTTTCTTTAATATGCTAATGAAGTTTTCTTTACAAATGTTTAAAGAAGTAAATATAAAAATAGTTTCTACGACGTTCTTAAATTTATAGACACTCTGATTCCTTGAGAGTAAAATCGAATCTCGATATCATATAGCATTAAGAGAGTTTTCATTTATAATTAGCCGAGATTAATTGAAAATTTGCGATACATAGATAATATCTAACTCAAAATAATTTGATCAGATTCTGAATTATATATTAATAGTAGCACACTGAGAAAAAAATCAGGAATCAAGCCAAGCCCGAAAATTCTTGATTCAAGAACGAAATTCTAAATTTAAGAATTTCTATAAATTCTTGATATCAAGAGCGTTCTGATAAGTCAAGCACGTTTCAGGATTGTTTTAAGAATATTATGGTTTCGATATAATCCCAAGATATACTTAATTTTAGACTGTTTTTTTTGTAAAATTGGGATTAGTTTGAGAACATTTTGTACTTACTTTAAGAGCATTTCAGTCTTATAACTTCAAAACGTACTAGATTTCAGTATATGTCATACTTAATTCAAGTCATTTAAATTCTGTAACTGAGTACAAAAACATTTTAAAACAAAAATACGAAACTAATAAGCAATCGCACTTACAGAAGTATTTATAGATCAGGATTAAACATGTTATATTTTAGAACGAAAAAGTCTTTATTTAGTAAACATTATTCTTACTTTAAGAATTTGGTTCTTATTTTTTAATTTTTAACGGCTATTTATGCTTTAAGAATGATTCGCTCTTAAAGTAAGACAATTAGAGACTGAATGTCTAGACCGAAACAGGATTAATTTAAGAAATATTTTTTATAGAACGAATCGAATTGCATTTTTCTGAGTGTAGTCATTTCAACTACTACGCCATATAGCTTATCGGTAAGAGCATTAGGGAATTGTTTCAAAATTGTCGAGAAAATTGTAGGTTCTCCAAAGTAAATAAAAATATCAGAGTCAAGTCGAATATAACTTAAATATCGATTCAATTGGCATAGATCCGCAGCACTTTGCTGTCAGTGTCTAATACAATGGCCCCGCAAGGTATTCGACGCCGTAGAGCAGCATCAGCTTATCGATAACAGCATCGGGCACTCTTCGGGCACTTAATTCTCAATTACCAATGGGGACAAAATGTTTCGCAATGCGCAAAACTTTTGGTCCGTAAAAAACTGAAGCTCAAATATTGTGTACAAATGCCCCGGAGTGCAAATGGAGGCCACAGCTTTCAGTTTAAACACACACAGACACACACATACACACACATACAGTCACAACATACACCTCCACACAGTGTGTGAGATATGGGTTGGGGGAGGAAGGTCTAGGGGGAGAGCAACGCCATTGGCGTCTTTCCTTTTGTATTTTATAAATTGTGTGAATTTTAACACTTGATATTCTTTTAATGAATTATTTGCCCCACAACGTTGTCGACATTATTTAAATTTTTCAACTATTTTGCATGCCCAACAAACGTCTTTGGCCAACGGCCAGGGGGTGACTGGAGGTGGGGGGCAATAGGCTGTAAAAGTCAGTTGCAAATGGGCAGCCAGTTGGGTAAAACTTTTCAAGCAAATAGCTTGCAATTGAGTTATTTATTGTGTGTGTGTGTGTGTGTGTGTGTATATGTTTTGCTTGTTTGTGTTATGCATGCGTGTGTGTGTGTGTGTGTGTGTGTGTGTGGCCCAACACAAAAATGGCCAAATTACGAGCCAGACGAGCGACCCACTCCAGCCAACCAGCCAACCAGTCAACAAGCAAACCTTCCTTCTTCTTCAGCCCCTGCACCCCTGCTCCCCTTCTCGCCGCCTATACCCTTCTCAATACTTGCTTTTGCCTGAGTATTCGTATACTCGTATTCCTCATCATTTTGTTGCCTGTGCTTTTGCCGCTGGCCAACGGCCGTTTTATTCGGCTTTGTTTTGTTTTGGTCTTGTGGCTGGCACTTTTGATTGTCCTGGCCATAATATTTGTTGCTGTTGTTGCTATTGTTATTGTTGCTGTTGCTGTTGTGCGTCCATTGTTATTATGTATTTGTCTATGTGGCCGAACGCAATTTGCAGGCGAAAAATAAAAAGGATAAACGAAATGAAACAAAATGTAGCGAAAATTAAAACAGGGAAATGTTTTGCCGACTGGCAAATGGCACACATCAGGATTCAGGATCAGGACGAAAGCTGACGCTCGATTGCCTCTTTACAACACTTGCCACAGCACTTGCCCAAACACACATACACACACACACACTCTCACACATGGGATGCGGTGAGCCACAGGAGGCGCTTTAAAAGTTCATTGTTGAGCCCTCGCCCTTAGCCCAGAAGAACCCGTCACTCTCTCTCTGTCTCTCTGTCCCTCCCCCTTTCTTTTGCATGGGCTAGCAAATCCGTTTTAGCCTTCTTTTGGCCACCTTAAGAAAACTTGGCCAACAACTTTTACAATAGCGCCGCAAGTCATGCAACGCACGCCCATTTGAAGGCAAATGTATTTAAGCAAAGTTTTCAATGCGCCATCTAGCGGCTTCAAAGGGACAACAGTAGCTGAGGCGGTGAGGGAGATGGCGCTAGAGTTGGGTGGATAAAAGAGTAGATCGCAAATGTTTGATAAGTCGACAGAAACCAGTGTAATTGTAAAATGAATGCAAATAAATGTATTCATGAGTGCATTTGTGAATGTTTGTGTGAATATTCATAATATATTGTGACGAAAACGAGGAATAGAAAGTTGCTCTGCAATTTATGAATGTACTCATGAGTGCATTTATGCATATTTGTGAGTGTACTCATGAATACTTGTGAGCTTACAGAGGGAGAGTATAAAAGGACAGACCAAAAGATGGAAAAAGGCAGCTGCAACATGTCTTAAAAATATGTTTAAAAATTCATTGACGAGTATTTGTGAATACAGCAGGGAAAAATAGCGGTACCGGTACCGGAACAGTTAACCAAAACTAACCGTTTCCTTTTTCCGTTTTTGCGGAACCGGACCCATTACCAATTTGATCTGATTTTTAGAATGTAATACATCTCAAATTTTATTTGTGAGTATATTCGTGAATGGTTGTGAATATCCAGCACGAGTGTATTCAGGAGCATTCTTTTAGAAAGAATTTATTCCTGTTCATTAATACTGTACTGATAAATATGTATACTTGAAATACATAAAACTCAATAAATTTGATTTATTAAATTTTGAAAAAAAAAAAACGTTTCAACGAATACGAGTGTATTCACAACTATATTTGACAAGATTATGTTACTGCTTGTTCATCACAATATGTATGTGTGTCTGGCAGCGTTCATGATTGTTTTTGAGTCTATTCATGACTGCTGGTTCATGAATGGCAGTTAAAATGCAAAATGAGTGCACACCCATACGAATAAATGAATAACTGTGCAAATAAGTGTGAGCAATCATCAAAACAGATTTATCAAAGAGCCATATGGCTTTAAATGCGCTCAGATATGGGCCCAAATGGGGGCGCCATTCTGGCAGGGTGATCGGGGAGTACAGACAAAGGGCACAAGGGGATGGTGGAAGATTGGGTAAAGCATCACTTGCTGTCGGGCAGTTTTTCGCTCGCGAAATCAACGAAATGTTAAATAAGCAAAACGTGACTTTATTCGCAAAATGATGAGGCCAGCAGGGAGACAGGGTGTAGGTCGGGGGCAGGGAAGTGTGGTAGGGACGGGTGATGGGGAAGGAAGGCAACCCAGCTGTACAAGCTTCGGCTCCAGGCCAAATTCAGGCAGCTTAACACCTTGCTAGGCAATAGCTCGGCTTTTTGTTGGGCTTTTAGTGCTGCTGGCAGCTGACAACACCCAAAAATATATTTATACATACAAAAATATATTCCATAAGCACACTGTAAGATATACACAGTACCCTGAGTAAATCAAAATAAAAGTCTTTAAGCTATATTAGAATCTGACTTAGTTTTGAACATACAAAAAATCGGACTTTATTTTTAACTTAAAATTTGTATTAAAAAATTCTTATTGAAGTAATACATGTATTTAACTTTAAATAATCTACGATATTTTTTTAAATATTAAAGATAATTTGCAGACAACATTTTCAATAAGAGTTCTTGTTTATATAGGACTTTAAAAGATATTCAACATAACTTTATTTTTTTTTGAATTTTATTTAACAGTCATTGAAAACTTTTATTTGTGACTTTTAAAATAAAAATAAAAAATACGTCTTATTTTAAATTTTTATTGAAAAAATCAAGAAGAAGTGTTATTTTTTAATTTTTGAACTTTTTAAATAAAAAAAAAAAATGTTATTTCATGACATTAAAATAAAAGTTTGGTAATAAGTGTTAAGTTCCAATTTTAATCTTTAAATTTTTAAAACTTATAACAGTTACGGTCCCTGCATTTACAAATTGCCTTAAATGAAAGTAAATCTAGTATAATTTTAGGAAAGAAAATAGTGAAGTTGCTAAAGATTTATATTTGAAATACTTAGCTTTCTTGTTATATTTAGTAACTTAAAGTAATAACACAACATAACCTGTAGGGAAGCATTCATTATTTTAACTTCACTATTTTAAGTTAGTTTTTCTCTAACTGTATGCTATATACTATAAGTAGAATTGTATGGATGTTTATGTAGAAAAAAACATGCTAGCCAAAAACTGCTGACAGCATTTACGAAATTGGGCTGCTGAAATGGGCAGGAGAAGGTATTGGGATTGGTATGCGGGGGATGAGGGTGTAGTAACTGGGAGGGGAAGGAGGCAGTGCGTCTGACAGGCGTCGTGGTATTAAAGCTGCCATAAAGCTCACATCAATGCGCCAATAAAGCCGTTCCCATGTCAGTTCATAGGTGTGCTTTTTTCTGTATATTTTGTTATATGTTTTTTGTTTTTTTTTTGTTTTTAGTTTTGTTAAAACCAAAGTTTGTCATAAAGTGTCAAAGTGAATTGAAAATTTCCATTTAAGCGCAGCAAATCTGCAAAATCCGACCCAGAGGCGACCGCAATGACCGCACGGCAAAACCACAGCCATAACATCACCACCAACAACTAGCAACAGCAACAACAACAACAACAATATAGCCAGGCAAACTAAAACGATGATAACTGTGTCAAGTTGCGTGTCAATCAAAAATAAAGCTCTCAATATGATTGACCCATCCCCATAGATACTACACACAAAGCGTTTTCAACTTGTCAATTATATTTAGTATTATCATCGTAATCGCTTTAGGAGTTAGTTTCAAAGTATATTATTATGATCTGAGTGCTTAAACGATTTAATCTGCAACCTAAAATTTCACCTTTATAACTTTGTAATTGCATTATGTGTGTGTTTCAACTCGGCGAGTGTGAACCTACAGAAGGATAATAATTTAATGAAGTTAAATGTGCACTAAAATTCAAAAACCCTTTTGCCAGTTTTATCGTTAAATTTTAAATTCCTTTTGTAGAAATTTTTATAGTTTTTTTTTAAAAATATTTTTTTAACTTATTTGTATATATAAGGAAAATCCTTTTCTTTCGATCTATTGAGTTATAAAAATATTTTTTTTTCTACTACTAAAACAACATATGAAACAGTTCAAACTTGATATTAGTTCATTAAAAATCGTTGTAATTATTCGCTAATATTTTTATTTTATTAAATTAAATAAAATTCCCTTGTTTTTCATTCGTTTTCGCGAGTATTTCAAGCCACTGTGCAACCATTTTCTAAACCTTTCTTCGTAATTTATTTGCTTCTTGGACCTTATTAAGCTCAACCAGTCTAATCAAACATTTCATCATCATACCTGACACTTAATCACAGGGATAATCATTTGTTAAAGCTGAAAAATTAATGCTAAGTAATTGGACTTTCATTTCTACGGCCTCATTAAATTAAATCTGAAATTAAAGTTAAATGCAATAAATAAACAACAAATTTAATTCAAACATGATGCAAGTTAGATATTTCTTTAAGAGCTTAAGCAAAAGTTGATTGTTTTTCGGGTAAATCAGTTGGATTGCTTAAAAGCCAAGTTTTTGTTCACCTTGGATTTAAGCATGTGGCAGTAACAGTCTAACACAACTAACAGCACTCACACACACATAGAGATAGAGAGAGAGAGGACAAGTGGGAGCGAGGGAGATAGAGAAAAATAGAAAAAATTGCCTTGCTTGGAAGATGGATACTTTTGGCGGTGAGTCCTTTGCCATATGACCCATTGTATGCTGGCGTTGTCTTCTTGTGCTTGTCCTTGTTCATCTCATTTTCTTATTCTCTGCTTCTTTCACTTCTCGCTTCGTGTGTGTGCGTGTGTGTGTGTGTTCCCATGATTGATGCCCAGTTTGCGCGAGATTTCGTCTTAATGCCTTTGACAAATCCGTTAGCACAAAGCGTAGAATGACAGAGCGGAGTGGAAAATGCTGAAGACGAAAAGTTGGCTGTGGTGTAGGGGTGGGGGGTTGGTGGGTCGGTGGGTTGGTGGGTGAAAACTGTAGGGCAACGTGGCAAAATCTTAATGACAAAAACATTTGAGCGTCAACTTTTTTTCCTAGTCGTTGGCCACGTCGTCCTTGTCATACTAGAAACAGACGCCAGCTTTAAAGTTCGTTTTTCTTGCAGCTTTGCCACATAGGCATGACCAGCGCACAGTGGTGTAATAATAATTAAAAATTAACACAAATTTGCTGAGTAAACTGTCGATAGACAAACACATAAATATTTGTATAATAGGGACATTGATTGAACTGTGACCCACTTCCCTTTCAAGCACAAGCTGAGCAGGCACTCATGACACAAGGGGCTGGTCCTTGACCCACTGTGCCATGACAGTGTACCTCAACCTCAATTGACAGGCAATGTCAGCGGGAAGCGGCTTTAAGTCCTTTGAAACGATTTTAAAAAATAAAAAATTTATATATACGTATATAACCTGTCAACCTCTCAATGTCTCTCTCGATGTCTCTGTGTGTGTGCCAATTTTGTTAACGGGGCTAATAGTTCAGGGCAAGGCGATGGGCCGATGTCACATGACGGGACGTTTGTCTAACGGGCTAAATGAGATTTTCATGCCACGACAGACAACGCAGACGGAGTCACAAAATGTTTGCACAAATTTTAAGTGATGAAAGGTTGAAAGGTTCAACAAAGATAGCGATAGAGAGAGATAGAAAGTTGAGAGTGGTGAGTAGTGAGTAGAGAGAGGGAAAGAGGGAAGATCGGACAAAAGCGCTGTGAAAGCTTAGAAGCCATAAAGATGAAGATGAACGCGTTGAGGAATTAATAAGAGGATAAAGCGTAAACAGCAACAACAAAGCAAGTCAGCTCATGATGATGATGATGATGATGATGATGATGAAGCTGCCAATGATCATCATGATGGTCATGCCAAATAGTGCGCGAAATTGTTGACGAAATATGCAAATGGCCCCAATAAAAGTTACTTAAAATCAAATCGAATTAATTTGAAAATGCCAAATGGAAATTGGAAAATTGCAAATTGAAAATTGTGTACAAATGTGCGACAAAGTCAAAAGTTATTTGTGACCTTCGCTGATTTCTGTATATTATTTGTAATTTGATATAAACACGAGACTTTGAATCAGTTGCTGTTGTTGTTGTTGCCATTGTTGTTGTCGCTAATGTTGTCGCGGCGGCTGTTGCTGTTGCTGGCAGAACACGGTGACAATGTCCTAGAACAGCACCATCTCTCATCGCATTTGACATAAAAAGCATAATTGATTACACGCACACACTTACACAGAAAAAAAAATCCAGGATTCCGGGCTAAAATTAATCCAATGCGGTGTCAGATGTACGGTAATCCCGGATTCTCATAAACCAAGTATGAAATAATTAAATCAAGCCCGATTTTTCTCAAAAATATTTTCATTTTTGGGGTTCTGTAATATTTTTTTTTCAGTTAGATCAAGTAACTTAAACTTCTTTGACTTTTTTAATGTCAATTTTTTAATATCGCTGCCATTTTATCTACGTATTATCTTAATTTAGGAATTATATCCTGAATACGTACTTAAAAAATTCAAGCTAAAATCAAGTTTTTAAAACTTGATTTATAGAATGGATTTTTTTTTTCTGTGTACACTCACGCTGACTGGGAAGCTGGTGGTAGGCGTGGCATGATGAATTGTTCAAAATATATATATATATGTGTGTGTGGACTAACTGCTTATGAAACATCATTCAATTATGGCTTACTTAATGCGCAACATTTGCTTTCACATGTACCAAAAAAAACAAATGAGAACGCTACAGTCGAGTGTGCTCGACTGTGAGAGACCTAGCAGTTAGGCCCTTGGATATTTGCACACATATACGTACATACATACTTATATAGACACACACAGTCAGACACACACTCCTTTCGCCAATGTGCTAATGGAACTTTAACTATTTCCTTTTTTTAAATACATTTTTAAAGCTGTTAGTATGCTATTAAAATGGCGGTACTACGCCCACTTTTCCAATAAAAACTAAACCATCTCCACCATCTCCAATTAATAGTTATATTTAAAAAAAAAAATGATAAAAGTCCCCATAGTGTAAATTGTTTTCTGCATAACTTTCGAGTTTATTAACCGATTATGATGAAATTTTAAGAACTCAGCGGAGCAAAAATATTTATCATTTATGCATAAAATCAAAGTTGTAGTTTTTAAAGTGCCTATGCTAATCGTTGTTATAGATTCGCGAGAGCAAAAGGAAACGTGATAAAGTTCGAAATTGGACTTGATTTGCGTGAGCACTATAACATCTAGCTGTAGCTCTTCTTTTATGGGGTAGAAGATGACACTTTTGGCCTGTCACATAAATGGCGACAAACTTAGAAGCCTCTGTAACTTTTGAATTCCAGGCTGCAAAGATGAAAAAACTGCATTTGCCTGCGGGCCAAATGTCATTAAAAGTGGCGCCCCCTGTTGGCCAGCAGTCGGAAAACTGTGGTCCAAATGTGTGTGAGAGTGTATGTGCTTGCATGCTCATGTGTGTGTGTGTGTGTGTGTCAGTGTGTCTGTGTGTCTCTGAGTGTAAGAGCAGAGTCAAAAGTCAATTGGCTGTTTGAGCTAAAGTATTCACAAGTATTCAAGAGTTATTCACTGTGAATATTTGAATACTTCAGCAGCTACTGCATAAATGAGTGTCTGTACATATTCAATGTCTGCGTGTGTGTGCTTTGAATATTCGCACTTACTTAATACCGTGAATAAATGCTTAATTATTTGTGGCAGCACGATGGCATTCACAAATAACTGAATACACTCATACGCCAGTTACACTAAATGGCTATATTCTGAATCAGAGCACAACCCCATCTCTATCCCCTCAATCTGCCGTCTAACTCTCTTCTGCTCTCTCGCTCTCTCTGTGTCTATCTCTGTCTTTTTAGGACTGTGCTTAGTTAACTTAGTCAACTGGCGCCAAACGTCAAACAGCGGCCGTTGCCGGAAGTTGCGCGCCGACAGGAAGTGACCCCCATTACATGTGTGTGTGTGTGTGTTAGAGTGTGTGTGTGTGTGTGTGCAAGAGAGTGTGTGCTCAGCAAAATGTTTTAATTATGTCGAAAATGTGCACAGCAATTTTTGTTTCAAGGTATGTAGTTTGTTTTGGGCGCTGGTTCAGAGGTCAGAGGGGAAGGGGCAGGGGGCAGAGGGCAGAGGGAGGCTTGGCAACGTGGCAAATTAATGTAAAACAAAAAGTTGATTTTTTTTTTTTGGTTTTGGTTTTGTTTTGTTTAGCTTCCGGTGCAGAGAGAAAATCAGAGCATCGAATGGACGCGTGCTATTGTGTCCATGTGTATGCGTGTGTGTGTGTGCGTGTGTGTGTGTGTGTGTGGGCGTTAACTGCACGTGGGCGTGACCATTGTGCTGGGCAGTCGCAGTGCATGTTGTACAAGTTTTATAACCCAGCACGAGATGACAATGCAAGCTGCAATTATTTAACTTGATTTATTTACGTCAGTCAACAAGCTGAGAATGGTAAGGGCGCAGCTAACGGGGAGGCGTGGCAAGGTGGCAAGTGGAGGATGGTGATGAGCGGATGGTTGCGTTTTGAAGTGCCTGGGCAATGGCATAATGAAGCGGGCCGCAATTTAATTAGAGCAACATCTACTTCACCTGGCAGCAGCAGTTGCTCAAATGACAAAGCAAACGACGTCGACAGCTACAACAACTCGAGTGTAGCTGCAACAACAACAACAACACCCACGACAACAACATTATGACAAGGATTGGTCAAGTGCCTCATTTTGTTTATGATGCAAACAAAATGACGGCCAGGACAGCCAAGTGCCACTTTCAGCTCTGTCAATATGAGAAACAGAGCAAGACAGAGAGAGTGGGAATGGGAATGGGAATGGGAGTGGGAGTGGGAGAGAGATAAGAAAGATGATGAATCCCTAGTCTGAAGAGCTTTAACGATGATAACAAGTTACGCGCGAACAAGCGTTGTCCAAGCGGAAACGACCAAAAACTTGCAACTTAAGCAGATGCAACTGCAGCAGGTTCTAAGGAGAACAAAACTAACAAGGAGTGGTTCAGAGGGGTAAACAAAGGACTAGACAAAGCAAAGCTACTATCTATATCAGACTATCTATCATCGCTTTCTTAAGAATATAATTCAAATACTCTTATAAAATTAAGAAAGATGAGATAGATGAGGAGGTGGAGGGACTAGAAGGAGAAGACTAACATATATAAGAATGGAAGAAATAAGAAGGAGAGACAATGCGAAGATGATTAGGTAAAATAAGGAAGATTTAGGAGAGATCAGGAGAAAATGTAAGGGAAAGATAGATGGATGGTGGAAAAGAGAAAGGGAAGAAAGGCAGACAAGAAGAGTTAGGTGAAATCGAAGAATGAAGACAAGGAAGAGACATATAAAGAAGAGAAGTGGAACTAGAAAACAGAGTTGACCGAAGATGGACAGAAAATTCTGGGACAAGAAAGATGTGGAGATCAAGGAAAGATTCTCAAGAAGGACAAACTAGTCGTATGAAAAATAGAAAAAAGAAAACAAGAATAGAAAGAACAAAGATGAAAGAACAAAGAAACAAGAAGTGTAAAGAAGGAAGGAACTAGAAGAACCTAAAAGAATCTAGGAGAATAGAGCGAAAGATCAAATGATCGAACAAAGAATAGAATAAAAAATTCTAAAATAGAAGATATAAGATCAAGAAGACTCATCGAATAAATAGATTCGTCGAACAAGACAAGATAAAATCAGAAAGATGAACTAAAGAAATGGACGTAATCTAAGAACAAACCAAGATTAAAATAGAGGCATATAAGAGACAAGATGGGTTATAAAGTGGAGGAAAAAACATCTAGGAAGATGGAACCTAAGAAAAGACAAAAAGAGGAAAAAAGAAAGGTCGGGCAGCAGGAGGCAGAGATGAAAGGAGACAAGGATGGAGTAGTAACAAGGTATCAGTAGAAGGCGCAAAGAAGAAAGTCAATAAGTAGAGAGCGGCAGTTAAGGAAAGAGGGCAAGAAGCTGGGCAGGAATGGAAGAAAGCAGGATGCTGGATTGGAAGAAGGAACAGAAAGTCAGAGATATGAAAAAAGAATTCGGATGCCTGGAAAAGGAGCCTTAAACTAAATGCTAAGGAAACTTAAGGAGTTGCAAAGTTATGCGTCCAATTGGAAAAATCGTTCGACGAGCAGGCCATCAATTTCAATATACGTTGAATTTCCCTTTGGTTATCTCTCTGTGATATATGTATAGTATGTATCTGCATATCAGCTGTGTAACGGTACCCGAAAAAGTAAAAAAAGAATAAGATGCAGAAGAAGATGCAAAACAGAAAAGCATTCGTGTCCTAGAAACTTTCAGCTTGAGTTGGCTTTCCATCTTTGAGGTTTAAGTTTCAGTTTCAGTTTCTTTTCGCTTTTGCTTTCGGTTTCTTTTCGCAGCTCGTAGTTCTGTGCGAGTGCTCATGATATATGGGTGTATTATGCCGACAACGATGAGGACGACCTAACGGTTTAGCATCATCATCTAAATACACAGACATTACGACGGGCAAATGCGAAATGCGATGGCGCTGACGTACGGTGCGTATGAGCAATAAATTTTTAAGCATTCGCCTTCCAAAACGAAAAAAGTAGGCAACACAATAAGTGAAAGGGACAGCGAATGGGGAGAAGAAAGCGAGTGAAAAACAGAGGCAATACACACAAATCACAGCAGCAGCTGTGACAGAAGTCAACTGCCAAGGCGATGGCAAAGTCAGACAGGCTGGCAGGCTGAGACTATAACTGAGACTGACACTGAGACTGAGACTAAGACTGAGACTGAGAAGGAGCCTAAGTCCTAGAACCTGCCATGGCTGAGGCAGCTGAGGTCGCTGAGGCAGCAATGGGGTCGTGTGTCACCTGCATGTTGTTGCTGCCTTCGCCTTGCCAGACACAGACAGCAGCAGTCCAAAAATTGTCTCTCTGTGTGGATTGCAGGCCACAGAAATGCACAAGACGATTGCTGTGAACTGCTGACAAGGACAATGTGGCATGCAAAGGGGGAAAAGAGAATAGAGGCATACGCATAGACCAGGACGAAGACGAGGACGAAGACGAGAACGAGGACGAGAACGAGGACGTGAATGAGGACGCGAACGAGGACGTGGACGAGGACACGGGCACGGCAATCGAAGCAGGCAACCAACTGCTGCAAAATAAGTAGACAATGAGCCGAAATGCCAACCAAAACGAGCGTAAAGCAAAAAGAACTAGTTAGAATGGCTGCAGTCGAGCGGGCTCGACTATGACAGACCCTGTACTTATTGTGTAACAATTATAAATTATGGTACAAATCAAATTATGTTAATAACGCAACAAAATTAATTAAAATATGCTAAGTCTCGTTATGTTATAGTCAAGTTTATTCTTCTTTTTGATCCTAACCTGCGTATAACGATTTGTTGAGTAACTTCTGAGCTTATTATCAAATATTCACAAGCGATTTAACCTAAACTATATATATTATGTGCCAAGACTCAAGGCACTTACTTAAAAACTGCTCTTGTAATTCAATTTTCGATTTTTCGATATCAATTCGGTACTGCTTAGCATACAGAAGAACCGACATGCCAAGTTTGGTGCCTCTAGCTCTTATAGTCTCCGAGATCCAGGTGTTCATATAGACAGATGGACATGGCTTTGTCGATATTGCTGCTGATCAGGAATATATATATATATATATATATTGTACTTTAAGGCTTCTGCGTGTTAGGCATAATATTTTTCATTTTTTAAACATAATATATCTCTTGTACTCTATGAAGCGCTGGGTCTAAATACGAAGCAAAAACGAAAGGATAACGCTGCAAAATGCGAAAAAAAAAAGTAGGCAAACATTAAAAACGCACCCAGCAAAGCGGCAAGTGGCAAGCGGGAAGGACTGCAAAGGGGAGCAGGGGAAGAGAATGGGAGTGGGAGTGGGCGTGGGCGTGGCCATGGCTTTGGCACCAGCAAAACCTGCTGAACAGCACGCAGTCAGGCAAAATAATAGAAAGACAGAGACAGCTTGATAACAGCAGATAGATAGAGAGATAGAGAGAGAGAGAGAGAGAGAGAGAGAGAGAGAGAGAGAGAGAGTGACTAGAAATCGAACTAGACGCTTTTCATAAATAAGAGCGGCAATTGATCAGCCCACCCTCGCACCACCTCTCTTTGTGTGTATGTGCGTGTGTGTGCGTGTGTGTGTGTGTCAGAGAAGCTAATAATGTTGCTCAATTTGAAATGTTGATGTCGATGATTATGTTGATGACACAGCAACAACAACAACAACAACAAGAGCAGCAGCCACTTGAGGACACAGCTTGGAACTCGGCAAACTAGAAATGCAGAGCACATTGTTAACCCCACTTCATTGGGAATGCTAATCGCACTCATTACACCAAATATGCATGTAATAATAGCAAAATCAGCAACAACAACAATAGCAACAACAGCAACAACAACAAGGGCAAAAGCAACAGCAGATGTCGAGCATGTGAATGAGATACTCAAAAAATAGAGGCGTCTCAAAGAAATTGATGATGCCACATACACAAGAAGCATAAAACAGTCGCAACAAAACTATGAACTAATCTTAAATGAACTGAAATGAACTGAAAATAAGTGAACGGATGTGCCATGACCAAGAAAAAACATGATTTTTTATCTCAACTTAAAAATGGACAACGCTTAAATAAATACACTTTCTAGACACCTTAAAAATTAGACATATTGAGATATATTTACGTCTGTAATATCTACATATTACACTATGTACTGTTCAACTCCCAGGTCACAAAAATGCTTAATTATTTATAAATATTTAAGCATACTTTGAAACGCTTAAACTAAATTATTTTCTGTATTTTAAAAAGTTGTCTATATTAAGAGACTAAACTGGAATATATAGTAAAGTATCTTCAGCGGCATATTGTTAATTATGTTATAATAATAATATTACATTTAAGGGTTAACGAACATGCGCCTTTATTAATTTTACTAAATTATTTTTATTATTTGTATTTTTAATTTTAATAAGTATATTCTATGACATTTGTATTTTTCAGTTTGAAAAACAGTTTCAAATACAAAATATATAACAATTATATTATCTATATTTATTTTTTTTAATAAATATTACTTTTAGCTGTAAAATATTTTAGGCTTATTTAATTTAACTAACAAAAATGTAATAAATTGTATTTATTACAATTAATTATTAAACTTTAAGTAATCTGTATAAATTACAATATCCAATATCAACTACATTTCATGTATTTATTATTTTTTATGTAATTTAATAAGAAATGCTATTATTTCAATACATATACACATTTAAGTCTTATAATAATATGTCTAAATGCTTTGCACTTTGAAATTAGCTTGCAGCGTTTATGAAGCGATTATATGCTTATGCTTACGCCGTTAACCAACACTATAAGGTGTGCATAAGCAATCAGCAGTCTCATAACATAACATAACATAAATATTACATACTTACATATTTGCGCGACGGCAGCAGCTCTTTTAAATTTGTGATTTAGCAGACATATGTATGTAATTTAACAGTGTGTGGGACTGTTAAACTTAAGAGTTGAGATGCTGTTAATGCTCAGCGACTTTTAACAGTCTAAGGAATTGCAATTTTAATTAACATAGCGCCAATTCTCAAGGACTTGAAATGGTTTAGTGACATGTTGCAAGTTGCCTGATAAAGTTGATAAGCCCGACAGCTGACAGCTGGCAACAATAACAACAAATAATGGGGAGGGGGGCACATACATTGTTGCTGTTGGGGTCGTGTCTGTTTGACTGACATGCCGCGAGCGCCGCCTAATGAGCGCTCATAATGAGCGGCGACGTCAAGGGAGGGGGCAAATGGGGGTAGAGGTCCAAAGGTTAAGGGTTGGGGAATTGAGAGAGAGAGAGAGAGAGTGTGTGGGGCATGCTTGTTGGCTGGGGATCTGTCATGACTGGTGAATGACTGGCAGTGGCAATGGCTAGAGGCAATATGGAAGGTCGGAAGACGGAGGTCGAGGGTCGGAGATCGGGGGTTGCAAGGCTTTCATTGTTGCTCTGCTAACGGAAGTTGTCAGCCGCCGTTGACGAAAAATCGAATTTTCTCCCCTCTCTCTGTTTTTTTTTTTTTCTCGCAATGCATTTAATATGAAAAGACAACAGGCGAGGACAGGGACAGACAGGGACAAACGAAGCCTTGCGCTGTCAGCCGAGCCAAGCCAAGCCAAAATCAGGCAAGGCACCAGGCCGAAAGCAGAAGGCAGAAAGCGTCGGGCATCAGGCATCAGGCTGGCAAGGACAATGCCCAAGCGAGCGTCTTAAACGCTGTCAACGTTGGCTTTTTGCTTCAAGTGCCAGGCAAGCACGTTGAACATGAGGATGAGCATGAGCATGAGGATGAGCATGAGAATGAGCATGAGAATGAGAACCTGAACGAGCATGCGACTGCGAATGGGAATAAAAGTACAGATAGGGTATGACTATGGCTCTGAGTCTGAATCTGAATCGGAGTCTGATTCTGAGGCAAAGGTGCTCCTGGCACATTTTCTCTTTTTTCTATGATTTTATACTTTAGTTTAGGTTTCTCACAAAATGTCTAGCGCATGAAAAAAGTCTTGTCAGAAACAATGAAGAATATATACATATTTTTGATTTTTCAACATTTTCAGAACCCAAAGTTTTCATTCCAGCTCTGCTTTAATTTTATTCACAAAAACTATTTTCTCAATTGTTTTCAAAATTTCATGATTTTAAAACCAATACAGAATTCAAGTTACGAAAATTATATTATTATTATTTTTCCCATATAT
Source organism: Drosophila innubila (assembly GCF_004354385.1). Lineage (NCBI taxonomy): Eukaryota > Metazoa > Arthropoda > Insecta > Diptera > Drosophilidae > Drosophila > Drosophila innubila. The sequence continues at coordinate 21,365,970 of NC_047626.1, forward strand.
CAAAATGAAGCCTAAATTGAATTAAAGATAGTAAAATCAATATAGAGTTTATGTAATTTTTTTTTAGGTGTCAAATGGTAAATACATTTTTAAACTATAGAATTTTGTTCCTTAAAATTTCTGAGCCAAGCTTTCTTGGTAAGATCGCTAAAATAATGAATTTTTAAAATTTGTTTTCTTAAGAGTTTTTAGCTATATTAAATAAAATCTCTTTCTGGGTAGTAGTTACTTAAACTCACTTAAACAGAATTAAAAATCATTCTAAAATTAATAAAGTCCAAGATGCCTTAAATATGTGTTTCCCGAATATAAAAACATTTGCTGACAGCCAAATAAAAAATCGTGCTTGAATCAAGTTTTTTGTACTGGGTTTAAGAAGATTCGGAATAACCGTACTTTTGATACCGCTTTGAATTGATTTTATTTCGGAATTTAGAGATTTTATTCTGTGTACTTTTCTTGAAATTATCATTAAGATTCTACTGTGTTCAGCAAGGGTATCAAATCTGCAACGTGCTGTAGATTTCTTGTCTTTCTTGTTTCTTTTTTGTTCCTTCCTTTTTGGGTGGCGCCAAGTGTGCGGCTGTTTAAATTGACACTTGGCATCTTTTGTTGACGTTGCACACATGACATTCTACCAAATTACTTCCGAAATGCTTTTCACGCCCTCAACGCTCATTTGTTGCCTTTTCATCAGCTTTGTCTCTGTCTCTGCCTCTGCCTCTGCTTGGAGCTGAACCGTGTTGCAGCTTTAACCTGAACACACATTTTGGCAGTAAACTCGTAATTAAATTGTTAAGTTGTACGAGTATTGCACACTTAAAAGCAGCAGCTAGCAAGCTTTTAAAACTGCACATAAGCCCAAGCTCTTAAGTTCTTAACTTAAGTTTGTAATTCACAAGCGGTTAAAGCAGCTAATAGGACTAAGGACAACAAAATTATCGCTCTGCCTTTTTATTTGCTCCCTTTTGAACTAGTCAAAGTTGTATTTAATGCCCAATTAGTTGTTCTAAGCTTCGATCGATGTGTCTTATTCGTAAACCAGTTAGACATTTATTTGTATTGTACTCGTTTACAATTAACATTTGAATAGTAGTGAATGCTATTCAAATTTCCAACACAATTCTCGTCTAGGTTATTCAAGGACAACTAAGAGACACAGGAAGACACAAAAAAAAAAAATCAAGATGAGTCTCGAATCATTAATTGAATTAAGCGCAACACAGTAAGCGCAATATGTATGCGGCCCAATGCCATTTGAGTCGAAAAGAACTTTGCATAAACCTCAAAGCGCCTTTGAGCCACGTAAACAAATTGAAATTCAGAAAATGTTTAGGCGCCTGGAACAATTTTTCATTTTAATATTTTTATTATTATTATATATTTTGTTTTTTTGCTCTTTTTTTCCTCACAGTCCCTGTCTCGTCTTCACTTTTCCCATACAATTCAATTTGGTCCGAATGATGCCCAAAACGCAAATGATAATTAAAATGAATTTGCATAAGAAAATAAGAAGAACTAGGAGAACAAAAAGCGAAACAAGTGATGCCCAAAGCAGCTTACTTGGATTTAAGCAAACTTTTGCCTCATCGTTATAAACAAAGTGGATAAGAAGCGGATTTGAATGCCGACTCACTGAATGCCCTGTAAAGTAGTTAGCTTCCATAACAGCTGAGTAATAAATAACAGAGAGAATCTAAAAGACAGATTGAGTTATATTGTAGTTAAGTTGAGCTAAAAATATATAGAATAAATAGAGATATAGAGAAAGATACAAGAAAGAGAGATTGAAAACCACAAGTAGAGTATTTCTCTAACAAAGTAAAGCAAACACAAACATCAAGCAATAAGCAATAAGCGATTGAAAAATGAGTATTCCAGATTCAATGACAATGTAGGGTATTAAATACACGCTTATACTTCCCTTTCGCACAGAACTTTGTAATGAAATCTTGCTAATTTTTGAGTAATGTGATTTTATTATTATTCTCCTCAAAGATACAAAAAAGGCTATGAAAGAGATTCACGTGACAGTGAAGGGTATTAATGAGTCGATTATGCTTAACTTTTACTTTTAACTTTCATTCTGCAGCGACCTTTTGTGGCCAAATCTTGTTAATTCTTAAGAAATTTGTTGTCGTGCTTATTGTTTTTTGTTTTTTGTTTTGTTTTTTGCCAACAATAAAGGAAATTTTTTATTAAGAAGTAAAAAATAAAAGACAAAAAAGCAATACAGCGACAAACTAATTAAATGTGCGGCAAATGTTTTATATACTTTCAGGACACAAACAGGCGATAGGCAGCCCATAGTGAAATAGAGGGGAAAAAGACGGAGAAGGAGAAGGAGAAACAGAGAATGAAAGTGAAGCAGCAGCTGGAGAAACATAAGAAGGATCAAGGAACACAAGGAGCAACAGTGGAGGCCACCAAAAACAAAAACATTTAAAGAATTTTAATCGAATACTGCCAAGCAACAAATATATGTATTTACAATATAATATATACACACATAAATCTAAATGAATCAATAAAAAGAGAAAAAGAAAGTTAGAGATTATATAGAAAATATACCGACTAGAACTCGCAGCAACAACAACAAACAAAGAAACCAACAAACAAACGATACAAATAATATGCAACTAATTAAATGTAATTTAATTTAATTTAATTGAATTTAAATTAATTGCATTAAAATTTACCAACTAACAACAATGGGCTATCGGAAACTAAACGAAGCGAACTAATCGAATCAATGTAATTGAATGTGAAAGATTCAAACACATACATTTCTAACAAATAAAATAAAATAAATAAAATGTAAATAAATGCTGCCAATTCAATAACAACAACAACAACTGAGATGCATGAAACGCACAACAACAACTATAACAAAATTATAAATATTTATAATAATTATATTAACAACAACAACAACAACAAGAACAAGAACGGTGAAAAAGCAGAGGAATTGCAACTTTGCTTACTTGCCATTTCCAGCAGCTGCGCCTGCGTCAAAAGCAACAATTGCAACAACTGCAATAACAATAATTGTAACAACACTGGCTATTAACAGTTAGCACTCACTGTACAATTGTAACAGCTACAACAACGTCGCTGCCACGCCCACAACGCTAGAGACAAGCGCGCAGAGGGAAATGAGATGAAGTGGTTTCAAGTGACCATAGATATGATTCTTGTGCTTTCATTTATATCAAGTAAGTACCCCGCATTCCCTTATATTTATTAGCCCCACCCCTATTTTCCCCTACCATCTTACTATCACCACTTGAAGCGACTGTCCTCGACCCAATCTAATGCAAAGACCCATCCCTTCAAGTGGTTACTCAAACAAAGCTACGCAAAGCACTTGAAACACAAAACAATCGCCTGACATTGCTCGACATCCTCTCCACGTCTCCACGTCTCTACGTCCCCAAGTCTCCATCTCTCACCATGACTTGCTGTCCATTCAACCACTCAAGTGGTTCGAGTTAGCAGCTCCAGATGCTGTAGAAGAAGAACAACCAGAGTGCAGGGCTGGGATGGATGAGCTGCCAGGGCTGTCAGGGCTGCAGGACGTGGTCTTACCACGCTTTTATTGCATCACCTTAATTCGGGATCTCAGCATTTCTGACAGCCTCCAAAGACCCAGTTAAACTCCAACCACTCCCATTGCACCGGTCATGCAACACCTCTTCCTTCAGAGAATATGTTATTGACTCTAAAAAGCACTCACGGAAAATATATCCTATCCTTTAAGGTAGAGTAGAAGACCTCAGTTTGAAAAACAACTTCGTTCGTTTCCCAGTCATGTAATACCTAACATTTTTAGCAAGTTCCATAGAAATAAAACTCAATTATCTAAATACGTGATATTACAAAAAAAATCGTTTTAGGTCGATATAAATTCCTCTTGTTCTTTATCTTAAGTTTTTTAAGATCCGTATACAAACATATTCTATTAATATTCAATATTCATTTCAAATCATATTTTTTTTCTTACCAATTTTTTTAGTTATATCATTAGTAAGTATCTTGACTATTTCCCTCTTATTGCCCAGATCCCAGTCTAGGACAACAAAAAATTAAATCGCCTTCGAAAATATCTTCTAAAAATCTGCACTTTCACTGCTTGCTATAAAGCTCCTATATTTTTGGAAACATATTGTATTTTTTAATAATAAAATAGTAATTAACGAAACCAATAGCTTGGTTTGATTGTAGAATTAGTCCATCTGACAGTTTTCACATTAATCTCTTTGTCTTGATTGAAGACTATTTCCCTATTTTTTTAACTTCTTTCAAAAATCTTTATTAATTCTTATATTCTAATCTTCTTTTATCCAAAAACTTACTTTTACATATTGAGATAATAGATGAGTTAATGATTTCCAGAAAAACAAAATCAATTCTATAAGGAATGCCATTAATACATAAATATATCAAAATTGACGGAAAGTATCTTTAAACGAACGCTCATTTTTTCCCATGCAAGTGCAAATAGTTGGTAACTGACTTAAAAATTATTACATAGATTAAATATGATATTATACATAATTTGGCCATAAAGAAATATAAGTTCTTAAAAAAGCGCTTAACCCTCTACCGCATATAGTGCCATATATGGCTTTTCATTTTTATCGAAATTTATTTTAGTTAAAATGTTACTTAAGCGAAGTCGATTATTATCGGCCTTTATATTTGCACTATTTTCTATTGGAAAAAAATGTAAAAATAATTCTAAAGTTGCTTTATTTGGTGATTTTATTAACTTTGTTAAAGCGTCTCTCGTGATAGAAAGTGAATTTTGATGAACTTGATGAACAATGCACTTTTTGAATCAAGTTTGCACAACATAATAAAAAATTATTTTTTTTTGTTAAGAATAATATTTTTCCCAAAGAAAATAAAGGGTTCTTTCATAAAAACGTATAATTTGACTGTGAGTAAGCCTTATATGTATTATTTCCCTTTTTCTCCTTAACAATTTAACCAAAAAAAAAAAATTTGCCAAAAATATACCTAAATATATCCCAAATAATCCATATAGGATGCTTAGAAAAAATGTTTTTTTTTTTAATGGTTCTATGCTCATACAGTGGAGGATTAATGTGTTTTTAACTCTTTAATAAGCTTTATTTCCGCCCTTTTTCGCAGCGTCTTCATTTGAGTGCTAATCATTCATTTATCTGTATTCGTAAACGTATTGGGATTCGTATTTGTATTCGTGCTTGGTATGCGGCACACGCACATTTGGGACCTACAATTTCAGGGTATTAGCAGATTGGGAGACATGTTGTCTGGACGCATTCGAAATGGAAAGTGCAAATGAAATCGAGTTGGGACATTGGACGTGGACATGGACATGGAAGTGGACGTGGACACTAACAGCTGACAACTCGAAGGACGAGGACGAAAAAGAAGAAGAAGAATAAGGTTGTCTGCAGCTAACAGCAGTAAAGAGAGACAGAGAAAGCGAAAGCGAAAGAGACAGCGACAGCGACAGCGATAGAAACTGGCAGAGTCACAGATACGACTCGGAATAGGACTCGGACTCGGACTCGGACATGAATGTGAACGCAGACTCGGACTCGAACTCGGACTTTGTCTATGCTTCAGTTTCAGTTTCAGTTTTTAGCGGCATCTACAAAATGAGGCCGCAGCTGTGGCAAGCAAACGTTTCGTCTGCTGCACAGACGGAAAAACTAGCACAAGGCAGCCACGCCCACACCCACGCAATTGCCCACGTCCAAGACCGCATGCATACCCACGCCCAAGTCCAGCCTGGCCTCAGCTGACCCAACCCCACAGACCCTTTTCGACAAAGTCGACAACGCCTTTTCTGTGCGTGTCGTCGATTTGATTTTCATTTTTTATGCGCGTCGCGTCGCCAAGGCCGACAGCGCAGTTGACAGCGCAGTTGACAACGCAGTCGCAGTCGCAGTCGCAGTCGCAGTTGCTGTCAGTGCCGACGTCGACGTCGACGTCGCTGCTAACAGTGCGTTTAATGGCGCGGCAACATTTGCGGTTGACTCAGAAACAGAAGCAGCAACTGAAGCAGCAACAGAATCCGAATCAGAATCATACTATAATTAGAGCCAGAGTCTGTTCCATTGCCTTTGATCGTCTGAAACTTGACTGCAATTATAGGCCACAGCCAACAACGCAGTCCACAGTACGCAAGGATTCGAGCCCGATGTCCTCTCCGATGTACACCGAAAGAAAATCGAGTCGAATTCGAATTTCAATGCGATTTTAAAAAACATAATTTTAATTTGCCGTAACTAATATTTGCAAATAAGTAATGCTAAATAAGTCAATTGATTGTAAAAATTTCAACAACATCAAATTTTTGACACCGTTAAAGCTTGATTTTGTTCTGCCTTTTCTTACATTTTTTTCTGTGTATATTATGGGTATAAATGTTTTTCTCAGATCGTAAATAAAAATGCAAAAGTGTACATAAATCTTGAGTCTTCAGTATTGTCGAATTGTAGCTGTTGTTGTTGTGGCATTCACACGCGTATTTACCGCTCGTTTGTTGCCATTCGCTTGGCTGTGGCATTTTGGTTGCGCCTTAAACAAGCATCGAATTTCTTTCGATTTAAAAAGCCATAAATTTGGAAAACATGAAAACCGCTGCCGTATCTTGAGCTGCCTTCGGGCAAGCAATAAGAATCACAGCAGCAACAGCAGCAGAGGCGGCAGCAGAGGCAGCGCCCAAAAGCAGGCAACACAATTTTTCATGTCATCATTTTAGCTGCCCAGCAGACAACGCACTATGGTCCGGACGACGATTATTTTGGAAAAAAGTCGTTTATTAAAGTTGTTCAAATTAACGTTTTTTTAATGGCGATGCATTCAAAATACTTCCACCTCAAATGTTGCATAACCAAAATTTTCACATTTTCCAACACTGTTTAGCAATCAGCTGTGAAACAGAGTTGATTTAAACGAAGTGCACACGAAGCTCTTATTGCAATTTTGTAGGTAAAATTTAATTACTTGGTGGCACTAGCTAAGAAGCTTTTTTTAAAAAATTTATCATGGATTATATTCATTATGGCTTGTACTTTGTGTTTATTTATCTCCATTGTTAAAAATCAAAGTGCAATGTATAGTTTCTTGTAATTTAAAAAATTGACTTGTTATAAATTTTATTCGATGAAATTTTAACTTTGAAAAGCCGTAACTAATTTTGCTAGCATATGCTAGCAATGCGACTATATGCATTTTGTAGAGAAATCAATTCTGAATTTGTACTATTAAGCTCAAGCTGCGCAATTTTGCGCATTTTTCACAATTTCACTTTATTTCACCTAACCTCACGTTATAAAATGCGTATTCGTTTAAAATGTGGCGACAACACATGAGTCAAAATGACCAAAATTATGATTTTTTGGCTTGTTTTATTGTGCGCATTGGCGAAAATTACAAAAACTCGTGTTTACGTATTGAATAAATGATAAATCTTTACAATCGACAAAAAATAAAAAATTCTAGTTTCATACAAAAAGTTAGTTCACGATCGATTTTAATAATTTGAACAATATAATATTATAAATGATAGTATTCCGATCTTGATATATGTTGGTCAGAATGTCAGTAGCATAATATCACTTATATACGATCAGTTTGGTCAGATATTTTGGAAAAAACAGCGTTTTTATAAAAAAAGTGACTTTTCGACTGATAATTCCTATTATTTCTATATGATATAGTTGTCCGATTTGGAGGAAATTTTGCCAACACGTTACGGGCATAGTAACACGCCTAATCTGTAAGTTTGGTCCTGATAGCTTGAAAAACAAAAAATTTACATATCGCAGAATCCGAAATAAAGACGGGACCACGCCCACTTTTCTAGGCCATTTGCGTATTGATATCATAAGCCCAATGCAAAAAACTAGACCAAAATATCTTCATTCGTTTTCGAGTTATTAATTTATTCCTAAATTATCGTCATCCGGACCATAGTGCAAAGAAGTAAACATAAATAAATAGCACTAAGACATTCCACACACATACTGATATATATTTATATGAATACGTGTCGAGTTAGAGAAAGAGAGAGAGAGAGAGAGAGAGAGAGAGAGAGAGAGAGAGAGAGCACATCAATAGCTGCTGCAAATGGCTGCTAATGCAGCAGCAACAACTGCAGCAATTTTTACAGCGTAGCCGTCAGTTGCCACGCTCCAGTTTCCGCTTTGTGGCCATTAAACGAACCACACACACACTCACACACACACACGCACACACACACACGCACACTCTTCTACACTCATAGTCCCACATAGAGTGGCGCTTCTTTTTTTCTCTGCTCTGCTTTGCTTTGCTTTCTTGGGATGGAGTGCAAGTAACGCCCCTCACAGCAGACAGACGACAACTCAAAGCACTTTTCCACTTTTCCACAGCCAACGGCAACTATGTTTTGCGGTTACACTGCACAGCAAGGGCTGCCTTTGCTTTGGCACCTAACAGACAACGACTGAAGTCAGTCAAGTTAATGCTTCAACGCAGCTGACACTATCCAATTTGTTACTCAGTCTTGTGGCACATTCGAAATGTGCCACCAAATAGAATTACCAAGACAAAAACATGACAGTTAAGCTATATAAACAATCAATTACTATATTGCTTTAATCGAATATGCGATGAATATATAAGACTCAAAAATATAAAACACTAACTTTAGATATGAAAGTCATTTATAAAAAAATACCTATATTTATTTATGTATATCAATTTAAACTATTCAAAATACTTATATTTATATTTATATTTATATTTATATTTATATTTATATTTATATTTATATTTATATTTATATTTATATTTATATTTATATTTATATATTTTATATTTTATGTTTATATTTATATTTATGTTTATATTTTATATTTTAGTTTATATTTATTTTATATTTATATTTTATATTTATATTTTATATTTATATTTATATTTTATGTTTATGTTTATATTTATATTTATGTTTATATTTATATTTATATTTATATTTATTTATATTTATATTTTATGTTTATATTTATATTTATATTTATATTTATATTTATATTTATATTTATATTTATATTTATATTTATTTATATTTTATGTTATATTTTATATTTTATATTTATATTTATATTTTATGTTTATATTTATATTTATGTTTATATTTTATATTTATATTTATATTTATATTTATGTTTATGTTTATGTTTATATTTTATATTTATGTATTTTATGTTTATATTTATATTTTATGTTTATATTTATATTTATGTTTATATTTTATATTTATGTTTATATTTATATTTATATTTATATATATTTATATTTATATTTATGTTTATATTTATATTTATATTTATATTTTATATTTATATTTATATTTATATTTTATATTTATATTTATATTTATATTTATATTTATATTTATATTTATATTTATATTTATATTTATATTTATATTTATATTTATATTTATATTTATATTTATATTTATATTTATATTTATATTTATATTTATATTTATATTTATATTTATATTTATATTTATATTTATATTTATATTTATATTTATATTTATATTTATATTTATATCTACTATCAGTTTTACAGCTTATCAATTGAAGTCTTAGTGGAGATAATAAAATATATCACATCGTCGCAGAGTGTGTCAGCTTCGAACTGTCTTTTATTGTAAACTTATCTCGTAACTTAGCTGTCCGGCTGTTTTATCTACTGCTCCGGCGGATGGCTGAACGGATGGTGGGGGTAGTGAAATTGCACACTCAGCTCCCCCTATAGCATTTGTAATGCAATTGCCACGCCCCTGCGGCTGCACTTACGTGGCGCTAATATAGAAAAGTGAAGTGCTACGACGACGCCACTTGGCAAAATGGGGCGTGCCACAGACCCAGCCTTCTCGTCAGCCTCCCTGCCTGCCTCCGCCCCAATTGCAGCGCCCCAGAACGCTGTACGCCCCCTTTTTGAGCACTGGCAGTGCGACAAATTCATTGCAGTCGCATTCTGCAATGTCTGCAACGTTGTCTTCATGGCCAACATCCTCGACGCGTCGTCGTCGTCGTCGTCGTCTGTCCGCTTCAAGAGCAGGAGGCAGCATCAGAATTTGGGTCGCCAGCGTCGACGTCGACGTCGACAGCGACAGCGACAGCGACGTTGCAATTTTTGGCATGATTCATGACCGCAGCAGCGACGCTGTCGTCTACGCGCAACTTAACAAACACAAACAGGCAAAAATAGTGTGTGCAATGAGGAAAGAGAGATAAACTGCTAGAGCACATTCAGTCAGAGAGACAGAGAGAGAGAGAGAGAGAGGGGGAATGAGAGAGAGGGCAGCTTAGCTTTGTGACCAGCGTTCATGCCACATTGGGCAACAATCGAAGCACTTGCACTAAGAACATGAGGCATGAAAAACACAAAAAGATAATGTAAAAGATGAAATACTCTAAATATAAAAAAATGCGATTTGATAAACATAAAAAAATACAGTCGAGTCTGATTAATAATTTAATTTAATTTTTGTTGCGACTGTTTGTTAACTATATCCAGTTTGTTCACTCTTGTTACAGTAATATTGTAGACATTTTTGTGAGTTTCGTATTTTGATTTTAACTTGAAATAGCTTTTAAAATATAATTCGAAGTTTAAATATTTTTAATTGCTTTTCAAATAAAAGATTTTAATCGAATAATATTAATCCAATCAATATAATTCGCTTAAATGATCGATCACATCATGTGCCGATTAGTCTATCAGCTAGATTATAAAGAATATAAGATTAATAATTTATCCAAAAATCATATATATTTATAAAAAAAAAGTTTAAAAATAAAATTTTATAAGTTAATATTAAATTCATAGATAAAATCATTTTTATTTAAGAGACATATAAATATGATTATATCAAAGAGCATTTTATATATGTATTTTTATTCGATATTAGTCAACAGCAGATCGAAGTTGCAAATTGCTTTCGTATTTGGTGCATCCTCGCTGCATGCGAGCAACTTTTAACATCTTGAGGCATCTGCAACTCGTGGCATCTGCAATTTATTGAAATTTCCTCAGCGAATTGTGCATCATAAATTCACCACGGGTGTCCATTGTCGCCTCCGACTGCCATTGTTATTGAAAATTGATGAAAATATATATATATATATATGTACACACACAGACTCACGCGCACACTCACACACACATACACTCATACACGCACAGTGGGTCGAGAGGTTGCTTGGTAAATTATTGCGAGTTTATAAAGCGAAAGTGCAAATCGTCGACAAAGGCAATGCAAAAACTTTTCACACAGCGACAACAACAACAACAAACAGGAGTAGAAAGCAACAGCAGACCCATTGGAAAAGCCCTTACAACATTTTGCCTCCACATTTCCACATGCTCCAAAATTGCCGGCCTACTTTTGTCATTGAAATGCGATCAGCGACGACATCGTTGACTTTTCACGGCCAAATTTGAATTGATGGTCCATGTGCGTGTGTGTGTGTGTGTTTGTGTGTGTGTGTGTGTGTGTGTGTCATGCATAAACTTTGCTCCAACATTTGCCTGACTTAGTTTGTTAGCAAGCAAGCGCAAAAGCCATTGAAAACTTTTAGCGCCTAAGTACACTTGCAGCATTTGCCCTCTCACTCTCTTCCTCTCCCTCTCACTCTCGCTCTCACTCACTCTCTGTCTGTCTCTGTCACGCTTTCGCTATCTGCTTTACTCATGCTCTTTAATAAACTTTTCAAATGCATGATTGATGATGTGACTCAAAAACTCCGTCACCACCTGCAACTCGAACCACTGACCCGTCCGGAATGTGCCACCTCGTTGCAGCATGCAGGCTACAGCCTGCAGCCTGCAGGACGCAGCACACAGGCAGTTGAAAAGTTTTGCGCCGCGTTTTGTAAACGAGTCGCGTCCTCCAACCAGAGTTGCCAACACGCGCTAATTGTTGTTTGAAAATGCGCCAATGTAATTACACAAATGAAAATGCATCGAGCAGTGGCTCTTGCCCCTCGCCAACCCCTCGAGAGGGTCGTGCACGGTGGTGGGGTAGGGGTAGGGGGAGGAACTGACAACGCCATTCGATTTGTATGTTGTTTACTGTACTCGTAATTTTGCGGCCTCCTGGGACTGGCAGATTGCATTGTATGTGATGTTCAACTGAATTGAGTCGAGTTGGCAGCACTGAATGCACGAATGCTCTTTGATCTTAATGAATGTACTGTGAGTACTCGACTAGCTCGTTAAGCTGCCAATCACTTGCTAAAATTCATTCCACATCCAACTACTGTATTATATGCTTTTATATTTGTATACATGTAAATATACATATATTTATTTATATCTTCAAATCTTCTTCTAGCAACAATGAAAACTGTTTTCTTTTCATATCCAACAACCAATTAGGCCAATAATCAACTCTGTCACGGTTACAATGCTGCGGCAATTAGGACTACATTTATTTATCATGTACAATATGACCTGACCTGTTTGGTTTGCTTGCATTCTCCAATATCAAAGAACATTTTAATGACAAGAGCACATAAGTTGGGGAATATCTGAAGCAGAGTCTGAAAATGTGCATCAAATCATTTCATGATTGACACCAAATAATATGGAAATTACTAAATATAAACATTTCAAAAGCAACAGATATCCTTAAAGCTAAATTAAATAAATGACAACAAATATGAAACAGAGCAAATAAATGAATAAACATTCATTCAAATGACTGAGTAATATACTTACTTCTTAATGTAATAATAATTACAATCAAATTACGAACATGTGTTTATGTAATTGAACCGAGACAAAAGATTTGCCACAAGCAAATATTAATTATTCACGTTTAAGCATATTATGATCTATACAAGAATTAAAATCAACTCTAGCAACTCAAAGCACATAGCCACAATTTAAACCTAATTCATAAATGTGTAAATTTAATATATTGTATACACTTTATATTAACTATGTTTTCTCAATCGCGAATCCAAGTTATTTCGAATCTGAGCTGCTTTAAATTTAAACAGCAAGTTTATTATTTTGAATACACTTTTACTAATGTTTTCTCAGTTGTCATTTGTTTTTTTTTTTCAATTTATTTTAAATTTGTAAATATTGCTGTTAAATATTATACTGGAACTGCTTATGCGGCATATTGCACAGAGAGGTCAACATTTTTTTATGCACTAACATAGCTTTTTTTCGCCGTGCCGAATGTCAAATTTTTTTAATTATTTTAAAGAATAATTTTTTTATTAAATTGAATATCGTTCGTCACAATATTGGATATCAGAAGTTTTGTGGCATGAAGAGAGTTTTGTCACTCGACTTTTACCTCGTTTAGAGGTTTTTTTGGAAGTATGCAATACAATTTTTACATTAGGTTATTTATTTAAGACATGGGAAATTGTAAATCAAAACTATTTGAATCTGTTTTCAATTAAAATTTATATAGCATACTTTTGTGGTCTCCGTCAATTTTATAAAAATCAGAACAAAGTTGAGAAATCTTTTAATCCATTTCTGTGTTGTCCAAAAATACGCCATGAAATGTGATGGAAAAACATTTTTTGTAGCCCACTTTTGAACAACGCTGCTCCATTTACATACACGCTGAAAAGTATGCAATACTATTTTTTGCATTAAATTTAGCTCATTTTGCATACAGTAAAATATTAGGTTGATATATTAACGTATACTGTTCTTACCAATCGCATCATTTAATTGATAGACTCTTTCAACTGCTGAATGTTAGGGTATTTTGATGCTATCACAATCTGTGTGCCAAAATTACATTAGTTTTGTTATTTGGCCTGGCCAAATTACATTTGGAGTTGCATTTTCAATGAATTTGTGTAATTTTTGGTATTTGGTATTTGGCTTTTGGCTTTATCGCAGTTGTTGTTGCAAGTTGTAAGTTGCTTTGTTGCATTGTTGCATTGTTGCATGTTTGCCAGCTGCAAAGCAACAATGCCACAATGCAACAATCAACGAACGAAACGCTTTAAGTGCTTGCCCTGCCCCCCCTCACCCCAAATAGGGGCGTGGCCAGTGTCTAGTTGCAAGTTGCCAGTTGCAAGTTGCCAGTTGCCATTTGGCTGATGGCCTCGCATAGAATTAGGTTACGCGCTGGACAACAAAATTAAGTGAGGAAGAAGGGGAGATGTTAGGAGGTAGGAGAGGGAGTAAAGGGGTAAGGGGTAGAGAGCCTGATTCAGGACACTCCTCGACGCGGCCAATGCGTTTTGATAAATGAAGTTGTGTTGTCTGTTGCTGTCGCTGTTTCTGACGCTGCCAAATGAGCCCTCCTGTGGGGAGGCGAGGGGAGGGGGAGGGGAGGCGGAGGAGGTTAAAGGCACTTTTGGCCCTCTCGTGTTCAAGTGCCACACGCGCCACGCCCCACGCCCCACGCTTCATGCCCCACATGCCGGCACTTGAAAATTGAAAGACCCGGGCGCTAAAGAATTGCAATGCCACGGAGCAGGAAGTATGACAAACCGCAAAGGAAGACGAATCATGGCAAAAGTACAACAAAAAAATAGAGAAAAAGAACTAGAACTCGAACTAGAAAGAAAACGACAACAACTATGAGGAGAAAAAGAAGAAGCAGATACAAAAAAAAGGAGGCAGCGTTTGTGGCATTTTCGACGGAAGTGACAAAAACGAGTTGCAAATGCAACTGCCACACAGACATTGCAGCTGCAACTGCGAAATTTGCATTTATCTTCAAGTTGAGTTTCCTTTTTTGTTGCACTCTCTGCTTATTTATTTAGTGTTCACACACACATACATACAGCACACCATGGAAACTTTGGCCACAGTTTTTATTCCGAAATTAATTAATGACTCTAGAAAGAAACATAATTTTTGTTCCAGGTTTTCGATAAAAAGTGAGCAGGGCACTGTTTTTTTGTTTTATGTAATATTATTAGACAACAGACAATTTGGCTTAAGCTTAAACATTAATAAATAACTCTGCGCTTGAATTTTATTTAAATCTTCTAACCAGTAAAATATAAGTTAATTTCAAATTTGTAATTTATTAGTATAGTGGGTCAAATAAGCTGTGTATCTGCTGCTAGTGACATAAGTTAAAATTCACATACATATTATACACAATTACAGCAGCTTGAAGCTTGATGACTTTCAATAATTGCCAGAAAAATGCACAATGTTCCCATAGTGCAGTGAAGTTGAAAAATTTGTTGCCTGCTTTTAGGCTGATTTTATGCCATTTTTCTTTAAGCACTGTGGCAAGTGTTGCCATTTACAAGTGGCACCACGAATTGTCATAGCTTGCTACCCCTCTTCCACCTCTTTCCCCATCTCCCTCCCCCACTCTCTTGCTGTCTTCATCCCTTTGCTTGCATTTTGCATGTTGCACTTGGAGAGCGCATAATGCGCGCTTGCCTCAGGTTTGTCATATGGTTGCCTCCTGGCAATAGATCCAAGTTGCCACGTTGCATGCATCTGCATGTTGCCATTTGGCGTTGCAACCTTTTGCATAATTTGATGACAGGACTCCCCGATGGCACTAACGCCAGCTAAATATAAGTGAAGCAGCAAAGTTTTGCCCCGAAAACACTTTCGTAGCTTCCTAATGGATTCCACTTGCAGCAACAAAATGCAGCTGAAGAAAAAACAAGCATGAGAAGCTGTAAAGATTTCAAAACACTGCCATTTGCCAATGACCGTTGCCAGTGTGAAAACGTAGCTGTTTCTATAATTTAATTTAATTTAATCTCAACTCATTTTGTACCCAAGTTGCAGCCCACGAAATCAGCGTCATGCAACACACACACAAACACACACATATACACACACTGTGAGGCAAGAACCAGAGGCTGCTTCTGTTGCAGCTCCTGATGCTGATGCTGATGCTGATGCTGCACTCGCCACTCCTTAGGGCCTCATGCATATTCAAAGAGCATTTCATGAACTCATAAGCACCGCCTGCACTCACACCACAGCCAAAATCCCAACAAGTTCTTGCACAATGTCACCATGAACGACTGCGAGTTGCCCTTTGAAAATGTCTAAATTAGTTACTTTGATTCAATTCTTTGCTTCTCAACTTCTGCAGTTTCTTTTGTAAGATTCGTTAAGTCCATTTTGATTAATTTCATATTTTATATTAACACTTTCTTCATCTACTAATTTATTCAAACTTCTTCTTCTAACCAAAAAATAAATTATTGTATACAAACATGTATATAAGTATATTGTGCTTTATTGTTATTTTTACAAAATAATTTCTTTCCATATATTCCTTTTATATTTTTTTAGCTCGTCGTGCCAATTTTTGTAGAGTAAAATTCATGAATTGGGCTGTTTATTTTTCTAATCAAATTAATCATAATGATCTCATTGATATTAAACGTTATGTCCAACAATTATTGCGTTATTATATTGATTTTTTAGTTTTTTCTTCTTATCTACAGGTTAGACAACTTTATAATTAATTTCGATAGTGATACTTCATGTGATATACATTTTCCGATGTCAATATCGATACTCTCTTCGTCGTATCTATAACTAAACAAATTTACACATTTCATGACTCAAACTTGCCTTTATTATTCAATAAACTGAATCACACATAACGCAAATTACATGGGCATACCCGTTGCGCCCGCTTTAGAAATCCAGGGTATAGCAAGTACCCAGCTGAGTAGACCGCACGAAGGTGTTGCATTTTTGGGTTTTGTGTGTTGGGTGTT
The DNA here is from genome assembly GCF_004354385.1 of Drosophila innubila. Classification (NCBI taxonomy): domain Eukaryota; kingdom Metazoa; phylum Arthropoda; class Insecta; order Diptera; family Drosophilidae; genus Drosophila; species Drosophila innubila. Next base: position 21,382,730 of record NC_047626.1, read on the forward strand.
GGCCAAGTCGACTGAATGAGCCCCTAGCTGTTGACTGTTGACTGTTGCCTGTTTTGGATTGCTGTCCGGGGCGTTATCACATTGCTTGGACTTGAACTGGGGCTGCTTTTGATGGTTTTTGCATGGATCAATTCTCTTATCGACGAGGATAATGATGATAACAACGAAGCTAGTCGGAAGGGCTACAGACTACTGGAATACTCTGAATACCCGTTACATAATTTTAGAAGCTTGTATTGCTTTAAAAATTAAAACAGCTATTTTCGCCGCTCTGTTTGAATGATCTTAATGCGATTAAGTAGGATGATAGATTATAATAATTGAGAACGTTAATTACCACAAGAAAAAAACGTTAAATCTTTGGGTCTATAGGAGTCTGTCTGCCGAATTTGATTACTCTAGCTCTTATAGTCTCTGAGATCTAGACGCTCACACAAACAGACAGACGGACAGACGGACAGACAGAAATGACTGTATCGACTCGGCTATTGATGCTGATCAAGAATATATATACTTTATAGGGTGGGAGATGCCTTCTTCTTCTCCATGTTACATACATTTTAACGAGCACAATATACCCTTTTTAACGGGTTTATCGGGTATAATAATATGTTATGCTGTTATTTATCGATCGTTGACGATGATGGTGAGGATGGCTGATAAATGTGGGTGTGGCCTTAACAATTACCAACATTATGTGAGTAACATGCTTGCCACTCACCATGTGGCATATATGTTATATTTAGCGACTTGCCACGTACAAAAGCGAATTATGAACGAACTAACAAATCAGGCTAAGAACAACTATAGATAGATGCACTCGCAAATGCAGTAGCAGATGCAGATACATTTCGAGATATGTAGATACATTTAGAGAACGCGACAACACGCATGACTGACTGCACATAACATAAAGTGACTGTCACGCAGTTGCCACAACGCAACCAGTTGCCAGTTAGCAGTTGCAAGATGGATGGATGCATCTGCTGAGATACTCAGATACTTTACGCCTGATATGTTGCAACTCATTTTGCATTGCATTTTTTTATACACTCATACTATATATGTGCATCTTGATGACACAAAGAAAGAGAGAGAGTGCGAGTGGGAGAGTGGAAGGGGCAAGGTGTGTGTGGCAAGTTTGTATGCAGCAGAGCCATCTGAATATTTGTATTTGTTTATCAAAGCGCGAACTTTTCTCTGAGTTGTTGTACAAATTTGCTGCCAGCTGCACTTGAGAATCTGAATGTGTGTACATTGATAAAAAATAAATTCTTAAATCAAGATTTTGGTCTAAAAAATGCGTGGAAAACATAAAATACTTAAAGTAAAAAAAAAACACATCCATTTAAGTCAAGAAATAAAATAATAAAGAAACAATTTTTAAATTTATAATTTATTATTGGTTTTTGGTTTTTTATTTTTTATTTTGATATATATACATTCTATTCCGGCTTGGAATAATTCAGGCTTGTTCCGGTTTTCACTTCCACTTTTATAGGATTTCATAAAATGTGTTTTCTCACTTTACATATATTCTTGATACGTTAAAATTGTATTTTTTTCACTTTATCAGACTTAAATTCACCAACTCATGTCGTATTCAATCCGCAAAATATTATTAAATTAGAACCGGTTAAAGATTTTCACTTCCGACAAATATTGCCGAAAGTGAAAACCGGAAAACAGCCCCGATTATAAATGTTATTTTACTAAGTGTTCTAGTTGCAACGGTTGGGATTCGAACCCGCGCCTGCTGCTGCTTTCAACCAAAGCGGCGACTCAAACCATAGCGCCACAGGTCTACTATTTATTCCATATGAAATAGTACATATTTATACATTTATAACAATTAAAGATTTTTATTCTTGTATTAAGAAATTAGATCTTTTAGATGAATATTTTCAGTATTAGTAATATGGTCTTAAAATGTTCTATTTTTAAGAACAAAACATTTAAAGTGAAAGTTTTTGATTTCAGAAGTCTATCTTTATTTTTTCAGTGTACGTGTGTGTGTGTGTGTATTTGGCTGTGTGTGTATGTGTATTTACTACTTCATATCTTGTGCAATGCATTTACAACTTGCTTGTTTGTCCATGTCAGCAAAATGTACACAAAGACCTATTTCAATTTTGTTGACAGTCTCTCTCTCCCTCTCTCTCTCCCTCTCTCTCTCCCTCTCTCTCTCTCTCTCTCCCTCTCTCTCTGTCTCTGTCTCTGTCTCTCTGTCTCTGTCTCTCTCTTGCAATCAAAAGTCATTGAAGAAATGCAAATACTTGAACTCACACTTATACTCACTTAGTGAGTACTCGCACAACTAATTGATGCACTCAGCTCCATTAACACCTGAGTTGTTTCTTGACCTGCATATCGTACTGTCAATTGCCGGCGACTGTCAGCTTGTCAGCCAGTTGCCAGTTGCCAGTTACCATTTGGCAGCACCCATTAGCGCACTTACTAGTTAGCCCTTAATGAAACCGACTCTCTCTCTCTCTCTCTCTCTCTTGGCCATGATAGACACTCGCACTTGGCTTTAATGGGCGATAACTGGCGATAACTTTTCATTTGTCACCTGTACCATCTGTCAGGCATTTCTCACACATTTACCACAACACTTACCACACAAGCATACACTCCCACCCCCCTCAATTGCTCATTTGTCTTCCTGTCGCCAAGTGATGGGCAGAGCAGGAGTGCGGAACGTGGGGAAGTTGCGTGTGTGGCGGCATTTAAAAGCCGCAAAGTGCGCGAGGCATGTCTAATGTCTGGCAAACAAATCAATTTGCCATAATCGACGAGTAACACACAATCGAGTACCCATAAATGAAACAACCTTCCCTCTCCCTCTCTACTCCTTAGCCATCGCTCTCTCTCTCTCTCTCTCTCTCCCTCTTTCAGCCTTCGTCTTCTGCTTCTGCCTCGCTTTTTGCAAATGACAGGCTAAGTGACAGCTCGGTCAGAAGAAGTGTTGTCAACTTTTGAGTAGCAAGAAAAAAAGAAGCTGTTTTTGCTGCCTTGAAGTTCGAAATAGCTAAATTTTTAAAAACAAAATCTGGTTAAGCGCTCAAACTTTGTTTATTTCTGTTATGGTATTTAGTTCGTTCTTTTGCTTTTTCTATTATTTAATATTTTTATTAGGCAGTACTTTTTATTTGCTGTTTATTTGTCTGCAGATATTACAGAAATTTGCAACAAAAACATATTCAAATCAGTATTTTCTAACTAAAAACTTACATATATTTTCCGTTAATTTCTCTTTATTCACCGACGCTTTTCACCGACTGTTAATTTCGCCATTCAAACAATTCGCATCGGTGTTTTTTCTCATTGAAACTCTATTCCATCTATTAACATGTAACTAACTATTCTAACTATTCACAAAAAAAATTCAGTATTTTCTAACTAAAAACTAACATATATTTTCCGTTAATTTCTCTTTATTCACCGACACTTTTCACCGGCAGTTAATTTTGCCATTCAAACAATTCGCATTGGCTTTTTTCTCATAGAAGTTGGGCACACTGTATTCCATCTATTTACATGGATGAAAAAAACTCAGTTTTTTCTAACTAAAAACTTACATATATTTTCCGTTAATTTCTCTTTATTCACCGACACTTTTCACTGACTGTTAATTTCGACATTCAAACAATTCGCATTGGCTTTTTTCTCACAGAAGCTGGGCACACTGTATTTCATCTATTTACATCGATAAGCGTCGGTTAAAAACCGAAGCTTTAAAATACGGTATTTCTTTAGCAAAAAGTGTCAGTGAAATTATGCATTTCTGACGGAAACTTCAATAAAAAAAAAAAAACGAAACTTCCGCTTTGATTTTTCCTCGCAGTTGAGCGTTGAAAATAGTCAAATTTAACGGGGAAAAAAGCTGTTCTGGCAACACTGGCTGCGTGCACACACACTGCAATTACACACACACCCACACATGCACACTGATTGACATACTCACACACACACACACACACACTCACACACATGTGTAGTGCTATCTTTGGAGCGTTGAATTGGCCGCTTCCCGGCGAAGCAAACGACACGAATTCGCAATTAAGTGATTTTATGGTCGCGTATTTCAATTTATTGCCAATCGAGCGTGCCAAACATTGCCTGCTTCACTCCCTGCCCTTGCCTCCCTTGCCACCCTTCTCTCTTCCTTCTTCTCCATCCGCTCCCTTGCAGCCCTTGGCCTTGCTGACATTGACATGTGCGTTGGGTTTTGCACTGCAGGGCGCAGTTTTTTAACATTAAGCGATATTAGATTTATGGTGCACCCACACACACACACACACACACACACTTCCCCTTTCTCCGAGTCTGTGTGTTTTCTTGTCAGACAAAACGGCAGCTTAATAACGTTGTCATTGCCAACTAAACTAAACCCTTGCACTAAAAGCGTCGTCATCAATGCAGTCCTTCTGCCTTCCGCCCTCAATTAAGTTAGACCAATGTTAATGCCACGCCCACTTCAAAGTTTTACTGCCTCCCTTTCCCCAAACACAGAAGACATTGTTGGCTTTATTAATTACAACATTGTTGCCAATTCCCCAACAGCACTTAATTTATTCTATGAGAATTTATTCTATTAAGAATTTCGTGAAAATTATGAAATTAAAGAGCTGAAAAATAATGTGTTAATATGCTAAAATTCGGATGCAGTTTTTACTAAGTTTTGTCAGTTGAAAGTCTCCGACAAGTAGAAAAATTGTCAAATTTATAAAAAGCAATGAGAAACTTGGGAGCTTTTGTAGATAAACTAGATTTATTTAATATTTTGAAGGTAGAAATGTTTGCTTATTTATTTTTATAATAAAGACTTCAACATATGGAGTAATAAATCATAATCCTTGATTAAATATGTTATTAAATAGCTTTAATCGCATTTTGAAACTTCACAGGCTTAGATTTTTAACAATTTTTCGAGTTTTTTAATTATAATATTTATTTTTTAAGTTAAAAATTAAATTTAACAAACTGTGTGTTAACGCAGAGTAAAAGGAATAAAATGATTTTATTTAAATCCAAAAATTGGCAGAAAAATTCCGAAACAATTATAATTGCTGAAATCGAAATAAAATTTGGTAAGAGTGAATTCTGACCAAAAATATAAATCTATATGCATGTAAAAAATTGCTTTATCTTATTTATTCACTAAGCATTGTACATTCCAAACCGTTTGACGTGCGACCTTGAAATTTTGACACAACTTACCTAGCTAATTATATAGATAACTATACATAATTTTTTTAGTCTACATCTTTATTGAACAAAAAAAAGGTTAGAGCTGGGAAAGCCTTCTGTTATTTTTCAAAATCATATGGGGTATTCTTTGATTTATGGTACCCGAAGAAAGTTAACTACAGGGTATGTACGTATGTATATCAGAATCAAGGATTCTTGTATAAAAGTAAAATACTGCTAGGTAGTTTCGTTGTTGCTACGCAATGTCGCTAAGTAAGCTGCTTCTAGCTGCTTTTTGGCTTTGGCTTTTTCTTCTTCTTCTACTTCTGGTTGCTTCCGTCATTCATAAAAATGTGTGTAAGTCAGCTGCTGCCTTGCATAGCATAAATGCTAAAAGTGTTTCATGTTTTCTGCGTGTCAATGATGCGAGCACACACACCATACACACACATGGGCGTGGGCAGAGAGGGGGGGGGGGCAGGGGGAGTGGTGAAAACCAAGTTCAATATGTGCGCCCGTCTCGTTAGAAATGCTTTAACTATAGAATTTATGCTATTTCTCCTCTCTTCCCCCACTCTCTCTCGCTCTCTCTCTCCCTTCCTCTCTCTCTGTCGCTGTCTCACTCTTTGCCGCCTACCCCTCGTAGCTTGCGGCACTGTCTGCATGTTTCCGACGATTTTTACATCCGTTTCGAGCTCTTCGTTCTCCCTCTCTTCTTGTCACCGCTTTCTGCTTTCTCCTTTCTCCACTCTTTTTAAACTTGTCGTCGATTCCCGCCCAATGACGCACATTAGCGCGCTGCTGCCAACGGAATCCAGCCAGAAGTTCCGGATACAGCTAGAGTGTCCTATCACACACCCAATCCTCCTACCACCCCTCCAACCCCCTCTAACAGCTTTCTCCCTCATTCCCATGTCCCGCTCACATCAAGCCAGTGTCATTAGAAACTTTTGCTGCGTGTCGATTTGACGCTGGGGCCAACATTTTGACACATTGGCAGTCATTCGTAGGGGTGGAAAATGGGGGGATGGTAAAAAAAAAAAAAAAGATAGGAATGGTGGGGCTGGGAGGGGAGGGATTGTGCATTGCAAGCTTGTCTTGTTTTTGACGCATGGCCATAAAAAATGATGATGGGGATCATGCACGTGCTTACGCTCAATTCATCAGGCAGGACGCAACACCTACGACAGAGCCAGCAACCAAAAAGGAGAGAGGGAGAGAGAGAGAGAGAAAGAGAAGAGGAAGGAGAATAAAGACAAGCAGGACATGCAGAGATGTATGGCAGATAGAGAGAAAGAGGATGAGGCAGAGAGAGAAAAAAGAGGGAGAGGATGACAAGGATAGTTGATGGGCGTCCCTGACACTCTGCAAAAATATTGGCATTTAAGCTCCGGACGCATTTACGGCTGACAGGTGCACAACTATCCAGTAACTGGATCGAAGGGAGCGAAGAAAGGAAGTAGGAAGTAGGAAGGGAGCTGACTTGAGTTTCAGGCTTTCAGAGCCTTTCAAAAGATGGGAAGATTGGGAGATTGGGAAATGGGAAATGGTCAATGTGCCGAAGCGGAAGCGGAATGAGTGAATGAATGATTGCAATCGATTGCATTTGATAGCAAATAATTGCAGCTGTTATGGATTTGCATGGATTGCAAACCTGTTGTCAATGTATTCACATATCCTATATGAATGCAAAGCTTACTCGCATGTGAATCGATTCAAAAGTTTACCCTTTTCTGGAGAAAAAAGCGCACAAACTTTATTTCAATTCGCAGTGAATAAGAGCACATTATGATATAAATGCATTCAATAATGCAACTATTTTACTCACTTTAAATAATTTAGAATAGAAACCATTTAAAAATCTCGACATAAAGATGAATACACCCATGAATAATTTGAGAGAGTGCATTAACAAAAGGAAAATTAGAAGTTTCGCACTGACAACCGTTTGCAAATCTTTGAATAAATGTGACTACACTCACAAATATAAATATACTCATGAATAGACACATAAATGAGCACTTATTTGTATTAATAAATTGTTAAAAAAAAATATCTTAAGACTAAAATGCCTTACTATAGATAGACAATATGAATACACTCACAAATTTGAATGCACACAAAAATAAACTGATTATTTGTGCACACACTCACAAGTTTGAATATATTCAATACATTCATGAATGAAATGAATTTATGCATTAACAAACAGATAACACATAGTAATGCATTTCATATTGCCATCAGTTTGCAACTCTCTAAATTAGTTTGAGTGCATTCATGAATACTTAAATTGCCACACCTCATGTTCCCCTCACTTACTTGACATTCATAGCAGCCAACAACTCAGACAGATGCTTTGAGTCGTCACAAGGGACACCGCGCAATGTCACATCCTTACACCATTCCATTTCACCCTAACTGCATTTCATTTCATTCCATTTCATTCCGTTCCGTTTCGTTCAGTTGTCCATCAACGCAATGAGACGGAAATCAGCTTGGTCAGCATTCGATTACCCCCTTTCCCCTACCTCCTCCCCCCGCACCGTTGTAGACTGTGGCATTCTACGGGTTAACAGTTCTCCCAACGTTCTTCTTCTCCCACTTACCCTTTCTGTTAAAGCCAAACCCCACTCCCTTACAGTCACCACAATCCACGTTCAAATTATTCATATTTGTACCCTGTATATCCTGTGCCGAGGGTATATTTATTGTGTGCAACGTATGTAACAGACAAAAAGTGGCAGACTTCATTAGGCATATATATTCATGATAAGCCAATTTGATATAGTCGATAGTATATCGATTTATTAACAAAAATATCTCATAGATTTAAGGAGCCGAAGCACCAAATTTTTATATCTACATTCCTTATATCGCAAGAATGAAACAACTTAAATAAGTATTTTTATTTAAATTATATATTTTATTTATCGGAAAAATAAATATCATCCCAAAAAAAAAGTGTATTGTCTGCTGTAGCTTTTTTAAAAATAATCGCTTTTTGCTCTTTCTCATTTTTAGAAAAGCACAAAAGCTTTTTACATATTTATATATTTTACACTCTTGTGTCAAGGAAGCGATATGGTTCGGAATGTAGGGTAAACAAATTATAATGTTTATTTCGGTTAATTACACAAACTTTGAATAATTACACTTCTTGGGTGGAACAAATCAGATTTGGAACACTTCAATGCGATTCACAACTAGCTGCTTCAACTAATTCTTTTCGCTCATAAGCTAAAAACAAATAACTAGTTCACAAGACTGTAAAATGAGCAATGCAAAAATGACTCGGTTGTTGCAATATGCTGATACGTAAAATAAAGGGTACGCTGTTCATCGACTTATTCTCAGAATCCTACAATGAGTATATTTCAAAGCGAATAAAACCAACTACAAGACTAATTTTAAAGCTTAAAATACAAATAAATAAATTAATTCGGAACAGCGTACATCGCTTGAATTAAAATATAAATGAAAGTAAAACAAGTGGACGGCTACAGTAGAGCACGCTCGACAGTAGGATACCCTGTGCCCAGGTAGTCTGTACTGAAATTTAATTTTCGACCGATTGTTCCTATGGCAGCAGCTATGATATAGGAAACCGATCTGAAACTAATTTGGCTAGGATGTATAACACCAAATTAAATGCATATTTTATGAGTTTGGTAAAGATATCTTAAGAAAGAAAAAACTTTTTCATACTAAAACTTGATTTTCGACTAAGCGTCTCTATGGCAGCTATATGATATAGTGGTCCGATTTGAACCAAATTTGGGCAGGATGTACATTACTAGATGAGATGTATATTGTTTTAAATTGGTCGAGATATCTCAAAAAACCAAGAAGTTTTTCATACTAAAACTTCATTGTCGATCTATCGTTCCTATGGCAGCTATGTGTTATAGTAGTACGATCCAAAAATAAAAACTTGGTCTCCGTATGGTATCCAGGAATCTACATACCAAGTTTGAAGTCTCTAGCTCTTATGGTCTCTGAGATCGACGTGTCGAACAGACGGACAGACGGACAGACAGACGGACATGGCTCAAACGACTCGGCTGTTGATCCTGATCAAGAATATATATACTTTAGCTCTGCCACGCTCCTTTCTTTTCAATGGACTCAGGGTATAAAAATAGGAACTGGGCACAGGGTATTTTGTAGTCGAGCACTGTCGACTTAAACATTCTTAGCTGTTTGTTTTTATGCGGTATTCACGCTTGATGCTCTTCGCGTTATTCTTGTGCATTTCATTTGCAATTTGTTATTGCTTCGCATGTGGCATGGGGAATGGGAAGTGGGGAGTGGGGCATATGATAGGTCATGTGGCATGTGGCAACATGAACGTGTTTGTGTTCCCAATGCGACTACTGGCAACTGACGATGGCCGCCAAATGGCCAGCAAGTACTCCAATGGCTGTGACGAGGGCGACTGCGACTGTGACTGCACCTTGCGGTCGCAACGTGCCACACTCTTAAAAACCCACTGCGAGTACTTGTATGGGGATCTTTGCACTCGACGCATGTTGAATGCAACAACAACAATGAAGTGAATGCGGCCAGTTTGTCACCCACATTCGCAATGGCCAGAAGGCGGATTTTGCCACCATTTTTGTATTGTTCGACGCAGTGTTTTATTATTCATACGCCCGGTTGCGACACAGCCAACACACACACACACACATACAGACAGGCTGCAGTTTCAAATTTTTGCTCTCTTTTTCTTTGTTTTGTTTTGCCAGTTATCATTCACATGCATTCGCAATAATTGCGTGTAAATTTCAAGCGTTTAAAAAGTCAGCACAAAAACGTTGACAAAAATATAAAATATCAAGTTGAATAAAATAAGCAAACGTACGAAGGAGTTCTCTAGTCGAGAATGCTCGACCAAAATAGTCCCGAACCATTACATAAGTAATATGCTTACTAAATAAAGACTATCCTACTACATACGCATATTATTTAATAAAGTACTTGTACTTTAAAGTATGTATAAGTAGGGACTATAGAGAATTTTTTCAATCAAAATGGGCTTTTGAATTGCAATTATTGCCATTCTGAAATGTGAATTCAGTCCTAAATTGTGAAATTTTTTATATTTTAGTATAAGTATAAGTATAAGGCGCCAATTTTTCAAATCAAAACTACAATAGTATTACATAAAATTTACAACAGTAAAAATTTTTTAAGTATTGCTCTCGACTTGAATAAAATCCAAGCTGGGATTCTTGCAAGCTTTTAAGTTCTAAATAAATTATTACTCCCAAATTTTCAACAAATTAATGAAAGAGAAAAATTGTATGTATGTACTTTAAATTTCAATTAATAAACCTCTCTTGCATCATTCTACAAAAAATAAAAATAATTTTCGCATTCACAAAATTAAAAAAAACAAAAAAACAATAGGAAACCGGAACACGAATTTGTACACTTAACGTTAAGATATTCGTACACAAAAACCACATTTAATTTGATTTTTATTCATATAGAAACGACATATAAATTTATGTCATATTCCCATGTGCTTTCGACCCAATTGAAACCCAATTTTAAATGAAATTTGCAAAAACTATTTTGCAAATTGCCATCATTTATCAAATGAATTCTTTAAAAATAAAATGTATGTATTTATTATGGTAAGGTAATCTACTCAAAATATTAATGATTTCATTATAGTTTTTCCTTTGTATTACTCATTGTTCAATAATTATATAAAACAAAATGTAATTATATACTCAAATTTTAGATTCACTCCTTACAATGTGACATGATTAAAGAATGAGCTCATAGCCAGGGAATAAAACCGGAACCGTTTACCGATAACTTTTAATACTGGAACCGGAACCGTAATCAAAATTAATTCTTTTTCAAGAACCGATGAAAAATGTTGATTAGAAAGTTGCGAGGTCAAAAGTTTGACCAATTTCAAACTTAAATAACTTTGTTAAAACTAAACCGATTTTCATGAGGAATACCAAACTGACCATAGTTTGCCATCTATATTAATTTTGCGTTCCACTTTGGAAAAATTTCTGTGAAAATTGAAAATTTTAAATCTCAATTTTTAATCAACATATTGTAATTAGTATTAAACCTCACCTTATACTCGATTCTTAGGCGTTTCATTATTTTGAAAAAATAAGCATGCCAAACTGCACAAAAATGTGGAATTGTAAAGTTGATAGGTCAAAGGTCAAAGGTCAAAGGACCAACTTTAAACATACATCACTTTGTCAAAACTGGACCGATTTTCAAGCGGTATGACCTTTTGTTCATGGCTTGCCCTCTAAATTCATTCTACGATCAAATTTAGACAGTGGGTTCTTTGAATATTATTCTGTTGTTTTGTAGTTACTATCGTACCTTTGTTATAGCCTTAAAATCCATTTAAAATATCAGCTTGCTAAGACAGCTGAAGACAGCACAAGTAAAATTTAAAATTGTTTATTTAAACTGAAATTAAATTGAAGAATTAATAGTATTTAACTTGAAGTGTTCTACTCAATTGTCTGTATTTCAGTATGCTTGTGAAATATTCAGTAACTCCAGCAAACATTTTTGTAAAGTACTTGGAAAAACAATGCTAAGAGCATAACGCTCGAGAATGACAGAGAATTATAAAGTAAACTAAAAGTTTTAATTGTTTTTTTTGCAGAGAGAAATACTTGTACTTAAAAGAATTTGTAAGAATCTTTGACTGAGCATAGTTTCCTGTTTGTGCATTTGTCGGATGCTTATGAAATTTTTCGTATGTTGTATGTCTAAGCAATTCGTTATTCATTATTCGTTATTCGTTATTCGTTTGGCAAACATCAGGAGAACATATAGCTAAATATTTATGAGTGTGCGCTCTCTCTCTGAGAGTAAAAAGTAAAATAATTTTAAGCAATCTGCAAGGCAAATTTGAAGTCTTTAGTCTCGGTGGATTTAAAAATACAACTCGTTAGCAGCGTTGCGTTGCCTTTGTCTTCATCCTCTCAGCATCATCTGTGGCCATTCCATACAACCAGTCCCTAACTATCCAACTATATCTACCTGTCTGCCTGTCTTCCTGTCCGACAGTCCGGCTATCCGACTGTCCCACAAAGTTGACTCTGCAAGTTGGCCTTGTCTGCCCGCGCTAACGCTTTGTTGTTAAGCCATTGGAATTTATGGCGTTGTTTACACAAAAATTGCATTCGCCTTGCAGTTGAGTAAACACGCGACTCCGCAAAAGGAGAAGGAAAGGAGAGAAGGCAACTGAGCACAGGCTAAGACAGAGACATAGACGGAGTAAGAAAAATAAAATAGGGAAAAGTATACAAAAACAATTTGGCAAGTCAAATTGAAATGACTGCATTTCACAGAGAGAGAGAGAGAGAGAGAGAGAGAGCAACAGAGACAGTAAGAGAGTGAGAGAGAGAGCATGGGGCATTCTTGCTTAATGAATGCCAATTACTGTTGAAGAAACTGCAAACTGCGATTATGTGCCTGCAAGCAACATTAGCACAGATTATATAACCAATGCACGGCGACCCAAATGCGCATTGCCAGAGACACAGCTGCAGCTGGAGATAGAATGAGAGAGAAATAGAGAGTGGGAGAGAAGAGAGAGCAGTAGTGCGGACAAAGGCCGTTGAAAATGTGGCATGTGGCATGTGGCATGTAGCTGTCATTTGACGCATAAACAACGAAATTGCATTTAGGTAAAGCCCAAAAGGCCATAAACTGAGCTAAAAAGTCTCCCACATCCCTCCCCTGCTCCGCCTACCTACCACCCACAACAGCAGACTAAACCTCGACGAACTAATTAGAAATTGAGATCAAAATTGTAATCGGATTTCGAGCAAATGAAATTACAAGACTCGCACGGCTGGCTGTTAATAAAAGGTAGTCAAAGCATAAATACAAGCATAATAATTTGTCATACAACAGCGACAATAACAGGCAACAACAACAACTGGCAACACAACACGCAAAGCAATCATAAAATGTGCTTTTTGGGTTACCTTAATGTGATTGTCAGGCCACATGTAAGCAATGAAAGCAGTCGATTAACACCAACACACACAGCGACAGTGAAAGGGAGAGAGATAGCAGAAGGAAGAGGAAGGAGCGGCGAGTTCTTAAATGTACATATGTATGCATGTTATAGGCCATATAAAGTATACGCCGTGTGTGTGTGTGTGTGGCGACAAAAGCGACCACCGCAAAGGTCCGTTTAACTTAACGTTTCCCACGCGACCAACAACAGCAGCAGCAGCAGCAAGTCACACCAAACACCACATTCCCACCCCACACACACACACACACACACCTATATATGTACACAGAGTGTCGCACACACCTGGGCAAATGAATGAGTGAATGAATGGCAATGTGTGAATGTGAATGTGATTGTGAATGTGTGAATGGCAGCGTTTGGGAAGTTTTGGGCTAAAAGCGTTTTAAGTTGCAACCGAGCGCTCTTAAAGTTGCCATTTCGCCATGAATTGATGCTGCCCCGGAGAGGCATATACTAAGCCACAAAAAAAATAAGAAAAACGAACAGCGAAAAGCGAAAAAAGTAGAAAGTAAAAAGAAATAAAGCTGGCTAGTTAATTTTTAACAGCATTTCAGCAAAGGCTACAGCACTTAACTAAAAATCGATGCGATGCATAGACATAGACATAGATATAGATATAGATATAGATATAGATATAGATATAGATATAGATATAGATATAGACATAGACATATCACAGTCGAAAGCTGACTAAATTGATTAAGGCCAACGTGCAACGTCCTGTGGTGCTAATTGCCAACAAAATGGGGCGGGGAAAGTGTCAGGTGGCAGGCAACATGCTGTCTCTCTATGCGCAAATTGCAGGTGCCCCTTAATGATGCAGGAAATGAGTTAATGCGCGTTGCCATCCCCATTAAATCAGCCAGGCGTCCAGCTCAAGCTCAGTCAAGCGTTAGGCTGGCTAACTGAACTCTGGCCTGGCCTAGACTGGTCCTGCATGCAAAGCATTGTCAGTTGATTGGCCGAGGTGGACATTGGAGCGAAAGAGAGAGAGAGAGAGCAATAGCGAGAGTGGGAGAGAAGAAGCAGATGGTATACGAACATTGTCGCCAATGTCATTATGCGAAGCGTGCACTAATCAGCTTATCATTATTATTACATTGGCTACCAAAGCACCATGGGATGAAAGCCTTGATTTTTTGGCATAGACTCTTTACAGCTAGAGCCCTGAAATGTTGTCAGCAGAAAACAAAGAATCTCAAAAAATATTAAACTAAAAGTATAAGGTGTTATATTTTTAAATAACATCTAAATATAAATCTAGCGATTGCAATTTTGCAAATTTGTTAATAAGACCATGTAGATTTTTTTAATAATTTTTTTTTTTGGTTTTAATTCAAACATTTCTTCATTCAATAATTTAATTTTTTTTTTAATTTATAAGAATAACTAAATTTAAATCTAAAAGTTACAGAGTATTATTAATTTTTAAATAAACAAAAATAAAAAATTAGAGTTATTCATAATTTATATTTTTAAAGTTACTAATAAGATTTATTTCATAACTTCTATTTTGAAAATAAATATAAAATATAATTGAATATTTTTTCATCATTATTTTGGTATTTATAGTATTTATCCACAAAGAAACTGTCTAGCAGCTAACTTCTATCGAGCTTCAAAATTAAAGATAGTTTATAAAAAAAATATATATATATACTTTGTATTCTAACTTGAGTATAAAGATTTAGAAAATCCGAAAAATTGCAATACACTGATAATCAAATAACTCCATTTATGTCGAAAAATCGTTAATTTTCCCATCGTTCAACGTATCAGCGATGTAGTGAGAGGGAGTCAGGGATCGGGGAGTGAGGAGTAAGGAGTGAGGAGTGGCGACCAGGGGCAATAAAAATGCTTGTAGATGAAGCCTAAGCGCATTAGGATAGTTGCCGGACAGTCTTAGCCAGAACAAATGGTAACAAAATGACAGACAGACGTAAAAATAAATCAATTAAAAGATTTTCCCATTTTCCCTTTTTTTTTGGATTTTTTTTTTTTGGTTTCGGGGATGTCGGAAAAGCCAAAAAGGAAAGCTAATTAGCAAGCAACGCCAAGCCACAACAACTGCCGAATGGGGAAGGGGGGATGAGGGGGCGGTGGAAGTGGCTGGTCAAGCATATTGTGATGCCATTATCAGAGTATCATTAATTTAATGCGTGGCACATTAATTGCCGCATTGCGCATACGCAGCGTTGTGCAGACATACATATATATTAAGGCTATGAAATGGCACAAGATAGTGGGGATAAGCCATAATGACCATCATAATAATGTTCTTCTATCTTGGTTTGATAATAATTTACGATTTTTGTATTTGTTTTTTTTTTCAGGCAGCACAGCGAATCCGGATGCGAAGCGACTCTACGACGATCTGCTAAGCAACTACAACAAATTGGTGCGTCCGGTGGTGAATGTCACGGATGCATTGACGGTCCGCATCAAGCTGAAGCTATCGCAATTGATTGATGTCAATCTAAAGAATCAAATAATGACCACAAACCTGTGGGTGGAGCAGTCCTGGTACGACTACAAACTCAAGTGGGAGCCCAAAGAATATGGCGGCGTCGAGATGCTTCACGTACCCTCCGATCACATCTGGCGACCAGACATTGTGCTCTACAACAAGTGAGTGTACTCTCATTCATATCATCATTTTTTCTGAAATCTGATCTGTTTTAATACAAGACAACAAGAGTTGTTTAACAAGGACGTCTCTAAACCCAACTGTGAAAGTAAAAAAAATAACAATTTTAATTAGTTTAAAGCTTGGAAGAAATAAAACTTAAATAACAAGTATCGAAAAGTAATATAAAAAAACATTATCTTTAAAACTCTTTGTCCTGACTCACTGACTGATCATTGCACAGTCAAAACCATAAGACCTAGGAGACTGACATTTTCACACAACATAACTGAGCCAATTTTATCGTGCAATAAATTAAAATCAAGTTTCTAGTTACTATAAGAGCTAAATTTAAACAAATGTGTTGGACAAGGAGTATATGGAAGAGTTCCACATGAAACTAGAGCTTCTCTTTAAAAACACATGAACACTATTCTTGAATAGGGCAGGTAGAACTAAGTAATTTTATTTATATAATAATTTAGTGACAATGAAAACATTCTCTAGAATATTTTTAAGTCTTAATGTCTAATGACAACAATAGTTATGAAGATTGTAACTTTAATTGTTAGCATATTAGCATTGACAACAAATTCAAAAGATTCATTTTGCTTACCTTTATTTGCACTCTGACAGCGCCGATGGCAACTTTGAGGTGACACTTGCCACAAAAGCTACACTCAACTACACAGGACGCGTCGAGTGGCGACCTCCGGCAATCTACAAGAGCTCCTGTGAGATTGATGTCGAATATTTTCCGTTTGACGAGCAAACATGCGTCATGAAGTTCGGCAGCTGGACTTACGATGGATTCCAGGTAAATCCCAAATTCACAACTCCTCATATTCCAAGTCCAGAAGCCCAAAAAGTTAACACAGCACAAAAGTGGCCAAAAGAAAAGTTACCAAGTAATTGTACTTATTGCTCCGTTCCGCTCACTTTATTGTACTTTCACCAAATGATGCACGAAATCGACAACAAATTGGCACTGCCAAAAGTTCTCCTTATGCTACAAGTTTGGGGCGGAGAATGAAGGAAAAAGCGAACAAGATGTTCAAATGTCATTTTCATTTAAAGCGAAATCAATTGATTTGCCAAGTTCATTCTTCTTGCTCATTTATTTACGAGTTTTTGTCTTTGTTTTCTGCAAATTAACAAATGATTTTCATCATTTCAATTAATTTATTAGCATTTTAATTCTTCATAAATACTCGTACTTTAAACTACAAATTTATTCTTAATTCTATGAATACTTGTCTCTTTACTGTCTAAAAGAATGTATCAAGAACTTCAATATAAATTCCTTTAGTTTCATTTAAGCTCGGAATTATTTATGAAAAGATTTTACAAAAATGGAAGACCATTAAAGAAAATGTCTTAGAATATTAAATATTTTAGCTTTAACTTCGTTTCAAAATCCATTCAAGTCTCTGAGAAAATAATGCTATTAACGACTAACATATAAACGCATGCAAGCAAGCAAATTGCATAATACGAACACTAGATGGCGCCAGTTCTCCCTCCTCTGTTGCACAGTATGCAAAATAGTTTGTTGAATAACTTTTGCATTTAATTTTCGATTGTTTTGAAATTTTGCAATGTATATGCAGAGTATATTGAAGTCTAAGCGAAGTTTAAATTTCAAGACAATTTCTTTATTCAAACTTGTAAGCAAACTTTATCTGATTTTGCTATATAGATAAAACTTTACAGCAAATGAGGAATTTTTAGCTCATATAGTTCTTGACGAAAAGAGTTAAATCAACTATTTTGTTAAGGCTGATTAAAAATATATATAGAAGCCAACATTCGCCTATATAAAAATTTGTACTTAAGGCTATAATACTCTTTTTGGCACCTTTGGCACTAAGCATTACATGTAAATTTGTATTTTGTACCATACAGAGGTTTGTGTTCCGAATAGAAAGCAGCAAATTATCGGATTGGGTATTAAATTTGAGCTATTTCTTGCGCCTTGGAAAAGTTTATTTTATTTCGTGTTGTTTTTCCCATGTTTTTTGCACTTTGACAAATTGTGGTTCTGTGTGTTGTGAGTTGTGTGTTGGGTGTGTGTGTGTTGTGTGTTGTGTGTTGTTGGAGGCACACCAGGTCCTGCGGCTGGTTTAGTGACCATAAACCGAAATTTGCTCATAATTCGTTGTTCTTGGCATAGAAATTCTCACATTTTACGGCCGCCACACACATGAACTTGCCACACATAAAACTGTCTCTGGCGATTTGACAGCACACAGAGACAGAGATAGAGTGAGAGACAGAGAAAGAGAGAGAGAGAGAGAGACAAGAGGACACATGGGAAAGGATGAGGGAGAGTAGGCACCCAAGGGACTAAATGGAAGCTTGTCACCTGCCGGCAAGTGGCAATGACAAAGACACGGCAACAGGAGCAGGCCTCGTAAAGTTGTGGCAGGGCGACAGAGAGAGGGAGACAGAGTTGCAACATGCGGCAAGGAGCTTAACGTTTGCCACCCGCCTTGCGACTTGCCAGCTAATGAAGTGGCATTAGCGAGGCGTTGCAACTACTCGTTGCTACTTTGCAGCTCAGCGCAAATGAGCCGACAAATGGCCCTCAGCACTTTCCCTTCCCCTCTTCCCTTTCCCCATTACCCTTTCCCCATTCCCCGTGTCTCCCTCTCGACTCGTCTTGCAACTCTTTTGCTTCTCAGGTTAACCGCATGCGGCATGCTTGGCATTGGGCCATACTCGTATAAAAAGTCATTCTCAATATGCGATACCTGTCGTTGTTGCCTCAAGCGGTACTCGTAATGTTGCCGCGGCTTTAATCAAATCTTGTTAGCTTCAAGCATGCCACATTGTACGCAACTGCATGTATGTACACTCAGAAAAAAATGTCATATTTAAATAAGGTACGATCGTACTTAAACTTATGCCATTTTGATCTTAAAATTTTAAGATTGCTGTGTACTAAAAATATTGAATTAAGTATGAATCGATCTTAAATTTAGAATTCGTACTTCACATTCCTGTGGCAATTGTTCGAAATAGTAGTCCGATTATATCCAAATGTAGTCAGAATATATAGGACCATGGCAAATATATAATTCGTGAGTCTTGTTAGAATACCTACAGAAACAACTGAGTTATTTGTACTAAACTAGTTTAAAATTTTTTTGGTACTTAAAATAGTTTTTTTCAAGATTAAAAGGAAGTTAAAAATAAGATCGTTTCGTACTTAAAACAAGTACATTTTGGGATACTTCTTATTTATTGTTGCACCTTAGAATTCTCAACTGGTTCTAGCGACGCAAAGATGACGTTAAGCTGGTAAAATCAGCACCTATTCCGAAAGGTCGCTAACCAAGAAAATACCCCATTATTAAATGGTATTTAATTTTGGTATTTTGCTTAATTTTAGTACACATACTAGAGTATGTTCTAAGATTAGAAATAATGAATTATGAGAATTTTTTGTACTAGAAACCAGTACATTTTGAATATAGTTCAAGATTATTGTGTAGTATGATTTCAATTTTTACAGACTTGAATGAAACTCAAAACGTACTTATAGTATCCCTGAAAAATCTCATTTTATGATTTCCGTACTTGCGAAACCGAACTAGAAATATGATTTTTGTTCTCAACTTTAAAAATTTCGAACTTAGACAGCTTTTGAGCTCGTTTGTTCTTGAAAATAGCCTGTTTAAGTACGGAAATCTTGATTCTTTTTTTGAGTGTATGTGTGTGTGTCTGTGTGTGTCTTGTACCAGTTCAGTTATGCAATTCCCTCAACTGCGGGGACAAGCAAATTGCACAAAGCTGCTTGGTAATGCAACACACAGGTTTGCTTGTCATTTGCATAGCTCACATAGAAGTTGCACACACACACACACACACACACACACACACACACACACTGACATCACTAACGAATTGCCTCACGACTTCTCGTAGTTTGACTTGAGCAACTTAAGATCAAAGTGAATGCATTGAGAAACGATCCAAAAAGTATTGTATAAAGAAAAAGAAGGATACAAAAAGAGATGGACAAGGAGAGACAGAGATCAATAAGAAAGGACGAATATTAAAGTTTTTTAAGGCATGGTAATATGTTTAAGTATATGTGTATTAAGGACATTTGATGTATCATATGAAAGCAATACATCAGGAATGTACAAATATTTACATTTAATTTTTAAATAAAACAAAAAAAAATTAAAATAATTTTGTCAATAATAATTGACGATAAATGTTATGTTATGATTTTTAAATTAAAATTTAACTTCAATTATTATTTCAAAAATTTTTTTTTTAAATAAGAGTTTTCTTTAAGCTTTTTATAGCAATCCACACATAATTTAAATTTTTAAAGTCGTGAACGTTCCGGTTCCTGGAAGTTTCTATTTTTATTTAGTGTTTATTTGTATTTAAGTGTTATTAAAGTTTGTTGACCAAAATAAAAACTTACTATAAAGCAATGGATGTTAAAATCAAGCTAAAAAGAAGAAGCACGTATGAAAGGTGAACTAAAACAAATCTCTTCAATGCAATTCCATACGAGTATTTACGACTAGAGTAAACTTTAGAAATTCAGTCTAAAGAAATTTAAAAAAAAAAAGAAAACAAAAAAATACAGACAGGCAGATGGCACTAATTTACTAAAAAGCCAACGTTCATTTAGTATTAAAAGACGAAGTGCTAACAATATTTGACACGCCACGACACGCTACGACACGACACGACAGGCACAAAAAACGTGGCTACTTGCGGGACTGTATGTGTGTGTGAGTGTGCGTGTGAGTGTGTGTGTGTGTGTGTGTGTGTGTAGTTGTCACTTTTAACAATTGTTGTCGCTTTCAACGCCTCATTGTATGTTGGCAATTGGTGGAAAAGGGAGTAGGCTGGAGGATGGGGAAGGGGAAGAGGAAGAGAGAGGGGCGTCTTTTGTGGTGCGCATAAATCAACCGCAATAAGCGGTATCAGCAGAGCCATATCATAAAATATTTATAAACTCTCCTGGGGCAGTAGCAGACAGGACACACACACACACACACACACACACACAGAGAGAGAGGGAGCGAAAGAGAGAGAGAGAGAGAAAGCGCATAAACTGTTCACTTCATTGTGAATTGAAAGCATTTACAATTGTCTTTCAGCTATGTGATGCTCTCCCCCCTTTCTTTTAATCTCTCTGTCTCTCTGTCTCTCTTTCTCCCTATCTCTCTCTCTCTTTCTCAATTTCCGCCATACTAATGCTCCGTCTCTTTCGCTCGCATTCGCCGTCTGGCTTGCCATCTTTCAATGTCGGAAATATTTCAGTAAATCGTAACTTCCTTATAGTGAAATTTCCGCTACCACTTAAAATAACAATTTCCGCTTCAGCAGTTTCAGTTACACTTACAGTTGCATTTACAGTCACACTTACAGTTACAGCTACATTTACGGTTACACTTACAGCTACAGTTACAGTTACATTTACAGTTACATTTACAGTTGCACCAGCAGCAATACTTGCACCTGGCAAGGTTCACCTACATCCTGCCTGATTATATGTAGTAGTTGTTGTTGCTGTTGTTGCTGTTGTTGCTGTTGTTGTTGTTGTTGCTCTTGTTGTTGTTGCTCGCTCATGTTGAAAAGCAACGAGCGTCGATTGCCTAATTTTATGTTGAGAAAGCAGTACATGCTTGCTCTCTCTCACTCTCACTCTCTGTCACTGTCTCCCACTCCCACTCCCACTCCCACTCCCACTCCCACGCCCACTCTCACTTTCTCTTTTACTCATTCGATCTGTGTGTGTTCAAGTTCATAGGCTCAATTTTCACACTTGATTTTGCATCATTGTGGCACCTTCCTGCAATCCTTCATCACACCTCATTCACCCCTTCAACCCCTTCAACTCACCTCTTCACCTCAGCCATCACTCAACTAAACTCGACCCAATTCGAACTTCCATCGCCACTGACAAAATCGAATTAACGTCACTTTTCAAATTTCACGCTTTTCTCATCGCACACCTCAGCAAGCAAAAAAAAAAAAAAAAAGAAAAAAAAAGTGCTCCCTCCACTATTGTCTTCGTCTCTCTCTCTCTCCATCTCTGTTTCGCTTTCTCTATGCAAACTCATTGAGGCGTAAACGGCAGACAGACGAGACACCATAGTAAAAATCCCCAAACGAAAATCGTATCAAAACCAAACGCAATCAAAAAAATGGGGTTTATCATTATCATGCCATGCTTCAGTCAACATCAATTACACATGCACATACACTAACTATCAAATATGTAGTACATATAGATTTGTGTACGTGCATCAATTACAACATAATATTTGCTTATTTTAAGCACACCTTAAGGATTGTGTTCCACACTTCAATTTCGAATGAGAGCTGAAACGATTTTTAGAGAAAAACTATGCATCGATTCTAAAAATGTTTTGAAAATATTGGCATACACGTATTTGATTTAAGAGAACTAATATCTAAAAGAATTAACAAATGATTTAAAAACTTACACAAATTTTACAATAAAATCATTTTAAATAAATATAGCATACTTATTGGAGTTAACTTAAGATAAGTTCACAGAAAAGTACAAATGCGAGATTTTTAATAGAATTAGAATAAGTTGTTGCCAAAATAAAATTGTTTTATGGATTTACTTTCAATCAGTTTTAATGTTTTTCTTTTTAAACATTTTTCTAAATCAATTTTAAATAGCTTACATAAATGTTTGATGCTACAAGTATAATTTTGGTGTTTCGGCTGGTGAACATTTGTGGAACAATCCCCGAAGTTAAATGGAATAAGGTTTTGAATAAATATGTATTGAATTTATGTGCTAGATAATGCTTAAAATCTATAATTGATAATATAATAGTCATTAAAGAAACATTTAAGAAAGCGTCATAATTAACATTGAAATAAATTGTATGTTTTTGATTTGTTTGGGGACCTTTTTATGTTGTAAATGAAGAGTATTATTTTTTTAAAAAAGTTTCTAATGTAAATAATCCAAATAAAGCCTTTCACCAAAATGGTTTTTTTGGGACGCAAGGATCCTAAACCGTAACCAATATTTGTTTCGCTTTGATTTCCTGGCTTAAAGTCAATCATAAAAATAAAAAATAATGCAATTGTGTCGCAAGTTGTGTGGCATAGCTGCAGCTGCCACATGATGGCAGTGTGCATAACATGGGGCAGCTGCTTGTGTCTGTGTCTGTATCTGTCTCTGGCTGTGCCTGGCATGCCAATTGCAGCAGAGTCCTGTGCCACATCCTTAACCATCCTCAACTGTCAGTTGCAGCTTCAATCGTGCCGAACTTTGAACTGAAATTGAAGTGCTAACTTGGCTAAGCGAAGCTGCTGCTGTTCAGTCTATGTTGTTTTTGGAAGTCTGTTTTTATACCCGTTACTTTAAAAATAAGTAAAAGGGTATATTGTGTTTGTTGGAGTGTATGTAACAGGGAGAAGGAGGCATCTCCGACTCTATAAAGTATATATTCTTGATCAGCATCAATAGCCGAGTCGATATAGC
This sequence comes from Drosophila innubila, assembly GCF_004354385.1. Taxonomy (NCBI): domain Eukaryota; kingdom Metazoa; phylum Arthropoda; class Insecta; order Diptera; family Drosophilidae; genus Drosophila; species Drosophila innubila. Next base: position 21,406,106 of record NC_047626.1, read on the forward strand.
CATGTCCGTCTGTCCGTCTGTCTGTCTGTATAGACAAAAGGATCTCAGAGACTATAAGAGATAGAGTAACCAAATTTGGCACACAGATTTTTATATACCCCACGCAGATCAAGTTGGTTTTACATTTAAGCCACTCCCTTAACAGTTTTTTAGATAACACAGTTTTTATGGTAAATAATGTTCTCCATTAATACTATCTATAATCTCACTTAACCGCAGCAAGATCGGACAAGTAGAACGGGAGAAATAGCTAACCAAAGTTATTAACAAAGTTATTATTTCAATATAATCACCTAAAAGTATGCAGTAGTTTTGTTAGGTATTAATTTCTTTAAAGTACTTATATAAATATTGAATTAAGTAACCGGTATCTCATGGTCGGGACTTGCCATTTGTTTTTTTATTTTCTTTTGCCGAATTGTGCTGTGTGCCACGCCCACTTTTGGGGCAGAACTCCTTCTGCAGCTCAATTATGTGCGCTGTCAACGTTTGCAGTCCTGTAATTGACTAATCACTCACTTTGTCTTTTTCCATCTCAATGTCTGTCTCACTCACTTTCTTTATCTCTAACTTGCTTCCTCTCTCTCCCTCTCTTTCTCTCTCACTGTGTGTCTCTCCTTCAGGTGGATCTGCGGCACATCGATGAACTGAACGGCACCAATGTGGTCGAAGTGGGCGTGGATCTGTCCGAGTTCTACACGTCCGTTGAATGGGATATACTTGAAGTTCCTGCAGTGCGGTAAGTTTTTAATGCAGCAACACAACAAATCTACAAAATGCCAACATGCAACAGCAACACTAACACTAACACTAACAACAACAACAACAGCTTGGCAGCTGCTTTGGCAACTTTTGGCCGCTGTCACAAAACACAAACACAAATCTTTCGAATGTCAGAGCATTTTGCACAGGTCAAGGATGCCAACAGGACATCAACAACAACAACAACAACAGCAACAACATACACAACAACCAAGACCAAGAGCAAAGAGAAGAGCGAGAGTAAGACGACGACAAGTTGCTGATGATGAGCTGCAAGTACTAACAGCGGGAATGGGACGTTATGTGGGCGTGGCACCCACTCCCACTCCCCCCACCCCCCTGCCTCTTTTTTTTAGTTTAGCTTACCGCCAATATTTACACTTGTACATGAGGCGTCGTCTGTTTCTCTTTTACTCGCCCGTCTCTCTCGCCTCTTCAGTCAGAAATCGCAAGTCTTTCGAGTCGGCGAAAAGTTTTTAAATTAAAAAACTTTGGCGCCGGCTGCCAAAGGAGCAGCTTTTGGTCAGGAGTGTGTGTGTGTATGTGCTTGTGTGTGTGTGTTACGCGAAAACAACGTCAGGCTAAGGCCAAAGGAGGCTGTTGTTTAATTGCCACGCCCACACTGCCAGTACCTGCACCAACCGACAAGACATGACACGATGCGGCACACGCTTGTGTGCACACATTAGCACAATTTACACACACACACACACACACATACACGTACACAGTAGAGAAGGGGGTAGGGGTAGAGGTATGGCCTGTGGGCGTGGCTCTAATGCGTTTAGCCCTAGACAAAAGCACAATTTTCAAAGACGACTAGCAAAAGTGCCGAAAAAAAATAAAAATAAAGTTGCCTCCTTTGATGTGTTGGCAACTTAATAAGCAGACAACGCACACACTGACACACACACACACACACACATACAAAAACAACCAAAATACACACACCTACAATGCTTAATTTCTAAGCGATAGTCAAGCAGTTTTGATAAAAATGCACACAAAGTTTTTTAACTGCATATATCATGATTTATCTACACAGAGAAAAAAAAGACTTACTAAAATTAAGTTCGAATGAACTCGAATTAAGTATTTTCAATAATTAAAATTAATACTTGATATAAGTACGAATTACTGAAAACAAGTATAAAATTGTTTAACCAAGTACCAACATTCTTGATATAAAATCATAGAATCTTGAATCAAGTAAAACTCCTAAATTACTAGATATGAGTACGAAAATTCTTAATATATTTTTAAGTTTAAAAATACTAAAATACTTAAATTTCTTCTTAAAGTATCGTACTTGAATTAAGATCGAAATCCTTGATTTCAGTATTTTCATTCTTAGTGAAAAATCAAGTTCGAAAAGTGGTATTTTAAGTACGAAATACTTGATTTTTTCCCTCTGTGTATAAATGGACCACATCTTTAAGAGCTTTTAAAATTTGGACTTGTCATGAGGTAGACCTGTGAAGTCTTAACTGCTCTCTTTTAAACCATTAGAAGTGTAGTTGCTTAACCTTCGAAACAATCAAAAGCTCCGGACCAAAATATAATTAAATATTTACATAGATTTAAAAATTATATTTAAATATAATAAGGAGAAAAAAAAGTATTTTAATTAAATTTACAGATTAATTTTAATTTTAGTTTACAATCTTAATTTATTTATTTATATAAAATACTTTTTAAATTTTAAGCATCCCCATACTTTAAAATCTCTTGAATATATTTTTATTTCATTAATTCAACTAGATTTTAAAACTATGAAGAAATAAAAATGAACGCCTTATACTAATTTATTTTATAATTTAAATACAATGTAAAACATTTGTTCATAAAGAAAGAGTTATATTCTTAAATTTTATCTAATAACTTAAATACAATATGAAATATTAAATCTATAGCGACAAAGAGTTAAAAAATAATAATAATATCATTATCTTAAGATATTTCATAATTTTTATGAATGTTAGATAAAATTAAATGTAAATATTAATGCATCTCAAAGCTACTCAAGTAGTTTTTTAAAGTCGCTTCTTTATTTATATCGCTTAAATCAGATACATGAGTAATATAACAGCTTAACTAGCTATAGTTCTTTTCAATCCCCATTTGAAATGCTTTATTCCAGACTCAAAAAAATTTTCAAATGTGAAGCCAGAAAAAAGAACATCAGAGATTTCAGTCCCGTTCAAAAGGCTTTAATTAATTATGGAATTATTTTGAGCTGTAACCATATCAGTTACCGCTTTGCTGGGAATTTAATTACAAATACTTTATTAAATTAAATCAGAAAAAAGTTATTTTTTCAAACGTTTTTTCTGCACATTTTCATTGAGGCCATAGACATCATCAGCATTTCTAAGGGTGCGCTGAAAAATTGCTGACAATTTGCAGATTACCTGACAGAATTCTCTCTCTCTCTTTCTCTATAACATACTCCTCCACTCTCTACCTCTCTCAGTCATTAAGCCCGAAGCGTGTGTGTGTGGGTGTGTGGGTGTGTGTGTGTGTGTGTGGGTGTGTGTGTGTGTGCTTATGACCATGGCCCATACAAAATTTGATTACATTCGCGACGCTTTTACAATATTTTTTTGTTACCATGCCATTTATCCAGTTGAACACCTTGATTTAGTCCTCCACTTTCACTTCCGCCTGCCCCTCTTTCCTCTTCAATTTCCCCTCTCTCTCTCGGTCTTTCCCTTTTTTTTATGTGCGCAACTTTTTAAGATTTGGCCGCGGGCAACGCAACTGAAATGAAATTTAAGAGCAAAACAAAAGTTCATGCTCAAAATGCCATAAAAAAAGCCAAAATAAAAAAAAAAAACAAATAAAAAAACGAAGAAATTGGCGACAAAACGCGCAACCAACAAAACAGTAGCCAAGCTTACGATTGTTTCTGACTTTCTTGTTGTTGTTGCTGGTCGTTGGTTGTTGGCTGTTGGTTGTTGCTGTTGTTGTTGGTTGTTGCTACCTTCTCGTTGTCGTTGTCGTTGTCGTTGGCACGCGCGACAGCCACAAACATGTCGCGACGCACGTCGCCGTTTCGGGTGTCCGTGAAAGTGTTGTTTATGCCTTGGGAGCTCAAAGGACACACACACACACACACACAGGCACACACAAGCCATAACAAAACTCAAGCAAAAAGTGCTCACCTGCTGCGTGTGGAGTGCAAAAGTGCAGACGCCTTGCGGCAAGTAGCATTTACCACAAACTAGAGATGGCATACATACACACACACACACGTACACACACACAGTGACACAACACAAATATATATATCTATATATATAATACTGTTTGTCCTAACTGACTAACTGACTGATATTCGTGCAGCCCAAACGGTAATGACGAGTTGGATAAAATTTTGACACAACATAGCTGAGACAATTTCATCGACTTTTTGCGAAATTCGCATTGTTTCCGAATATTTAATCCATAAATAAAATTAATATATATCTAAATTCATTAACACGTATCTCACTGTCGGAGATTTCATTATAAATAGTGTTTTTATTTCTTGTTATATAAATTCAAGTTTTGCATTCAATATAATGTCTCCATTTAAAGGTCTAATGTCTTTATTTCAAGAAAATCAAGGAAATTCTGTTATAAATAGAAATTTAGATTACGATTGCCAACATTTATCACATACGTTTCAAATCTATTTAAATTAAATAAGACTCATTAATTTTCAATAATTTTTATTAGCTTGCCTAAATTTGCCTGAATACTTCAATTAAAAAATTGCGCTCAGAAGTAGTTTGCAGCCTAACAAATAGTTTCGATTAACGATCCTTAAACAAAAAAATTTGCATTAAAATGCACATCTCTAACTCACACACACACACACACATACACACACACATGGAAAATGACAAATACACACGCACTTGCCTTGAACTATTTTAGAGTTGCGTGCTAAGGCAATTGACAATAAATCAGAGCGGTAACTTTTGCCAAACTTTTTTTGGAGGAAGTTGGAAAAGAAGACGGTTGTGAAACAGGATAAAAAGTACATCACATCTTTTGCTGGCGTGGAGCAGCCTCTTTAACACCCCCTTTCCCCCTCAACATTAACTTCTTTATCCAATTTGAGGCCCCCTTTTGACAGAAGACAAAACTATGCGTTAATTTTATGGCTTTGTGATTTTAGTTGTTGTCGACTGTGCTCAGGTGTCGTCTGAGCAACTGTATCCCAATTAGACGAAAAACGATGGTTAAATCGACTAGCAGATACGCTGTTGTTAGCTATACATATCTACCTGATATTTCAAACTGAAATATTTACAATTTACATCAACTTCGATATGAAATAAACAATGAATTTAACATTGTCATGCTGTTTTCATTGAAAATGCAAAGAAAAATAGAAGCTTCAAGTATAGAATTAACAATTGGATTACTTTTCATATTTATTTTGAAATAGTTAGTCCATTTATTCTTAAATTTTCGAGGGTGTCACAGAAATTTCTTCCAAGAAAGTTTTCCTTGAAAAACAAATTGTTTTGAGTTTCGACATCAATAATATTTAGATAGTCGTCAACAAAAAACTGACTTCTTTAAATTATTAAAATTAAATTATTTTTATTTTTTAAACTACTTCTAAGTTTTAGGTAAAACGCTTAAAAAGTAAAATAAATAACAGACAACATTTTTTTATTTACGTGTCTATAGTTCCTACATTTAATTTGATTACAGGGTATTTCAGGTATCTGTGTCTTTGTACCATTTCAGTATCCGTCTTTCATTCTGTTTCTCTGTCTGTCTGACTGTCTGTCAATCAGCGTCTGATTGCAGTGCTCTTGGTGCCCAACTGAATGGGGCGTATGTACGTGATGCTACCTCTAACCCCACCCCCCCGCCCCACCTCTAGCTTCCTTTAACCCTACCCCTATCGTGCCACGCCCCTTCGTTCAACACTCAACACGGCGCTACACGTGGGCGCCTGAGTTAATTTAACTGTCGATGTTGATGCGCATTAAAGTGAATGGTGGCAGGAAGAGGCGAAGGGAAGGGAAGGGCAGTGCGGAGGGGTTGTGTTTTGAGGGCGGGGAAAGGGGAAAGCTGCCACTGCGATTGCCACTGCTTCATGGCAAAATTGCGCTACGTGCTGTGAATTGTGTTGCAGCATTTTAGGCGCAGCCTCCGACAGCTGCAGACAATGAAAGAACGCGCCTACGCCCCCTACCCCTAACCCTACCCCTACCCCTTCCACAATCCCAATTCCTACTCCATTTTGTACTCCTCCTCGTTTATCTTCACCTCCTCCTTTTTTGGCCCAAGCAAATAAAGGGAAAAGCCGCAGTAACGTCCGCCTTTGGTTTGTGTCACGCACTTGTGGCATAATTTACTGACGACTGCGGCACACACACACACACACACACACACACACACAAGACACACACACACGTGGCAACGGCTGTCAACTTTTTAATTCCTGTCAATGACTTGAGCCCCTATACGCTTTGGCCTGCTTAAGCATTTTTGTTGTGGCTCTTATGTTGCACGCGGCATGAGGCATCATAGGCAGGCAGAGATAGCTTAATGCCACAAATGTATTCGTTTTGTGTGTGTTTTTTGGCCTTATAATGGGGTTAGTCGTTATAAACAGTTGAACATCCAATTGGTTACCAGCCAACCAACTGTTTCAAAAGCCAAATGTTGTTGTTGTCTTAAGCTATAGTATATATATATATAGTAAAGTACGAGTAGCAATGATAGTTCCAAATATAGGATCAACAATAGTACAATCGATAGTATGTTGGATAACATCAACATTACTGAAAAACGATAATTATAAGGACTATATGTACGATAGTAGTTTCAACTCAAGTTTCAAAAATATGATCAAGAGAATTATGTTTAATAGCCTATTTCCACGACAGCACATTTGGCACATTCGACGCCATTTTCATCATTCGGACCGAATGTGGACTTCATTTCAGTACAAATTCCAAATGATTATTTTGGCTCATTTATTATGAATTTTAAGATTTGTTGCCATTCGCCCCGGCGAATTTCAGTATTTTTTTATCGAACGCCCGATTTTTATCGATAAGCTCAGGAAAAAAAGCAATTATCACCTTAACCAGCTGTTTTCTTCAATAAAAACGGTAGGCGCCAATTATAATATCGAAATAAAATATTGAAATGTTGTTATTGTCAGCTCTTTCTAATTTTTGCACAGAAACCGAACAGCTGATTTGCTTTGGGTGAACATCAACAGTTTCACATGTGGTCGTCGAAGGCCAAAAATGAGCCACATTCAAATGTGAGCAAATGTGGCAAATGTGATTGGTCGTGGAAATAGCCTATTACAATATTAACAATATTGACGTTAGTTAATATGAAGAAATATTATTAGTTATAAACAGATCTGCAAACCTGTAATATTTTGAAATCTATAAGCACAATATTTTGATCCCAAACTTGCTTTAAATGAAGTGTATTTCGAAAAATCTATTTCGACTATCGATACTATTAATGTTGCTTTGTATAAATCAACGATAGTTCTGGAACACTTTTGAGCTAATTTATGAACTGAACGCTATGTTTTTCGATCGATTCTTAGATACGAATTTCCCTGTTTTATTTTTATCACGTACATATAATTAGCAAGTTTATCGAGTTTCTGAACACTATTGATAATATTTTTTTTATAACTTTAATTCTACTTGCGTTTTGTTCCTTCCTTTAGACATTTCTTCAGTCTTAACAGCTTTTCACTTTGAAATTCTTGAGCATGCTGACTTCCAATGCCTCAACAGGCATTGAGTTGTCCTCACACTTATTCTCACTTGCCTCTTCTTCTTCTCCTTTGTCCTTCATCCCCGTGCTCTGGAATTTCTCCCTCTTGTCTAATTGCCGCAGTGCGTCGTGCGTTGCGTTACATCGCACAAAATCAACATGCCAGTCACATGTACAGCACACTCACCCTACCCTAACCTACCCTCCCCGCTCCCCCCCACCCCCCGTGCCAAAGTTATCGACAGACACTTTTACTTTTACTTTCACTTTCACTTTTGTTTGATGGCTTGATTACAAGGTTCCATTCCATCGATGCGTCTGATCGATTAAAACCATAATTAGCAAACTTTGAAGTGAGCCAAAAATACACAAACCATATCCACCCTTGTCACTACCCCGTCACTACCCCGTCACCCGTAACTTCTTCAACCCCCTGAGAAAGCAAACTTAGACTTAAGAGCTCGTAATTTCCATGAGTTCTTTCGATGAGTTCTGCAAGTTAAGTTATTAAAATTCTATTACTTACATCAAATGCTTGTTCTTATTCAATGACCAAACCCTAGGCTCCCCCTACCCCCGTCCCCCACCTGCCACTCTACCAAGCTCTTCAGTTTTTTGTTAGGCACTGATTTCTGATGAAATCGAAACAAAACGACAAAACCAGTAAAGAAATAAAAAAAAAAAAAAAAAATAGATGATGCAAAATAAAAGGAAAACACTCAAAAGCAGCAAAAAACAGAACTTGGCACAAACTTGTGGAAATCAATCAAGCGTTAGGCTCAGACGACCAAAGCCGTGTCCCCCCACCTTTCACCCTCCACCCACCACCCTCTATTGGCTTAGTAGGTGGCAATGGTTGCCCAAGGGTCGCCGCAATTTCAGCTTTGAAATGCCGCCGCCTTTAGCATCCTTCAGCATCCTTTGGCGTTCTGCGGCCATTTTATGTGGCATTCCTTTGTGTCTTTTTCTCTTTATTTCTTTCTTTCTTTCTTTCTTTCTCTCTCTCACTCTCTTCTTACTCTGCTTCTTTCTGCTCTTTTTTATGTAGGCAATCATTTAGTATTTATGCGTTTTGTTCTCTCTGACTATATCGACAATCCAACTGCCAATCAGCGTTTCGGCCATTTCGGTCAGTCAGCATCACAATTTCAATCTCTGATGCATCAAGAATGGTAACAGAAGAAAAGCAGTGTGGGAAAAGGAATCCATCTTACTCTGAGACACAAGAACTGCTGCACTTTAGACTAGTTTCGCGGAACATTTAATTCTTAAGAGCAATATCATTTTTCTATCACATTTCCTTGTTTTTTGAAGCCAATAAAATTGTTAAATAAAAAACAATTTATAATATTTAATAGCGCAAGACTTCGGTTCGGTTCGCGAACCATTTATCCAACCCCTGAAGTCAAGGATAAATTTAGTACAAAAAAAGTATTTTTCATGTTTTAATTTTCTTATAATAATTTCAAGCAATTAATTTTGTAAATAATTTAAATTAATTAAATGATTTTAATATTAGTTTTTATATAATGATTTTTATATGAAGACTCAAATAGTTACGCAAAAAATTATGTATTTCTTTTTTTTACATTTTTTCTTATAAAAAAAAAATAATCATCCTATTTTGTGTAACTACTTCGATTTTTACAGCCTTAATTATAATTAAATGAATGAAATTAAATTTCCATTTTCTTAAATGATTACATATCTATATTTAGTTCAATGCAATCTACTTTTGAAATTTGAAGATTGATTTGAAGAAAATAAGTTTCTGAATCATTCACTTTGTTGTTCTTCGTTGTTTTCTACCAATCTATTGAAAGCATCCAAAGCTTTAACGAATTTTCTAATTCATTTTTTGTCTTTGTTTTTTTGCGCAATTTGGCATTTTCATTTTGGTAACTTTGTATGGCTTTGGTTTCATTACGCATACGCCGCATGGTCCAAAGGCAAAGGCATTGATGAATTGTTGCCATTGGCCTTTTTTGCTGCCGCATGCCGCTAGTCAAATCAACTGTTATTGTTGTTGTGTTGCTTGTGTTGCTTGTGCTGCGGCTGCTGCTCTGTTGTGCCTACGTGGCGCCACCGTCGTCTCCGTCAGCGACGACGACAGCGACAACGGCGACGACGTGTCCAGACGTGCACAGACACGCGCTCTCATCCGCCCACATGTGTTGTGCCCCATCATCTGGTATTTCTTCAATTCCCCTTCCCACTCTCCTTCTCCCTCTCTCTTTCTCTCTCTCTTTCTCTTGCTCTCTGGCATTTGTTGTTGGCGTGTGCCTATTTTATGATTTATTGTATGTTTTTCTCTGTCTTCCCTCCCACCCCTCTGTCGACCCTTACAACTAACCAACTAAGCAAACCATCTCAGAGCTTATTACACTGACCTTTACCCTCTCATACACACACACACACACACACACACACACACACACACGCGTGTCTTACATAAGAAAAATGCCAACGTAAAAATTGCTCAACTCAAACTTAAGTTGAAACGAGACTCTTATGCCGCCAGCTCTGTGGCAGGTAGCCAGAGGTCAAAGGGCAGTGCGGATAGGGGGCAGTAAAAAAAGGACAGAGGGTGAAGGGAGAAGAGTGAAATGTGAGGAGTGGGAAAGGAGCAAGTGATACGCAGAAAGCTCAATTGAACTAAAGTGTCCAGCTCATTGACTAAAGCCCTTCTAAGTCGGCTAATACATGTCTTTATTAATTTTTTTTTCCTTATTATACCCTGGCACAAGGCGTCAAAAGGGTATAACAAACTAAACGTATGGATATTTTGAATTTAAGGAGAATAATGTACATATTTTAAAGTAGTTTTCAACTGCACAAATGTATAAAAACATTAATTAAAATATTAACAAAATTAAATTGTTATCAAACAAACCACGTTGTTAAATATCATCGTATGAATCTCTTTCACTCATTTTCCTTTTGACATCTTCTTATATTCTTGGCTTATGGTATTTTGTAGTCGACTCTTGTTGTGCTTCTTTTTGAAATTAATTTATTTTTCCGTTTTAATTCATACAATTTTTAGACCTCATCTTCTCGATAAGGTTTTCAAATTATTTATTTACAAGTATCTTTAAATTATTTGCCTACTCCTCTTTTATTATTTAGGGTATTTTTTAGACAACTGTTTTGTTTTCTTTATAACATAGCTTGTTGGGAATACCACATATATTTCCTTACCTTCACCTGTACCTTCACCTGATTATTTATATCTATCTCTACTATCTTCTGTTCTTTTTTGCCGCACTTTGCTCTTTTTTTTTAGCTTACACTTTATGTTGCCTCCCAGACAATCCATATTAAAAGTTCTTTAAAATATATGTATATATTTTCGTAAGTTCCTTTATTTGCGTCTTTGGCCTAGCCATAAATTTTGTTTTTCTGCTTCTTAAAGAGGGCATAATGGTATAATACTTTATATATTTGGCATTTGGGGTTTCCCTTATCCCGATCATCATCTGTCAATTGAGTCACGTCTGTGTCTTACTCCTTTGCTATAACTCCTCTTCTCATTCCGTATGTTCTCTTCTCTTTCTGCCTGATTTCTTCTTGCTGAATTTGTTTTCCTCGAGGGATTTCACTGACAGTTTTCAGTTTGCTTTGCAAATTATATTTTTATTTCCAACGTAACTATTTCAACCTTCGAGAGTCTGCCTTTTCTCCTTCTCTCTCTCTCTCTCTCTCCCTCTCGTTATATTTGTTTCTCTTTCGCTGTCTGTAAAGCACTTACCAATGTTTTTCTAGGCATATTTTATACTTGAATTAGCTTTGGTCAGTCGATTGCAAGTTGTTTTTGTTCCTTTATTTCATACTCATCATTATCATAGTGCTCATCCAGCGATTGCCACATACTTCATCTGTCTGGGTGTGTGTCTATGTGTGTGTGTGTGTAGAGTCATCTGCCAGAAACAGTTAGTTATCCTGTAAAAATCCAACCATGCTGCTGCCCTTCGCTCTTTATTATTTATTTACAATATTTTCTTATTCAAAATGAAGCCGCAAGCCTCTCAGAATTATTGATGGCAAACATACAATATACACACACACACACAGTGTGTGTCCAATAGACGAAACCTCATTGGCAACCCGTTCTCTAGCTGTCAGCCATTTCTTTTTCTCTCTCACTCTCTCTTCCACCTCACCCGCCTCTTCATTTTTTTTCTGTTTCTCCAGTTCCACTTTTCTCAAGAGTTCTTCAAGTGCGGTCGCCAAAAAGTTCTTGACTCAATTTACCAAATTTGCTTGCTTTCTTTTTTCTGTTTTTATTCAAACCATCCCCTCAGTTTATTCCCCTCTCCCTCTCTCGCTCTTCGTTTTCTTGTATTTATTATTTTTGTATTCAATTTTTTTTTTTTTTTTTTGGCAGTCAAAGATTATTAACTTTTAAATTATGTACAGGACAGGAGGCAACAGGACAACAGTCGACTGCGACGCCGACGTCGACTGCGCTGCCAGCTAGTGTCAAGTTCATTAGCCAGCTTGAGCAAAGGGTTGTTGGGGTGTTGGCTACAGTTTGGTACACTCAGAAAAAAAATCAAGTACAAAAGATCTCGAAAGTTGTCTAAGCTCGGAATTTCTAAAGTTGAGAACAAAAATCTTACTTCAAGTTCGGTTTTCGCAAGTACGGAAGTCTTAAAATAAGATTTATTTTTGGGTTTAATTCAAGTCAGTAAAAATTTAAATCATACTATTTTAAGTACACAATAATCTTGAACTACATTCAAAATGCACTTGTTTCTAGTACAAAACATTGTCATAATTAATTATTTTTAATCTTAAAACATACACTAGTATGTGTACTAAAATTAAGCAAAGTACCAAAATGAAATAGCATTTAATAATAGGGAATTTTCTTGGTGAGCGACCTTTCGAAATTTAATTTTTATTTATTTATTTATTTATGCACGACTAAAAGCAGTCGGCAAAGAAAAAATTACCAAGTATAAAAATTAAGTTAAAGATTACAAATACAAATACAATTAAATATAAATTATGAACTGTAAGCAAAAATTATAAATGATCCAACATTTGTTGCTAGGATTGGAGAAAACCCAGAAAAACCCAATTAGATCAATAAAGATTATTATCATTAATAAAAATAGGTGCTGATTTTACCAGTTGAGAATTCTAAGGTGCAACAATAAATTAGAAGTATTCCAAAATGTACTTGTTTTAAGTACGTTCTTATTGTTAACTTCCTTTTAATCTTGGAAAAAAAAACACTTTTAATTACCAAAAAAATCTTAAGCTAGTTTAATACAAATAACTCAGTTGTTTCTGGAGGTATTTTAACAAGACTCACGAATTATATATAAGCCATGGTCTTATATATTCTGACTAAGTTTGGTTGCTGTCGGATAGCTGTCAGAATTCTAAATTTAAAAGCGATTCATACTAAATTCAAGATTTTTAGTACACAGCAATCCTTAAATTTTAAAAACGAACCGGTATAAATTCAAGTACGATCGTACCTTATATTAGGATGGCATATTTTTCTGAGTGTAGACACTGTTTGGCAGGCAGTTTGCAGTTGGAGAGTCGACGCAGTCTTTGCAAATAATTTCGAGCATTTTTCAATATTTATCGTGTGGCTGATGATTTATGTGAGTCAGTGTGTGTGTGTATGTGTGTGTTTATTAGTGCTGCGGATGTGCTGCCAGCGGAAGCTGCAAACAACAGCCCTATAATAAATAAATATTTACGTTCTACGTGGCATATTCTAACCAATACTTGCCTCAACATATCTCTCTCTCTCTCTCTCTCTTTCTATGTCTAACTCACACTCTCTATTGCTCTCTCTCTCTCTCTCTCTCTTTCAGCAATGAAAAATTCTATACGTGCTGCGATGAGCCTTATCTGGACATAACATTCAACATCACAATGAGAAGAAAGACGCTCTTCTACACGGTCAACCTAATCATACCCTGTATGGGCATCAGTTTTCTAACCATTTTGGTTTTCTACCTGCCATCGGACAGTGGCGAAAAAGTGAGTGTGTCCATCTATTCATTCCTGCTGCACTGCATCATCTTCATTGACCTCAAAATGAACCCGCAGCTGATGCTGCCACATTAATTTATATATGTTGAGACAGTTTATTGGTCATTTCTTTTTTCGTTTTTCTGCTTTTCGTTTAATTTTTCTTTTTTTTTTTTATTATTTCTTTTTATGCGCTTTCATCCAATTGCCATAATTTATTGCAGCGACTGTACATACACACAGACTTGTACATAGACAAATGTATACATACACTCAATGTCTCTCAATGTGCTTTTAATTAAAAAACAAAAAAAAATAATTTCACGCTCAAATGAAAATGAAAATGAAAATGCATTTCGACATTTTCCTCCTTTTTTTTGCTGTTTGCCGCCATTTAACTTTGAATAAATAAAATTACATGCTGTATTCAATTTAATGCGCTCAGACATGCACATTCATGCACACACGCACAGAAAGCGACGCAGATGAATTGCGAGCGTTAAAAAACGCTCGCGATTTGCGGTTCTCGCCGCACTTTACTCAGCGCGTTTCTTTGTGGTGCAACAGCGGCCGAAAAAATGGTTGAAAAAAAATTGAAGAAGCAAAAAAAACATTAATAATAAAATAAAACGGCATAATGCATAAATATAAATATTTACATGCTGCTGGGACTTATGAATAAATTACGGCCAATTTTCAAAATAAATAAAACGCAAAAATAATTTGTGTGTGCGCGGTTTTATGTACACACACACACACACACACAGGTACTTTGCCGCTGACGTCGCTGTCGGTGCTGCCTTTGACGCCGACGCCGACGCTGACGTTGGCAGCACCCATTATGCATAATTTGTGTAATAAATATTGACAGTGCATTTGATGGACCGTGCCACCTGGTTTCGGGACAGGTGAATAAAGCGATTCACTAGAGATTTCACATCAGGAAGCAGCTCACAAATTATGACTACAAATTGGCAATAATCAAAGCGACCGGAAATCAACTCAAAATTGTGTGCTTACAATAAACTTGTAGAGCTGTAAAACAGCAAACAGCACTCGCTACTGTGTTGACAGCGAGTTGAACAACACTCGTTGATATGATAGGTGGCGTGTAAAACATAACTCGTTTAAGCGACAAAAATAATGTAAAAACAGCACTTGTTAATATGTTAAGAGCGAGTGAAAGAGCGATTGTTTACAGCGTGGGAGCGAGTTTAAAAACACTCGTTGATAGTGGGAGTTTTCTGTAAAACTGAAATCGTTAATAGGAGAAGAAACGTTTAAGACAACATTCGGTGATATGGTAAGAGCGAGTGGAACATCACACGTTGTTGGGTTGATAGCGAGCTAAGCCACACTCGTTGCTTATATAAACTGCGTATAAAATAAAACTCTTTTTATATGGAAAAACTTGCTTAAACCAACAGCTATGATACACGTGCCAATAGTATAAACTTTTTGTAAAACAGAACTTGTTGAAGATAAGAAAAGCCACACTCGTTGATTTGGATCAAGTGGTACAAAAATCATTAATGTGGAACGAGTGTTACAATACGACTGATCCAATACACGTTAATAAAACAACATTATTTAAGCTGAAAAAAGTATGCTAGATATTACTCGTTAAAATGACAGCAAAAGGGCGAAAAAGACTCGTTGATAGAAAAACTTATGTGAGTTGCCATTTTAACAATATTATTGCTAGATTTAGCACTTTTTTAACTGCTAAAGCTAGAAAAATTGTTTAATTGCTAGCAATTTTAGAAAATGATTTAGCTACTACAATTTTTTTCTTTTTACTGCTAGATTTAGAATTTGTATAATTACAAAAGCTGAAAAGTTGGATGAAATGCTATGAGAAAATCCATTTTGTCAAATGGGAGAACTATTTCGTCAGCACACATTTTTGGGTAGAGGTCTTTTTTGTGTACAAAGATGTCGGATTTTAGTTTCAGAGATAGAAATATTTGAATGTATTGTCGAGGATGTCATTGACATTGTCAAATTATCAATGCTGTTGGAATAAAGTAAGTTAAAAAACTTTTTTTGTTTAATTTACGTAATTTATCCTTAGTCCCAAATCTTTTCAAAAAATTATGCATTTTTTTATAGGATAATAATATAATTAATTTTTTTTAAGCTATTTTTATCAATTTTTTTGTAAGCTATTTTTAGCAATTTTTTTTTTCATTTTAGCCATTTAAGCCCAGAATATTCTAATAGCGAGTGAAATATGTCTCGCTCGGAAGAATTTGACCTGACACTTAGTAATTTTGTTATAACGAGTAGAATCACAATCCTTAAACATTATTCAGATAACGAGAAATATTTTGATACAAACGACACATCCAAGAAGGACACAAAAACATATTGTTGGACAAAAGATAAAGTATCAGAATTTCTATTAATAATGAGAAAAAAAAATGTTAAAGGGAACAAAGGATCTATTAGGAAAGAAACAATCACAAAAAGTTGTAAATAAAGGACGGGGAGAAGAGTAAGATAAGGTGAGAAATAAAATAAGTGATAACAAGCTGGAAAGGATCTGTTAAATTCGGCCAGTCGGTCCAGTTGGTCATTGAACTTGAAGAGTGGGAAAATGCATAAAGAGCCTATGGCTGGGACATATCAGTTTCGGTTCATTCGAATAAACAATTCATTGTGTTTTTATTTTACGAGCCAGCCCGGTCAAGCTGTGTTTTGTTTTGTTATTTTATGTTCGTTGTGCTTTTATGGTCACACACACACACAAACACACACATATATGTACATACACAGAGTCAGACAGAGCGACAGATGGTGAGATGGACAGAGCACACAAAGCCCGCACAAATATTTACGCCTAAAAGCGGTCAACGTATTGACAAGCGTACCCCCATATGTTCCTATCCCATAAAGGTTCTGTTCTGCTGGTCATTGGAAGTTCCTGATATGCCCAGAGTGAAGTTCTGGAGTTTTTCTCATTGCATAGCATCGCATCGCACGTTTCCGGACTTGGTATGGGTCATGGCCATTCGGAATGAGAATCGGATTCCGATTCTGATTCTGAATTCGAATTGCAATTGCAATTGCAATTGCCAATTTACATGCATATGCGCCACAACGCACTCCATTCATTCATTCATTGAATTGGTGGGACACAGTTCGTGTCCAATATTAAGTAGCCACTGTATACTGTCATAGTGTCATACACTGAAAAAAAAGACCAACATCTAAAATCAAGAACATTGATCTTAAATATTTTGTTCTTAAAATAAGAACATTTTAAGACCATATTACTAATAATGACGAAAAAAATTTAATTATAAATATATAAATCATTTTTTATATTTTTATTTTTTGATTTTAATTTTAAGAACATTTATTCTTAAAATAAGAACTTGGTCCTATATGAAATGTTTTTAAAACCAAGATGGGTTTTCTTAATTTAAGAACTTCATTTTCTCGACCAAAATTCTTAGTTGTGAGAGCAAAATCTTGATTTTAGAGCATTTTTTTTAGCAGTGTACTTCTTAGTGTACACTGCACACGGGTCCGGATAGCCACATTTTTGGCTTACAATCCCAAAATTCAGTCACGCAGTAAATAATTGGTGAATTTGATAATTATAGCAATCATAAAGTGCGCACAGAATTTGGAACCGATACGGCCACGCCTACTTTTATCGCCCAGATGAGCCCACATTGCGGTTGCATAATTTTATTTAGAACTTTTCGAGTGGACAGCGCAATTTTCAAATCAAATTTATTTATATTTTCAATAAATACCAAACAAAATTCAACGACAAAAGTCTATACAAATTTGAGCAAATGTTACTGGCGTAGAAATATATATTTATTAAGCTCTTTAGCCTTATAAATACATTATATTGTATAAGTAGCTTTTAGGGAAATTTTAAAATTAAGCAGACTATTCAAAAATTTGACAATATGTTAGAAAACATTAGCATACTTAATATTTTATATTTATTATTATGACTTATATTTTTTGTATGGATGTACTTTAATAATTTATAGCCTTACACTTCCAAAAAAACTATAGCCAAATTTGAAATATGTTTGAACCAATGTGCACTGTACTGGCCGCAGGACAAACCCTTTCGACGCGACTGTATTTTTGTTATTGTTGAAACAATTACATTTTATGTGTCCCATATTTCCGTACTTCTTGGCTTACAGTGAGAGAGAGAGAGAGAGAGAGGGAGAGTGGAAAAATCCCGAATATAGTGCAGACATTAATTACACATACATTTGCATAAATAATGTCGGGTGGACCCCGCTACCCCCCTTGCCAGCTTTAGGACTTTGTCCATGTCACATGTCAAAAGCGAGTTGCAACCTTAATTAGGCAGCGCACTAATCGCTTTACAGCACTTTGCAAAACTAAGGCTAATTATCATAAAATCATTAGGCATCAAATTTATGCCGCACACACAGAGTGAGACAGAGAGACACAAACAGGGAGAAAAAGAGAGAGAGAGAGAGAAGGAGAGACAATGGGAGATTTGTGCGCACACAAAGAAGCAGCAAGAACTCAAATTGCCCGTTTCATTTTCGACATTTAATTACTTTTTGCACACACTTCATTACAAGCAGCTTACACACTGACACACACACACACATACACACCTATACATGCATATTTATACACCTGGGCCACCTGTCCTGACCTTCAGCTTAGCCAGCTGTGCTTAGCAGTTAATACATTCAACTTGGCAACCGCTGACTGCGACTCACTCACTCACACACTCACTCACTCACTCACTCTTCTTTCACTGGCTCTATCTCCTTCGCACACACAGAGGCTGTATCTCTTTCTCTGTTCAGTTGTAGAAATCATATTGGGTTTGCTTTATTGAGCGAACTGCGAAGTATGCTATGGTTTTTATGTGCCTGACGCCGCAATATATGCAACGGATATTGAAGCTGAACGTGGCAAGGAGCAAAAGCTTCTGAAATGCGGACCGGTGGGGATTAGTCAGTCAACTTGTCATTTGGTTTATTTATATGGCATGTTGCTATTGTTGCTGTGCTTTTGGGCCCTGTACCCAATAAAAAGTTCAAAGGGTCTAATAAGTTTGTCAAAAGCGTTCTAAATTATTTCTTGAACAACTTTCGGGCTTATTATCCGATTGTATTGAAATTTTCAGACCACATCCACAATATATTAAAACTTAAAGCCAGGGAATCAAACCAAAACAAATATAGGTTAAGGTTTCGGTTCCAGTACGTCCCGAAATAGCTATATCGCTAAAAGGTTCTGTTTCAGTTTTTTTCTTTCGGTTCCGGTATCAGTACCGGTACGTAACGGTACAGCATATTAGCATATTTTAAGATGTCGTTTTATAATAAATATGACATCGAAATATTCAGACCTAAGGGCAAAAAAAATTTTTTTAACGAATTTAAAAATATTGGTGTGCAAAATGTATTTAGCGGCAAAATCATGATTAAAATGACATTCCACTTAAAAATCGGTTCAGTTTTGATCAAGTTATGACAGTTTGAAGTTGGTCAGACTGCGGACTTAGCCACTTTACAAGTCCAAAAGTTCGTTCAATTTCACATGATTTTTTACAAAAAAATGAAAGGTCTCAGAATCAAGTTTAAAGTGTTGCTTTATACTAATTACGAAATAAGGAGTTGATTAAATGTGAAAACTTGAGATTTAAAATTTTGAGTTTTTAAAATTTCAAAGGGGGGACCCTTAGCATCGAAATCAATATCTAGTAGAATCTAGAGGAAAATAATTTTTTTTAAGAATTTAATAAAGTTTAAATGCAGAATGAATTAAAATGCCAAATAATGATTAAAATGATATTCCACTTAAAAATCGGTTCAGTTTTGATCAAGTTATGACAGTTTGATGTTGGTCAGACTGCGGACTTTACACTTTACAAGTCCAAAAATTCGTTCAATTTCACATGATTTTTTACAAAAAAATGAAAGGTCTCAGAATCAAGTTTAAAGTGTTGCTTTATACTAATTACGATATAAGGAGTTGATTAAATGTGAAAACTTGAGATTTAAAATTTTGAGTTTTTAAAATTTCAAAGGGGGGACCCTTAGCATCGAAATCAATATCTAGTAGAATCTAGAGGAAAATAATTTTTTTTAAGAATTTAATAAAATTTAAATGCAGAATGAATTAAAATGCCAAATAATGATTAAAATGACATTCCACTCAAAAATCGGTTCAGTTTTGATCAAGTTATGACAGTTTGAAGTTGGTCAGACTGCGGACTTAGCCACTTTACAAGTCCAAAAATTCGTTCAATTTCACATGATTTTTTACAAAAAAATGAAAGGTCTCAGAATCAAGTTTAAAGTGTTATTTTATACTAATTACGATATAAGGAGTTGATAAAATGTGAAAACTTAAGATTTAAAATTTTGAGTTTTTAAAATTTCAAAGGGGGGACCCTTAGCATCGAAATCGAATCTTGGTCGAAAATAATAAAATTTTCTAAATGAACAAAAATTGAATACAGAATGAATTTAGAGGCCAAATCATGATCAAAATGACATTCCGTTTGAAAATCTATTCAGTTTTAATCAAGTTATGTCAGTTGGAAGTTGGACAACTCTTTGACCTAGCAACTTTACCACAACCGTACCGGTACAAACGTTTCTGCATTCGATTCTTGACAGAGAATTTTCATTCGGTTACGATTTCAGTTCCGGTACTAAAAATAAAACGGTTAGATTCGGTTAACAGTTCCGGTACCGGTTCCGGTGTTATTTTCTGCTTAAAGCTCTAAAACAAAATTGCTCTAGTATCTTATTTTTTCAGATCTTTTTTTGGGCATTTTATAACTCCTAAACAAAATTTATATGCTTAGGATATAGAAAAAACTAACCTTTGTGACTCTAGCTTGTATGGCCTTTGAGATATATGTCACATATACCTATTTTTTAACATAATTTGGTTATTTAAGCTATAAGTACAGGGTCTCTTAAATTCAAACTCACTTGACTACGGGATCATGTTTGTTTATGTTAAACAAAAACACACGCACAAGTATTGCAAATTATTCGATTTTAATTTTAATAGCTCAAGTAGAAAATTCAAAGGCAACTGCATTTAAATGTTGATTTAAATATGTCCAACTCGAAGTTGTTTTATTGGTCTTTGCCTTGCGATATTGTGAGAGTATATTGACTTAAAACTATTATTTAAATATATGTGCAAATATATTGCTCACAAACTAGCTTATATTTTAGTAATAATTAATAAGTAAATCAAATAAATTAAATTTTCAGATTTTAACACACTTGCCTACCACTTTTCCAATTAGCATATCAAAAGTAAACATCGAAATAAGAAATTAATTTATATGCAAAGCCAAAAGATGACGGATTTAAAATTCTTAAAGTTTAAAAGCACATCTTCATTTTAGGGGAATTTGACAAATATGAAAATAAGTATTAATGTACTTAAATACTCAAGACCAAAACAATTTAGGCAGATTTAAGATTTATAATATTTGTATTGTTTATTTATTTTGATATTTACAAATTTTTCGTCATGGTAATTTCATAAGTGTTATTTAAAATGGTTTTGTTAAGAACAAAATTTTTAAGGTTAATGTTAATGTTAATTTTAGAAGTTGCCTGAACGGTTATTATGAAAACCGTATAGAATTTGTTCATCACATGCCATAAAATCGTTGATTTTCAAATCTATTAAAAAATAATGTACTTTCAATTTAAAATCGATTTGCAATCTTTATTTAAATAACAAAGTAATCATTTGATTAGGTGGTAACTAACTGAGGAAGCTGTAACACACACACTCACACACCCAGAGTGAGATAACACATGGAAATCGTTTAGTTAATGTCATAGAAATATTTATACGTTAAAAAAAGAACACACATAAACCATATCTAGAGTACAGTTTCATTTGTCGCTTCTACATATATGATGTTAAACGCTGCGTGTTGTCACCTTCAGTTTTCCGCTTTCCGCTCACCTGAAACTCAATTTCCCAAATCCCTTGGCACGTTCCGGTAGAGCTGCAAATGAACTTGACTAAAACATCACACTGACTTCTATCTCAATTCTTACACACTGTCATTCCGTCTCTGTCTGTTGCAGGTCTCATTAAGCATATCCATTCTGCTGTCGCTCACTGTGTTCTTCCTGCTGTTGGCGGAAATCATTCCGCCCACGTCGCTGGTGGTGCCGCTGCTCGGCAAATTTGTACTCTTCACAATGATACTGGATACGTTCAGGTGAGTGAATGTGAATGTGAACGTGAATGGGGATGGGAATGTAAATGTGAATCTTGAATGTTGAATGCTGTATGTGAATATACGACGTTTGTGAATACGATTGCGATTTTACTCGTGCACGCATTCGTTCGATTTGCATACCAAACTGATAACAGTACAAACAACCTTAGCACCCACCCTATTGTGGGGTCTGTCACTCTGTCTGCCTGCCTGTTGGTCTGTCTGTCAGACTGCGTCTGTCTCTTGTTTATGAGTCAGTTGCCGAGTCGGAAACGGATGCAAAAAATGAAATTGCACCCCCCACGATTTTTTCTATCTTCTTTCTCTCCCTCTCTCTCACGTATACCCTGCCACTGTTTGAATTTATTGAATGGGTGTCATAAAGTTGTGCTTTACTCACTTTACCCAGTATTCTTTAAAGAATGCTTGCATTATGGCTAAGACATGTCATACTAAGTATTATTTATATTTAGAATTTTATAAAATTAAGAGGAATTAATAAAAGACATTTCCAATTGGTAGACATTTCTTGAATAAATATTTAAAAGTTGCTTTTTGAAAAAATCTACTGTTTAATTCTATCCTGTTATTTTTTGAGATATAGCCTAGAAGAAGGTTTCCAACGGATAGAGCAGGCATTTCTGACAGTATTATATGCTGAATTTTCTTCAGTCTTAGGGTTGTCAGAGATATTAATTAGCTGTATAATAATAAAACATTTTTGATACAGTGGCAAAACATCAGCTTTTCAGCATGTCTGAGAGTGTCTTGTGTGTTGGAAAAACTTTAGAATACATTATTATGTATTAACCAGTCGGTCATAATCACTGTGCAAAGTACAGGATAACTGGCAGTCTAGTCTAGTGCTAGTCTCGTCTGAAGCCTTCATATTTGCTTTTGTTTTTGCGAACTCGTTCGTATCTAACGCTCATTTGGACAACTGCCCATATGCCACGCCCCCCCCGTCGCCTCGCCTCGCCTCGTCTCGCCTTGCAACTCGACTCGGCCGCAAGTCAAACTTCAAAAAATGGCCGGGGCAATTTACAGCCATTTGCCACGCCCAGTTGATACACAGAAATGCCCGCCTAATTGTTGGTAAACAAAAGCCGAGGCAATCCCCCCCTTATTCGCTCCCTGTCTCCCACCTCCCTCTCGGTCACTCGAGCTCCCCCTTTTCATTTACTATCTGCGTCTCCGTCCCGTCGAGGGCTCTTTGTGCCTTGCGGCGCAACAGGACTCGGACTTGGACCACAAATGATGTAATTAAGCCAATGGCCAGCTCTCCGACTCCGACACCGAGTCCGACACCGACTCCGACTCCGAGTCCCAACTCCATAGCCTGGGCAGCAGCTAATTAGACAGACGTGGGCGTCACAAGTTAATTAGCCGACTAAAAGACCTACACGATTCTCCATCTAACAATCTCTCTCACTCTCTCTTTCTTTCTCTCATTCTTTCTGTGCAGCATCTGTGTGACTGTTCTGGTGCTGAACATCCATTTCCGGTCACCGCAGACGCACACGATGGCGCCTTGGGTACGCACGGTGTTCATCAATCAGCTGCCACGTTTTCTGGTGATGCGTCGACCGCTTTATCCGATCAGCGAGATGATGTATGTACATATATAGCATATAATAGGCTATTTCCACGACCACTCACATTTGCCACATTTGCTCATATTTGAATGTGCCTCATATTTGGCTTTCCACGACCAAATGTGAAACTGTTAAGACACTTAAAGCAAAGCAGCTGTGCACAAATTATAAAAAGCAGATAATAACAACATTTTATTATTTATTATGATATTATAATTGGAGCAAATTTAATGCCTACCGATTTTATTGATGAAAACGGCTGGTTAAGGTGATAATTGCTTTTTTTTACGAGTTTATCGATAAACATCGCGTGTTCGATAAAAAAAATACTGAAAATCACCGGGTCGAATGACAAAAAATCGGCTCATTCATTATGAATGAGCCAAAATGATCTTTCGGATTTTGTACTGAAATGAAGTCCACATTTCGGCCAAATGATGAAAATGGCGTCGAATGAGCCAAATGTGCTGTCGTGGAAATAGGCTATAACATAATCTGTTAATTTCGCGACCATCGGCTATTGAATCATCAATTTTGCGTTTGTCTGTAGCAAATCCTCGCGCCGTCTCATGGTGCGCACCTGCAATGGACTCGAGCTGAGGGATCAGATACCACCGTTGCCCCCACCCGTGGCTCTATCGCGGTAAGTTCAATGATTCTCTTCAATTTGATTTATTCCCCAAGGGATTTGTGGTTTGCAGCATGCATCATAGCCCCAAGACCACATCACGTAGCACTTCGCCACATCTGCAGCACAGAGTGCAAACCCTAAGCTTGATGGATGAACTGGGCGTTGTGGGAGGAGTTGGAATAGGTGTAGGAGTAGGTGGTGGAGGTGGAGGAGGAGGAGCATCAACGATCACTGGGCATTTGAGCTCATTGTATCCGCCGACCATTTCGACGGTTAATCAGCAGACCTCGACAACATCTTCGCTAATTGATGCACAGTATCATAATCAGTATCAGCAGACGGGAGGCTCCTTGCTGGATCATCCGCTGACGCCGACCAAGTTCCGCCAGATGACATCCACCTCGAGTCAGACGGGTCAAAATGGGTCATCGGGTCATCATCACTACAATGCGGGCTGTTCGGCCGCTGGAATTGGCATGGCTTGTGGTGGAGCAGGCGGAGGTGGAGGTGGCACTGTGGGAGTTGCAGGTGGCGCTGGTAAAAGCAGCTCGACCTCAACTCTGGCACATCAGGGCAGTCAGGCCGGAAGCTATCATCTGTATCGACAGCAGTCGAGCTGCTCGGCAAATTTCTCGCCATTGCCGTTGCATGCGCATCAGGCGCACGCCTCGACGACCACCTGCGATTTGGGATTGGGCGGCAACCACAATCCCAATGTGATAAAGTCCACAACGACGGTGAACTCGGTGGCCACCGCATCGACGCTGGCCGATTCCTGCTGCAGCGGCACCATCCAGATACACCAGGGCATGGGCGCTGGCGCCGCCTGTCAATCCTCGGAGCTGTTGCATCAGCATCGACCCACCACATCCGCCGCAGCGGCAGCGGCAGCAGCAGCAGCAGCGGCGTCGGCAGCGGCGTCGGCAGCTGGCGCTAGCACCTCAGCAGCGGCTGCAGCGGCGGCGGCTGCTGCTGCGGCAGCGGCAGCGGGTGGTGCAACGCCACCGCCACCACCACCGCCGGCCTGTGATATACTGCCTGCCTGCCAGCGCGAGGGCGGACCACACTGCTGTACGGGGCGTGGCAATGTCCGACAACGCTGGCACACCTGCCCAGAGCTCCACAAGGCCATGGATGGCGTCAACTATATTGCGGATCAGACGCGCAAAGAGGAAGAAAGCACACGGGTGAGTAGCACATACAGATGGAGGAGGAGAAAGGGAAGAAGGAAAGGGTACAGGGTAAAGAGTAGAGAGGAAGGGCTTAACAAAGGGGAGAAGTAGAGAAAGGGAGAGATGTCAAGGATGGCGTCAACTTTATTGCGGATCAGACGCGTAAAGAGGAAGAAAGCACACGGGTGAGTAGCACATACAGATGGAGGAGGAAGGAAGAAGGAAAGAGTAGAGAGTAAGAGGAAGAACGAAGGGGAGAAGTAGAAAGGAGAGATGTCAGGATGGCGTCAACTATATTGCGGATCAGACGCAAAGAGGAAAAACACAGGTGAGCCTAGATGGAGGAAAAGAAAAGAGAGGAAAAGTAGAGAAGGAAGAGAAGGGAGAAGAAAGGACAGATGTCAAGGATGGTATCAACCATATGGATCAGACGCCAAAAGGCTTAAGAAATGCTAGATGGAGGAGGAAAAGGAAGAAAGGATAGAAAGAGAAGCTTAACAAAGGAGAGGAGAGAGGAGGATGTCAGGATGGCAACCATATATGGATCAGACAAAGAGGAACTACAGTGAAATGCTGATGGAGGAGGAAAGAAAGGAAAGAAAATAAAAGTAGAGAGAGAAGGAAGAATTAACAAAGGAGAAAGAAAACAGAGTTATCAGGATGGCGTCAACTATCAGATCAGACGCTAAAAGGCACAGGTGATAATGGAGAGGAAAAGAAGAAAGGAAAAGATGGACATGAAAAAGTAAGGACTCGGAGAAATGAAAGGAGAGATCAAGGATGGATCAACTATATTGGATCAGACCTAAAGGAAAACAGGTGAGCTAGATGGAGGAGAGAGAATAAAGGAGGAGTAAAGTAGAAGTGAGAAGGAAGCTTAAAGAGAGAAAAACAGTTATCAGGATGGCATCAATTGGATCAGACCTAAAGGAAAACACAGGTAAATGCCATCAAATGGAGGAGGAAAGAAGAAGAAAAGGACGATGGAGAAGAGTAAAGGACTGAGGAGGAGAAGAAAGGAAGATCAAGGATGGATCAACATGGATCAGACCTAAGGTGGAAATGCTTCAGAGGAAAGAAGGAAGAAAGGAAGAAAAGAGAATATAGAATTCAGAGGGCAAGGAATAAAAGAAGGAAAGACAACAGGAGAAATGAAACAAAGGGAAGATCAAGGATGGAGAAGAGGAATGAAATGGAAAATAAAGTGTAGAAATAGAAGGAAGGACTAACAGGGGAAAAATGAAAGGAGAGTTATCAAGGATAAACTCTAACGGATCAGACACAAGACTTTAAGGTGAGCTACTAGATGGAGAGAAAAATAGAAAGAATTATAAGTACAGGTATAGGTACAGAGTATAGGCCAGAGTAAGGGTACAGAATTAGCTAGAAGAGAAGACTTAACAAGGAGGAAGAAATCAAGGAATATGAAGGAGGAGAACCGATGTAAATATAGGAAAACAATGGAGAAAGAGGAAGACAAAGTCCAAGAAAATGAGACAAGATGAAGAGATAAGATAAACTAGATGGAGAACAAAAGCGCTAAAGCTATCTAAAAGAAAGACAAACGGAAGCTAGAAGAGCGAAACAAGGAAGAGAAAGAGACAAAGGGTGAGATGAAGGGCAGTAGACGAAGTGAAAGATGATGAGTGATATGATGAAGGGGGAAGTAAAGAGACCAAGATAAAGAAAAAGGGAAAGACACAAAGACAGACGTAAGGTTAGACAAAGGTGGAGACGAAGAGACACACGAATGGGAGTCAAACGAGCAAACAAAAGCTTGTTTAAAAGTTGAGATGAAGAAAATGCTATGAAGAGAAAACAGGAGAAGACTAAAAGTAGAGGAAATGAAAAGACGTTAAAGACAAAGAAAGAAGAGAAAAGATGGAGAAAGGAAGAAGAGAAGAGATAAAACAGATGATAGAAAAAATGAAAGAAAAGTGAAAACGATGGACTAAACGAAGAAGAAATGGAGACAAACGAGAGACAAGAAGAAGCTGAAACTGGATCTATAACTAGGATAAAGAAGAAGACGAAGAAGGAGCAGAAGCTGAAAGGGAGAAAGCTGAAACTGAAACTGAGACTGAGACTGAAACTGAGACTAAAACTGAAACTGAAATTGAAACTGAAGCTAAATCTGAGACAAAGGTAGAGGCAGAGGTAGAAGAAGAAGCAGAAGCAGAGGCACACGACAGTCGGCAAATGAGGCTAAGTGAGGTCGCCTGGCAAAGCCCAAAGCCGCTTAGTATTTGGCGCAGCTTAGCCTAAGTCCCAACCAGCGGCTGACGACATGGGGGAGCACAACACGGGAAGAGGGGGCGGCAATGCGGGTAGTACCACTGGGGAGAGGAGAGAGGGATACATGGGGTTAGCCTACAGAATTGAGCGTGCAATGTTAATAGGCCAACGCTGGCGGGCGCAATAAATTAGAGCGGCCTTAGCTCGGATTTATTAGAACGTCAATAATCGATACACCAAAATAAGGATGAGGAGGTGCATGTGAAGGACGATACCTAAACGGGACAATGCTAGGACAAATAAGTAGAGAAACTAGCGAACAAGTGATGTTCATAATGAAGTTGATGATTTTGCTAATGATGATGATGATGATGACTCTCCAGCCGGGCTAGCCTTGCCCTTTTATTGACCTTTCATCATGCAATGTCCCAGTCCTTACTGTCCTCAGGATCAGTGTCCAGCGCTTGCCCTTAAGCCATACGCATATGGTGTCTCCATGGAGGCTTATTGAGAGCCAGCGTCAAAAGTTTTAATGACTTTTCATGCGGCTTATGAACACGCCCGGACAAAGTCCTTGGAGTCCTTGGAGTCCTTGCAGTTCTCGTACTCGTACACATATGAGTTGTGAGTTGTGAGTAGTGAGTTGTAGTTTCTTGGCACCATAATGAATGTCTTGTGGCGGCACAAATGCCAATAAAAGTATTTTATTAAAATTACGCACACATTCAATCATTATTGGAATGTCATGCTGGGCTTAGACCACGTCACACAGCGTTCACAGGGTGCAGGACACCGGACACAGGACATACACATACACATACACATAGATAGGAGAAAACAACACGACAATCGACATGACACAAGTGCTGAGATATGTGGGAAAAACATCAGACAGTGCACATAATGGAACAGTTGGCACTGCCAATGTCCTGGCATTTACATTGGGCACAAAAGCGTGAAAAGACATCGGGAACGAGGTCGCGAGATCCGACAGGGGACAGGTCCTGTAGCCGGGGTCGAGGTGGAGCTGTTCAGTTCAGTACGTGAAGCAAAGTGAATAGAAATAAGTACTGACAATGTGACAGTGATATCCGGTGATAAATAGACAAAACAAATCGGAATTGCTTTATTCTTTTATATCGATTATATCAATGTGAATGATTTGAATCATTCATGGCAGATTGAGCCATTCAAATGAGAATTAACTATGCTTATAAAGCGTAGTATTCATTTTCAATCTCATTCTTTCAAGTGCACATGTAACAATACAATACGAGTGATTCAAATAAACTTATTTAATGAAACAATGATTTGAATAGCTCGAATACTCAGAGTAAACCTTATACATTTGAATAAGTATATAGCTATATTTTAGTAGAGTTTTATTACATAAATTAGTAATCGAATTAAGTAGATTCGAATGATTTGCGGCAAATAGAATGATTTAAATGTTTCATTCAAGATAAAGTAATTCAAAAATCGATAACTGTGCTGCTCATTAAAAATAATTCAAATAATTTGTTGCAAATAAAATTAATTATAGGACTCATTGCAGATTAAGCTATTCAATCAAATTTTAAAATTAGTTATTCGACTGATTAAAGCCTAAGATAATGATTTGAGATTTTTATAAATTACTAAGCAATTCGCCCAATATATTATAGTAAAAGCTTGTCCATGTGTCCCAAATCTATTTGATTGATTCGAATGATTCATTCCAGAGTGAGTTGATCGAACTACTCATATGAATTGTACACATTGAATTATTTGTGTTCACTCACTACTCGCATTTGATTTATGTGTCATCATTGTGTGCTGTTATCCCGCCAACAGGTCAAAGAGGATTGGAAATACGTTGCCATGGTGCTGGACCGACTCTTCCTCTGGATATTCACAATAGCTGTGGTGGTAGGCACGGCCGGGATTATCCTGCAGGCGCCCACGCTCTACGATACTCGCGTACCCATTGACATCAAGCTGTCGGAGATTGCCTCCACGACGGCCAAGCCGAATGTAGCGAGGCCCGTGTTGTAAGTCCCATAAGGACAAAATCAGCACACACTCACATACATACACAGACAGACACACTCACACACTAACACACACACAATTTCCTACTCGCAGACAGGCAGTCTGAGGAAGCAGCATGAGAAATTCGCATTTGTTTTCCACTCGATTTCTTTTTTCTTTTTTTTTTTTTTTGTGACAACGCGACTGCAACAACAACAATGAAGCAACTTGTTCCAGTAACAACAGCAACAAGAACAACATGAACAACAACAAAATTCAAGTAACTATAACATTAACACAAAAAAAAGGTACATGGAAAAATAACTGTATTTGTTATAAACTAACACATGTAAGAAATGAAAACGATTAAGAAAATGAACTACGATTAACTTACTATAACAAAATTGTACACTAATGTTTAACAATTAACAAGAACAACAACAATTGAAGAAAGCACAAACATCATGTAAGAAGTTAAAACAATTTGCCCATATGCTCTGTTCCCAAAGTGTTTCATTTATAATCGAATTCGATTGTCAAAAGCAAAGAAGTTTGTACTCATTAATATTAATTTTATTCATAAGCCATTTGATAGCTCAAAACAGTTGATAAATTAACTGGAACTAGTATTGAAATTAGCCTGCGGTTTGCTAGCTGCTTGGCGTTGCCAGACAAGCATCATTTTGTTTATTTATAGAGAGCTGTAAAAAAAAACAAATTCAATATCAAATTCCCTTCATATTTATATTCATATTCTTCACCATTTTGCTCGAATTCTTTCACATCTGGCAGCACTGCAAATTCAACTACCTGACAAATAAATAAATTACAGTTTCACGGCTGCAGTTAAATAAACTCTTAATTTAAAAGACATAAAGCAACTCTGCCCTTGTTAAGCATTCATTGAACTCTGAAATCAATTGCTTAAATACTGTGCGATCGATTTTAATATCTGGCAATAGATTTTTGAAAAGTTCTAATTTATTATAGGCTTGCCAGACAAATGAGGCATCGATAACCGATAAGACTAGTCAAATTTAAGCATTCTAATGCAATAGCTGATAGCTGCTATGTTAATTCGTTAGCTCCAAAGAAAGGCAGAATCATAATTAGTATTAACAGAGAGAGCGAGAGAGCGAGGGAGTAAGAGAGATGGTTGAGTGGGTGGCTAAGCGTAAGCTTTCGAGCTGCAAATGATGCATGCAAATTAGTGCAAATAAACAGCGTACGCGCCTCGCACATTCGCCTTGCGGCAATTAGTTAGCACAAAGCTTTAGTTATTATGCCCAAGTGTGCGTGTTTCGAGTGCTTCTGCATGTGTGAATCACGTGTGTGCATTCATATTTGTGTGCGTGAGTGTGTGTGTGTGCACAGTAAATAATCACCATTTGGAATTCAAATTCAATTTTAACGTGTCAGCTGCGCGCGCGTGCAACGCATCTAATTGGCCACAGTCGCCATAATTGGCTGCAGATCGACAACAGTTGCAAGACCCGTACATTTTTCAGCATACAAGTATTGTAATTTGCTTAATTTTCCCCCAGCTTTATAGTTTTTCTACGTTTTACAATTTCATTAGGGGTATTCCTGATACAGATTTCAATTTGATTTAGGTTTCCCGTAATGAAAAAGAAAATTGAGGAAATATACTATGAATACTATTTTTCTAAGCTTCAGCTTCATTTTCCCTTGTCACAACTTTGTCAAATCTTAACCGATTTCCTTTTATCATTATTTGGCCTCTAATTTGATTCTGAATCAAAATTTAAATATTCCATTATTTTCGATCATTGTTCATATTTAACCATACTTTCCCCTTGACACTATTTTAAAAACTTCACACTTTCATAACTTTGTCATATCATAACGGATTTTCTTGCAGACTGTAAATTTTATCATTATTTGGTCTCTAATTTGACTCTGAATTAAACTTTTATTCTTTGAAAAATTTATGTTTCTTACATGAAGGAATCCCCCAATTAAGTTTACTGCACATGCTTTGTAGTCATAGCGTTCGGCTTTCTACTGTCCTTATAAATCGCTTATGAGTGTTGCGGCATGAGTTTTTAATGTTTGGCACGCCACAGAGCGCGCCAAAGATAACTGTATTTTATTCTTTTTTTGTTTTGGGTGCGTTCGCGTTTTTAATGCACTTGCGACTTTCATAATTTATGCAAATTTGCAATTGTACTGCAATTTATGCACACAATTTACACGGGCTACCTGGCCGACCGGGTCACGTGCCAACAGTCACAATTCAAAACAAAAAAAAACAACAACAACAAAATATTTACTGTCCAAAAGCGCCAAAAAGTTTTCTTGTCTCTCGTTGTGCATTTGCCCTGGTTTTGTTTTGTTTGATTTCGTTTAGTTTTGTTTTTCTATCTGTCTCTGCTCCTTTTTCATAGCATTATTTTTCTCGCATTCGTTTATCTGCATTTCTGAGGGGTAATAAAAATCAAATAATGTTGATTAGGCAACCAAAAATGTTTTTCAAATCGCAAAGAGCTCGAAAAACGTTTTAAAGGCAGCAGCAATAATACAAAACAAAAAAAAAAAAACAAAATTCAACCGACCATGTAAGCTTAACATTGAAAGGGATTTTTTAACAGCGCTAACCAAATGCTTAAATGGGACATTTTTCAAACGACTTAACAGAAGACTGTTAAATGATGCAGAGCGCTGTTAATGGACGGGCAGTATGAGTTTATTAAATCGAAATTAATCTACTTCACTGCGTTGTGCTCGTTAAATTTAATTTTTTTGTATTATTCATGTATTTGTACACAAATTTCTTTTTTTTATTAGTAAACATTTATATATTAATTTATCTATACTTTTATAATTTTTGACGTTTTTATGTTTACAATTTTCAAGAATCATTTGGCTGAAAAAAACGTAAAAAAAAATTAAGTGAATTGCAGACATTTCGGTGAAATTGATTCTTTACTTGAATTTAGAACAATTAAGAGGAACAAAATGTTGTTTCGTTTTTTTTTTTTTGTACTAAAGTGTGTTGCCAGGATGCCTTAGCACTTTATTTTGTTCGTAGTGCCGTGTCAATCGCCAGCAATTTACAGTAATTGTTGGCATCTCTTTTGCCTGCACTCAACTATCATCTATCCTTTCGACGAGCTATCCTTAAACATTCGCAAACAGCTTTATACGTGGCGCACACTTTAATTAAATGAAAATGCAAGCAAGCAAAAAAAAATTGCACAGAAAATGAAAAGCCATTAACCAATAACAAATTATTATTTTATGCTGTTTATATACGATGGGCGGACGTAAGAAAAAAAGAAAACGGAAAGAAGGACTCAAGGTTTAATTCGGCAAGCTGAAAAATTGATACCCTCTCATAGCCCAGCATTTAATTTTCGACTGATCATTCGTATGGCAGCTATATGATATATGTGAGGATGCATTTGAAATTACCATATATAACTTGGTTTAAATATATACAAAAAAAAAATTAATAATAATAAGTTGTGCATACTTAAGATTGATTTTCACCCGGTTGTAGATGTAGATCTCCGATTTTAAACAAATTTAACAAGAATGTATCACACTACCAAGAAAAAACAAAGTTTTTCATAATAAAGGTTGATTTTTAAGTGACAGCTATGTATATGATATATTCGATTCGGCCAGTTTCCACTAAGTTTTAATCAAAACAGATATTGAGTCAGTTCTTCATACTGTTCAAGAATATACAGCACCCAGCTTATTTGACCCATTATTTTTATATATTACAAATTTTCTTTTAATGGGAAGAAGATATAAATAAAATTTAAGCTCAAATTTGTTAAGTAATAATATTTGTATTAAATTATTTTTACATATTATTATAAGCAAATTAAGCAATGAAAGCCAAATATAGTTTGAAATGTAGTAGATCAAATAAGCTGAGAGCCACTTATATACTTTCTTTTTTAATGCGGTTCATATTTCATGACATAATAATTATACCCTCTGCAAGGGTGTTAAAAAAGTGGTGGCGGTGCGCCATGTATATATGTGTGTATTGTATATGTGTGTGTGTATGTTCGTATAAAAAAAGTGGCCATGTCGAAAGTTTTTAAAGCGCTTTTAATGACGGGGCCAAGCGAGCAACTCGCAAGGCGTTTTATAGTTTTTGCTTCATGCTTTTTCTCTGTGCGCTTTTGTCGCCTGGACACAGCCAGTGGTGGAGACGGCGACGAGGAGAGGGTACAAAGGACATTGAAGCCGACCGCAAATCATAATTGTTGCGGCAGCAACGACAACAACAACAAGATGAAGCTGGAGAGCCAAGAGTAACAATAATACCAACTGTGGCCACACAAAAAGCACATTAGCCTGGCTATCTCGCCTTGACTGTCTGACTGGCTGACTGTCTCCAACCTTCCCTACCCCCACCTCTACACTGAGAGAAAATCATTTCATTAAGTATTTTCGATTATTCCAAATTACTCAAAATGAACAACGACAATTGTTAAATAGTCTTCATATCTGAAAACAGAATCTTGAATCCTTTAAAACAATAGATTACTAAAAATAAGTACGAAAACTCGCTATATAAGTTCGTAACTCGGATTTGAAACGGTTTCTCACAGCGAATACTCACAAGCACAAAATTACAAAATTCATAAAATTGCAAATCAAAAACATTTTCCACCTACAAATTAAGTTTACACTATTTTTATTCAAGTCATGGTCAGCAGTAGGCATAGATCAAGTATTATGTTATTATTTTCAAATGTTTTTGTACTCAGTTACAGAGTTGAAAACTTTTAAGAATTTGGATCAAGTATAGTATAATAGAATTTCCTTAAATCAAAAGCTCACTTTTAAGTTTGACATAATAAAAAACAAATACTTTGATTCATTTTTCAATGTCTAGCTAAAAGATTTTTGGCAGCTATGTTTCACGCAAAATGTATAGAAATCAATGTGAAATTTAAAAATATCCACTTGATAAAACTTAAAACTTTAAAAGATCGGTCCTTAAATTTGTAAACTTTTACAATACTTAAATTAAATTAGGATCCGTGACTTTTAAAATATCTATCTTAGTGGAAATCAAGTTTTAAATGTAGTGTGGATTTCTGTACGAAACGCTTGATTTGTTTTCTCTCTGTGTACCTTTTCCCCTGCCCTGCTGCTTCTTCTCTAATTGTTGTTGTTATTATTATTATTTTCATTGTTTCATGCATTTTGTTTCTGTTTGATGCTAGAGACCCTGACTCTTGTCCTGCTCCTGTTTCTGTTTCTGCTCTAGAACTTCCTTTTTGGTCCTGGCTGGCTGTGTGCGATGCGTATCAGCGAGTTTGTTATAACTTTTGCCGCGCAGCGCCTAAAAGTATGTTACAGCATTTATCTATTGCCCTGAGACGCGACTCGTGTCCTGTGTCCTGTGTCCCGTGTCCTGTGTCCCGTGTCCTGTGTCGCGTGTCCTGTGTGCTTGGGCAATACAAAAGCAATCATAAAGTTACTGCCAACATTTTGACGTCCCCTCTCTCTGCTCGTTAAATGGGCCTATCTATTCCACCTAGGATGACTGGAACTGAAACTGGCGCTCAATAGAAGCGACAAATTTATTGCTTGCTAATAGGAAAACAGCCCCAAAAATGGACAAAGGACCAACTTTGTTAGCCAAGCCGCCAAGCGGAAGCAAACAGTTTTTCGACATTTTTGCCGCTTTTGTTTTCTCTCTCCCTCTCTCTCTCTCTCTCCCTCCCCTCCACCCTCCCTTCATTCTCTCTCGCTCGCTCTCTGTCATCTTGGGACACAAAAAATATGTTTTCAACATAATTTCATTCATTATATTCGAATTTTCATTGTTGTTGCCGGCTTTGCTTGGCCTGCTCATTTTCAGCGGACTCATTATCATGCCACGCCCCATCCCCAGTTCCCCTCCCAACTGGTCCCCCTCACCCACACTTTGCCTATTCCTCGTCTGGTCAGAGCCACCACCTTGGGCGACATTTTTGGCTAATTTGAATTTAATTTCATTTGAAATGTTTTCGTTTGTTTGTTTGTTTGTTGATTTTGCCTGTTTGTCCGTTTGATTCACATTGATTTGATTTGCGACAAGTGCGAATGATGGCCAAGTGCTTCGAGTGTATGTACATGAGTATTGAATATTTGAGTTCGCGTTTGCGTTTCTTAATTGATTTTTAGACGAGCCAACGTTAATTGATTCCCTATCCCTCACATTAATAGAAAACTTACTTCAAACTGCGCTCTGGGCAATAGAAATAAAATTTCTCAAAAAGAATTCAATGGAATATTTAATTTTCTTGGTAAACAAGTTTTCAAAACATTTTAATAAAATGAACACTCATTTATTGAGAGTCTTTAAGTTGATTGCTATGAATTCATTCGGCTTCAGTTTTACAGCAGTTAAGCTGATCGCTATAACATTGTGCTGCCAGATTTATCTCATTTAAAGCTAATTGCTATGCTGGTAATCAGCAAGAATTGAGAAACTAAATGACACAAGAATTGATTCGGTTTCATTGTAAGTTAATTGCTAATAATAATTCAACAGTTTGAGATTAATTATGTTGTTGTTAGTTAATCTGTTGAATGGTTTGATAAAATGTATCAATGAGTAAAACTTGTAGAGCATAAATGATCCTATCGTTGTAATTACCTTCAATACACTTACAAAAACTTCTTTTTTTTTTTATTTCTAAAGACAGTGGCAACTCTGCACACAAATTTAAAATTCATCAGTAATTTTAAAAAGATAAGAAAGCCATCAAAATAGCAATTTCAGAGCATATACATAGATATCACTAGTCATTAAACATAAATCGAAGAAAATCGAGAAAATTTAATAAGAAAATATATTTAAACTTACATTGTTTGGGCGCAGAGCAGAGTGTAAAAATGTTGAAATATTTTTTACCAACGGGAAAAAAATTAAACTAACAACACATGCAAAGTTAAAGAACCGAAAGAGCAACTAAGAGAGCGGGAGAGAGCAAAAATTTCGAATATTCTTACTGAGGTACAGTCACAACAAAACATTGTGTTATGCATTATCTTACGAAAATGCATATAAAGTGGGGGGTATAACACGTAATATATATTATAATATTATATAATAATAACAAAAAAAAAAATAACATTTTTTTTTTAGAAAGTACCTTTAAAATGCAAACTTTAAAACAAACGAAAAAGAATAGAAACAAAATATAAGAAAAAATGAAGAAAGAGAAGAACAACTAACATTAATTTTAAAAATAAATTTAATAGTAAAATTAAATTTAACATTAATGAAATGGTAAGCGGTATACACAGCAAATTGTTAACAAAACTTAGAAAAAATTGTTTAATAAATACAAGAGAAATTATGAAAGATTATAAAACACACTGAAATTAAGAAAAAAAAAGTAAAAGAAAACGCAAACACTAATTGAATTAATTTGTAAGCAATGAGAGGCATAACAAAATTATTAAAAAAATAAAACCAAAAAGTAAGAAAAAAAACCAATTAAACATACTTACACAAAACAAAAAAAAAAAAGAAAGAACAACTAACTAAAAACTATACGATTTACAAAAAAAAACTAAAATTTAATTGTAAAAATCCCAAAACACTTTTTTTGGCTCAACAAATGAAAAATTTTAATGGTCATTGGAACGAAATGAAAAACCAATCTCCGAGTTCTATGCAAATCCCTTGTCCCCGCCCCCTGCACTACAGATAAACACAAAGAATGCACCAACCTCCGTATCAACCTTGAACCCACTACCCCCATCCCGAAAACCAACCCCAACCGAACACACATGAGTATTTTTGTGGCACCCAAAAACGTAAATGAATAACGTAAATTTGTTCGTAAAGCTGTTTGAGAATTTTCTAAAAATGCAAATTGGCATCACAAACGTCTAAAATTAAACAAATGCAAAAGTAAACAATGCCAAAAACAAACACAAAAAAAAGAACAACTTAGCAACTAGTGAGAATTTTTAATGCAAAATGAGGTTTAACACAAAACAACAAAAAGATTAAAAATAATGATTACTATAAAAATACAAAATAAAAAAAGAGAACACGATAGAAAACAGGAAACCGCTAAAACCGAACAGAACTACAAGAAACAAAAACCCAAAAGACATCGATAAGAAAAAACCAACAACAACAACTACTTATTTATAACAATTAATGGAAAGTGAATGAAAACAAAACCAAACGAAAGAAAAAAAAACAAAACAAAAAATGGCATACAAGAAAAAAAATTCAAATAGAAATTCTTTTCAAATATCAATAAAGCAAGAATAATATTAAAAAAAATAAAAATAATAATAATAAAAAAAAAAAACAAACAACACAAAGTCACATTTGTTTCAATTTTCAATTTATTATGCGCTTTATTCAAAATGTCATTAAGTCACAGCGAAAAAAAACCCAACAACAATTTGTTGAGTTAAGGCCATTTTTTTATGGTTGCATAAATTGTACGTATATTCTCATAAGTACATAAATAATTAATTGCTAACGAGCTGGGCGAGATATATAGTACATATTTTTTATAATTGAGAACTAGGTGCTACATAGAGAGCGCTTGTGTATGTGCATGTGTGAATGAGTGTGTGAATGGATATGTGAATGGGTGTGTATGTGTGTGTGTGATGTTTAAGACTTGGGAGGTAGTTTGGAAAGCAGCGCAAGAAGCGCCTAGCCTAGGGCTTTGTCTTTTATAAGCAGAAGAATCAAAGTATTTGGTTTTGTGAAAATCGCAAACAGCAACAATCTTAAGAATCGCCACTGAGCTCCTCCGTATCATCCTCCGGCTCGGCACCACGTCCCTCGCGTATACGCTTCAATTTTCGCTTCAGCATCATAACGCCTATGAATAGATGGAGAGAACACAAAAGTTGAGCTAACAAAAGAGTTGGAAAATCTTAAATAACTTGAGGCTTACACTTAATGGCCTGATAGGTTTTGGCCGAGGCGGATTCCGTGGCTGGCAGCGGATTGGACGTGGTCTTCTCATGGGCGAGCTTCACCTCAATGTATGCTCTTTTAAGGGTCTTGTAGTGTCGATACTCACTAGTATCCTTCAACAAGATGCATCTGCAAAAAGGAAAGTGAAAACATGAGTTATACGATTAATCAATTTGAATGTCAGCTCACTTAGCCGCTGATCCCTCGCCGGAGCAATCGGAGGGCGTTGTATGATAGATCTGATGATAGAAGTATTGCAATACTGGAGAATTCCAAATGGATAGGCCATACCACAGCCAAATGGCCACATTCAGTGTCAGCTTAAAGTTCTTGGCAAATAGCGTAGGTATGAAATAGTTAAAGGGCAGCTGATTGATAAACACCTGCACCCAAGCAGCTATACGCAGTCCCATAAATATCTGATAGATGACGCGATTACGATTGGAGTTCTGCAATGCCACCAGGGACAGGCACTCGGCCAGTATGCTGTACAGGCCCAGTGTGAGATTTAGGCCAACAAAATAGTTCTCATATCTGCAGGTAAATTAATTAGTTATCTATGTATGTGTATATAAATATTTGGACATGCCTGTACACGTCAATGGCGATGAGGGCGACCAGGTAGAGTCCCTTGGATGCAGCCTCCAGAAAGTCAGCCTCCTTAAAGTCCAGCATTGCCCCATGCAGATAGAACGTAATGATGAATATCGAATAAAACTGAAATTTCTCATATTGATGCGAGCGGTAAAAGATGAGATTATCGGAGCTATGGAAGAGCGAGTAGCGTCCCTGGTTCTTCATCAGATGCGGCAGTATCATAAACTCATTATAAAAGTGCAAAAACAGACAGCACGCCGAATAGAAGGCAATATTCCATATTAAGCGAGCAA
This sequence comes from Drosophila innubila, assembly GCF_004354385.1. Classification (NCBI taxonomy): domain Eukaryota; kingdom Metazoa; phylum Arthropoda; class Insecta; order Diptera; family Drosophilidae; genus Drosophila; species Drosophila innubila. Next base: position 21,445,337 of record NC_047626.1, read on the forward strand.
ATTGCTTTCGTTTAAAATACTTGACGTTCGACGACTTGAGAAAGAACTGCAGGGATAATACAGATAAGCATCAATTAGTAAATGATCAAGCAATTTCCGTGTGCAAATATATGCATATATATAATATAAATTGAAATATACTATAGAAGTAAATATGAAATTTGCCTATGGTATTGAAAAAATGTTGTAATCTTTATGTTTATATACTCTTTCAGAGAGTAAAACAATTTTGTCACTACATTTAAAACACTTAAAGAGAGGCGTGTCAGACCTCATAAAGCATTCGTATATAAGACTGCATTAATTTTTTTCACAAAAAAGGTGTTAATCCAAATTCGTAATCTACGGTCAAATCTTAGATGTGTTAATTAAGAAACCATAGCTCTAAAATCAATTTCTAGTCACCGCTTTTTGAGTTAAAAAAAATTGGTAGTCCTTGCATAATCGAAAATAATGTTTGAAAGACAATTTGTTCTTAGATTTGATAAAATTTAATGTCCTGGTCCTAACAAGCGTTTTGATATCAATCTTGTCAGGATAGGACTTAAAACACTTAAGATATGCTAGTAATGCTCACAATTTCGAAAAAATACATTTTTCAACTCAAAAAGCGAAGACTATGAATTGATTTTAAAACTATGGTTTCTTGGTAAGCCCATCTTAGAATTGAACGTAGATTACGAATACCATTTTTTCAATTATTTTGGGCCCATACAAATCGATGCACTCTAATATATATTCTTGATCAGGTTTTAAGGCTATTCTAATAAAACTTGGTGTAGACTTGTCTTTTTGCCACAAGCAGTACATATGTGGAAATCGGATGGATTGGAGAAAGAAAAAATCAATCGTAAGTTGAAAAAACTTTGTTGTTTCTTACGATATCTCACAGATTGGATAGTTACACATCTTGATGAAATTTAGTTAAAATCGGACTATATCATATGGTTAACATGGGAACAAACGGTCAAGAATTAAATTTCGTACTCGGCAAGGGTATTAAATCATCGGCTTGCCAAAGATAACTATTTTCTTTCTTGTCAGTTGCGGCTGTCGGACGGTCAATCGGTCGCATTGTGTTCGCCTTATCGCTCGAGTGCCTTGTTGTGGCTGTTGTTGTTGTTGCCGCTGTCGTCGCCAGCAACGTCGCCTCAGCAGCGGTTTACAACTGGCTGCCGACTATTTATAAATGCCATATGAATTGAGCAGCAGCGCCAAACGAATTGTGATTGTCATACTGCCATATAGCCAAAATAGCAAGTGCTCTCCTCAAGTGTCCCTTGTTTTTATTTTTGTTGTTTTTTTTTTTTGTTTACCTGGAAGACACGTTGAAAGCCATAGAAGCCGCAGGATAACGCCACAAATATCCAGAAGACCGCATTGATCAGGTAATGCAAGTCGATATTCTGCACAAGTGCATCGAAACGATCGTTCGTGATTAGATACTTGAGCGGCAAAAAGAAATTGCACACTTCCGACCAATAATCCGGCGGACCGGCCTTCATATCCAGTATGGACATCTTGTGATTGAGATTTTGATTTTGATTGAGATTGAGATTGAGGCTGACCCTGCGCCTGTGGGTCGCGCGAGCAGAGTCCTCAAGCAATCCACCAAGTTTAAACGTTTGCCATGCACCGATTTCGTTGTCAAACTAAAATAGTGTGCGATTTATTTATAAATCGTTTATAAACAGTAACAATTTTGTGTTGCCTTTTGAAAGATGTTGCCACCTAGCAGAAAAAACGTTGCTGTTTATTTAAACGCTGCCAGACCTTTGGAATTTGTTATAGATTTCAATCTTTTCGAGAGAAAAGTATCTTTTGGCATTTTTGAAGCTCAAGCTTTAAAGAATTTTAATTGTAATTATGTTGTTTTATTTATTACTTAATGTTTGCCAAAAAATATAAAAAAAATTAAAAATGCTCGCGAAAATTCACAATTCATCCCTAGTTACCTGAAAAGCTCCATTTCCACATTCAAATCAAATTTCGCACATAGCCATCGATATATCGATAGCTCTAGATTCGATAGTTAATGGCCTGCCAACTCGTTTGCTGCGCGTGCTCAATTTAAATTTGAATTTTGAATTTTTTTTGCAGTTAATTTTTATAACAATGTCAAAATCAACTGTTGCCCACATAACCAACAATCCGGATGAACCGGTGACGTTTTTCAAGCAAATAACTGAAGCCGCTAAAAAACAGTCGACTGAGGATGTGATATTCATGAATCTGGCCACCATTGATGAGGAATTCGGTGTGCTCAACCGTACAGTTGTATATCGAGGACTCAGCGACGATAACTGTATTATATATGTAACTCAACGTTTTACCCGCAACTTTAAGAATATTCAGGCGAATGCCAAGTGTGGCATTACATTCTTTTTGCCCAATGTTGTGGTGCCCTTACAGGGTCAAGATCCGGCCATCTGGCAGGTGCGTCTGATAGGCGCAACGGCTGAGGAGCTGCCCGAGTCCCAATTGGACGAGTGGTGGAACAAGGAGCTGTTGTCGGCACAAATACGTGATCACATCTTCCCCTGTGGACAGCCGGTGAACTATGTGGAACTGGTGGAAAAGCATGACCGTTTTCTTCACGATCATCTAGAGAGCAAAGTGCCCCTGCAGCGTCCTGCCACCTAGTCTGTTATACCCCGTAATTGAAGGATATATAAAACAAATATTTCCCCCCTCTCCATTACAGTACCGCCTTCAAGTTCCGGGCTCAGCGCTGGGATTTCCTCAAGGTGGGCAGCGGACAGATCGCGGATCGTGTGCAATATCGTCGCCTGGAAAATGGGGATTGGCAATCCATGCATGTGTCCACATAAATGAATGTTTAATCTTTTTTATTCAACTATTATTTGAAAAACAAAACAATCGCTTTCTACAAATATAAACAAAATTACAGTTACAGCAACTTAATGTAAAACTAACTTAATTTGCTTGCTTTTTTCATATTTCATATTTTGTTTAACCTTTAGCATACAATTAAAATAGTTAATAAATATTACACAAAACAGAAAAAAAAGAATTGATCATAACAATACATAATAAGATTAGATTACAGTATAGACAGAATAGTTAGTTAAATTATGATTATGATTATGATTAGGGTTAAGCTTAGGGGTCGAAGGTCACTTCTCTTGCTTTTTACATAATACACGTTAGTTTTATTTTATTATTTTTTTTTTTTACAAAATACACGGCTTTTACACCGCATTCACCGTCTCCCGAATCCAATCTGCATTGGAGGCAATCTTGTCGTACATTCTTGGACGCTCCACGCCCGTCGGTCCACAGGCAATTCGCCAGGATGAGACACCAATTAATGCCCACTGGTTTGTTCCCGGTATGAGGCATTGCACGGGCGCTCCAGAGTATTCCTCTTGCTGAAAATATTAAATATTAAAAAAAAAAACTTTATTATAAAAAAATAGATTAGGAGACATTTTAAAAATGTTGTACTTGTTTTTTCTTGATTTTTTTAATATTTGCAGTCAAGTAAACAACAAGAAATAATAGAAAACCAAAATATATATTGACTTTATCTCAATTAATTTCCCAGTTTATTAAGGCTCTAGCTCGTGTTGATCGATTTTTTCTTTTATCGATTATCTGCTTCTGAACGGAAGAAATATAAAATGGCACAAAGCTAACAAACATTTTTTAATTTATTGTGTTATCAATATCAATTGAGCGTATTAAAAAGAGCACCCTGTTTATAGGCATTGTGACGTCACGTATCAACACTGACTAAACACGACGTGCAGCGACGCGTTCGCAGCAGAAAAAATAAATAAGCAAAATAAAACGAATCGCATGAGTAACGCCAAGCATACAACAACAACAACAACAACAAAGTCACTCTCACGCTCTCAGCATAGCACGAGCGCACGCACTCAATAGGTAACTGCTAGAAACAACCCTGTCGGCAACTACCTAGAAATGGAGTGCAACAGAGAGCGAGAGAGTTAGCATAGGTAATGGAGCCAGCTGCAGCCTGCAGGCAGATCACAACTCAGCCAACTGTTTCCATCCCCCTCTCTTACACTTACACTCGCACTCTCTCGCTCTATCTCTGCAGGGCATAAATTTAACAGCGCGCGCCAACTGCAATTCATTTGAGCGTCAACAAGCGAACGAAGTACAACAAAGGAAACGCGAATTGTGAATTGTGGCATTCTTTAAGAATAAGCAAAATAAAAGAAAACCAAGAGAAACAGTTACTCATTAACGAATTTCAACATGTTGGATATTAAGAGCTGCCTGAAGATCAGTTTCCAGGGCGAGGTGGGCTTCATCATTTGTGAGACGGGCAGCAGCTACGACCAGATTATTGGCCAAGGTGAGTGAATCAGGACTGTGGAATCAGGATTATCAATAATGGAATAATTTACATAATATTTTTTTTTTTTGCTACAGTCTGTGCCCGCTTTAACGTGCCGGCTTCTCAACGCGCCGGATTGGTGCTGACCAATGGACAGGGCTATGTGTTTGAGCAGCAGCTATTGGAATACTTTCTGCTGCTCTTTCCCTGCCCCGAGCTAATTTTCTATCTGCGCATGGATTGGCAGAAGCTGCGACGCGCTTTGATTGCTCCCAGTGTCAAGCGTCGTCGTATCCACGATGAAATCACCGATGCCGATGCAAATGCCGATGCCGATGCCACCAGTGAAACGGACTATGTGGCGGTGCCAGTGCATCGGCAGAATTGTTTTCTAGGCGCACTGCCCAGCAGTGCCTCTGCTTCTTCTGCCGCTGCTTCAGTGCGTCGCCAGAACTGCTTCCTGCAACAACGTCAACAACATCAACCACCTCAACCTCCGTCGCGAGCCTTGCGCCAATTCACCGTTGTTCCTGCCGCACGTTCCTATTCGCAACCGAAACGAATGCGTCTTCAGCTGTGCAACAAATCACGACGTTCCGTTCCAAATGCTGCACCGCATGTGGCACTCTTGGCAGCGGCAACAGCTCCCCGCTCCATACGCATCTGAGGGCCAAGGACAAGGACCAAATTGTACATAAAGCATTAAGGTTGAACCATAATTCCTATCATAGATTCCTATCTATCCAAAAATACTCGTATACTCAAGTGAATCATTTACAAATAAAACAATAAATATTACTCACTCTTTTTGTTATCTTTTTTAGGTATTTTATGGAACTTTCAATAGAAAGTAGATTTTTAAATAATAATTTTTTTCCATTTTAGTTAGCTAGAGATAGTTCCCATATAGACTAATAATATGCAATTAAATAAATTTTAATAATTGTAAAAATAATAATACTCATTCAAATTGATTGTTTTTTGCTAAGCATTTTATGAAATATCCATTACATAGATTTGGTAATCTTTTATTTCCTAAATATTATTTAGATAATCCAAAAATGGAAGAGATATTTTCAAAAATTACTGATAAACAACTGACAATCATTATTCAGATAATCCAAAACTATTCTCAACTAAATAATGACATCATTAGGAAATACTTGATGGGTATAACAATCTAGAAATAATGCCAGAACCGATACCGTTGTTAACCTATATTTGTTTCGATTTGATACCCGGATAAAAATGTAACTCTTCTTTCTGGTATTTTATAGAGGGTATTACAATTTTGTCACAAACTGTGTAGGAATTGCCATAGGAACGATCGGCATAAATAAAGTTTTAGTATGAAAATATTTGTTCATTCGTAAGATATGTATCTTAACCAAGCTTGCAGATTATATATATTATATATATTATAAATAAATCTATATACCACATGATTTATATGTTTTAAGGAACCAATGTAAACCAAGTCAACGAAGCATAAAAAGCTCGACTGTATTTAAAAAAAAAAAACAAACAAATAAATAAATTAGCGATTAGGGTGCTAAAGGAGAAAATTACAACTTCAAATCCAAAAGAGAGGACGTAGAGAAGGGGAGAACAGACAGAGGCATAGAGTTAGTGTAAAAATATCAGGGACTGTAACTGTTACAACATTTAAAATAAAAAAAGTTACGAAAAAACTAATAAATATATAAAACTAATAAAATATAATAAATAATAAATATTATTTTGAATTAAAAAAAAAGAGATTATTAAATTAATAATAATAAAAAATAAGTGTTATTTCGTAAAATTTAATTTAAACTAGTAATATTCCGTTATATATAATTGTTTATATGGATTGAAAATATAAGTATGTTTTTGCAGATTTCGGTAATATGTAGAAAGTAAAGTATGTAAACTTTGCTGTTATCCATATTTAACATTCAAATTAATTTTTGGATTCGCTCAACTGTTATTTTCGATCCCTGATAAATCTGTTTATCGGTCCCTGATAAATCTGTATCTGTCACAGTGGCTTTCAGGTTATTTTTACATGTTACAAATTGTTAATTAATTTATATTAAAATGGAAAGGACAGATCTTAATTTCATTTTTTGTAGATATTATTTTTGATTTAAGGATAGTTATAAATACAGTGGGTCAAATCAGCTGTGAGCCACTGTATGCATGCATGTATTTAACTCACCGTGCAGTCGTACTTCTGGTAGGTAGCCTCCATGCACATGGAGTTCACCGTCGTAATGGAGACATTCTCGCAGGGAGCCATGTCTCCAATTTTAAGCTGGACGCGTTGCAGATGATCGCGTTGCCGGGACCAGCCGAGCGTGTTGCAGTTTGTCCAGATTTGTTCAGGTGCACTGGGTGCTTTGGTGGCTTTGGTTGCCTGCGATGAGGATGACGAGGAGGATGAGGAGGAACCGCCATAGTAATTGACCTGCGGCGCTTTGTCGGGCAGGGGGTATGAATTTAACTGGGATTGCTGATCCAGCGTCTCGGGTACCTGCTGCAGTGCCTCGGCATGCGGCATATGGGAGGCAGCTGCCTCGGCCAGCGGGTAATCATAGTCAGCGGGCTCCCCCTCCTCCTCGGCACTGTTGCCGCTGCCACCCCAGCCTTCCGGCTGCTCCTGCTGCGAGGGTATGAGGAAGAACTGTTGCGTCTCCTGCGCCAGACGACGCTGACCCTGCGTCGGGGCAGATGGAGCTTCCAGGCGTTCCGCCACGGGCACATAGGCACGCCGTTGCATGGGCGGATGCTGTTGCTGGCGCTGCAGTGCATCCGGCAGGCAAATGGGACGCACATGATCCGAGTAACTAACGGACGTCTCCAGACGCACCAGCGCAGCCGTTGAGCCCTCGACAGGACTCTTGATCATGCCAATGATGCGACGCCGTTGGGTCCATGGCGCTTTGGCCGACAGACGCACTGCACCCACTATGGCCATCCAGGTGGCCCTGGGCTGACCCTGGAAACAGCTTTCCGTGGTCAGCACCCAATCGGGCGATATCAACGTACCATCGCAGACATGTATATCCTCGCGGAAAAGTGCCACCAGCCAGGGCCAATCCCCGGGAGCGGACATCTTGGGCAGCGACAAATGCTGCTTGGCATTTGGCAGTGCCGATTGCACTCCGCATCGCAGATCCCCGCAGCCCACATAAAGCACCTGCCTCTTTGGACAGTGCGTACGTATGAAGCTGATCTCTGGAGCATGTGGATCCAAAACACGCACATAATCCGACAGCTGTTCCGTATCATTTTGCACATCAAAGATTTCCACAGACCTGAAAAGGGATTCAACGATACGGATAACGCTTTGCATGTCAATTGGCTTACAACGGATGCACTTACTCATAGCCCAGGGATTTGCACAGGGACTCGGAGACGGTCTGACGCACCACCAGCTTGGCATCACCTTCCAGGCCTTCGGCACAGAGCTTTCCCACGACGCCCTTCTCGGAGAAGACCGCATAGCCGGCGGCATGGAAGCGCGGCAAATATGGAACCATTGGGTCCGGCTGCAGCAGATCCGCGGCCAAGGGAGCAATCGACACTGTGTGCAAATATATAATTGTGTTGTTTCATTCAGAATATACTACAACAAATACTACTACAAATATCGTTCATAGTCTCACATTTTTATAAAACTACAATTATCATTATAAGATTCCGTAATAATACTGGATTTCTTCATTATTTGCTCCTGCTGCTCCGAGTGCTAGTTCCGTTAAACAAAATAAATGCAGTGCTGGCGCCATTCAGTCGCACAAGCAAACTTTTGCAAGCTTCATTGAAGCTCACGCTGACTACCCATTAAAAATGGCCCAAAAACAGGGTATTTTGGTTTTGTTGACTCCTTTCCGTCTGTCTGTCCGTCGGTTTGTCCGTCCGTCTGTTTGAAAGTGTCTATCCCAGAGACTACAATAGCTAGGGACTTTAAACTTGGTTGGTAGGTTCCTGAATACCGGACGCTGATCAAGTTTATTTTTATTTTTGAATCGGAACACTATATTATATAGCTGTCATAGGAACGTTCGGTCGAAAATTAAGTTTTTGTGTGAAAAATTTTTGATTATCGAGATATCTCAACCAATCTGACAGAATATGTATTTAAGTTGGTCGAACATGTCTTGATCGAATTTGGTTCAAATCGGTTCACTATATCATAGGCTCAAAAACTAAAGATTAAAACTGAAAATCCCAACTCTAGTGGAAAATACCAGCGACTGTAATCATTATGAGTTTTATTATAAAACTCAAGATATAATCATTATTCTATGAGATTTATTATTTAACTTATGATTACTTTTGGGCAAAAAATAAAATTTAAGAAGTAATCATTATTATTGAGAAAAAAATAAAACTCATGAAATAATGATTATTTCTTGAGTTTTATTTTTGATTGACTTTAAAAAAAAAAAAATTAAAATTAAATATCTTAAAGTTTTTTTTGGTTTTTTTTTTTTTTAATTTAAAAATAGTTCACTGGCTAGGAATGTATATAAATTTTGTTCATATACATTCAAAAAAAAAAAAAATAAAACTCAAGACATAATCATTATGCTATGATTTTTCCTCAAAAATAATGATTATTTCTTAAGTTTTATTTTTTTGCTCAAGAATAATGATTAGTTCATGAGTAAAATGATAAAAATCATAAATCTAAAGATCATGATGAAATTTCATAGATAATCCTTAAAGAAAAATGTTGGTATATTTCACAAGTGAATGATATTTCAATAGAAAAAAAGGGTCATTATTTACTGGAAAATACTCAATGGATGAGATAAGCTTTCTACTCACAGCAATCCTTCTCGTCGGCGCCATCCGGGCAATCGGCTTTGCCATCGCAGCGCGCCTTGCGCGGCACACAGGCGCGGCCACGCCCACAGTACAAGGCATTGGGAGCACAGAAGGCGCAACTGCGCTCATCGGACAGATCCGGGCAATCGGCATAGCCATCGCAGAGTCGTGGACTCTGCACATTGCTCTGCATGTCGCCCACACAGTGAGGCTTCTGCTGACACGACTGTGTGCCCGTGGACTCCGGGAAGCGTTCGCAGTCAAAGTGCTGACGGAAGCGGGCGGGCAATCGACCGCCACAGCCGGCCATGAAGGCTTCACAATACTCCCGACAGATTGCGCCCGGAGTGGGCTCCACGCTGATGCCGTGCGTTTCACAGGGCGGCTGGAGGAGACGGCAGACAAAGTCGTAGGCTTCCCGGAAGCATTCGCCGTCCACCAGTTCGCGGAATACAATGACATCTTCGGCCACCTGGTCGTAGTTCGCATGCCCCAGCAGATTTGGATACGTGGTCACATTGTAGCCCACATTGCGACAGTAAGTCAGCTGCAAGGATTCACAGCGACGTGGCAATGGACGTGGTGTAGTGCTCGCCGGCTCCGTGGTCTCGTCATTGCCACCCAGCGGTGAGCTGGACATGATGGGCTCCTCAATCAAGCCGGTGGTTTCCTTAATGCTCACACTGGACACGTCCACTGTCATGTTGGCGAAGTGGCGACTCTGGGCATCGCTCAGCTCCTCGTGGAACAGTGCTAGCAGCTCCCCGCTGCTGACCAATCCAGCATACGGATCAAATATCATATTGAAGTGCACGACAATGTTGTTGTTGTCCTCGCTGCTGTAAGAAAGACGACATCAATATGAGGGGAATCTCCTCGAGAAAACCCAGTGTCATCTGCTTACCCATCCAGAGCCAAAATCTCGCTGCCCTCGTAGGCTTCGCGCAGGTCGGAGCGACGCAGTGTGAGATTGATGCGTTCCCTGTAGTCACGGGCCTTGTGTTGGAATCGCAGCGAGTTCTGATTCGCCAGCTCCATGCTCCACTTGTCGTTAAGCACCATGAACTTGCCGCGGAACACGCGATCCGGCAACGGTTCGGGTCGAAAGTATGTATCTAAGCAGAAGAATTGAGCAATTTTAAAGGTCATACTCAAGAATGATAAACAAGATTCATCACAAGATTGCCAAAGGCATCTAAAAGCAGGGAATAACAGCGGAACCGGAACGTTAACCGAAACTTATCATTTCATTTTTAGTACCGGAACCTTAACCGAAAAAAATTCTCTGTCAAAAAACGCATACCGAAACGTTTGTACCGGTACGGTTGTGGTAAAGTTGCTAGCTCAAAAAGTTGACCAACTTCCAACTGTCATAACTTGATCGAAACTGAACCGATTTTCAAGCGGAATGTCATTTTGATCATGATTTGGCCTCTAAATTCATTCTGTATTCAATTTTTGTTTATTTAGAAAATTGAATGATTTTCGCACAAAGATTCGATTTCGATGTTAAGGGTCCCCCCTTTGAAATTTTGAAAATTTAAAATTGTAAATCTCAAGTTTCCACTTTTAATCAACTCCTTATATCGTAATTAGTATAAATCAATACTTTAAACTTGATTCAGAGACTTTTCATTTTTTTGTAAAAAATAATGTGAAATTGGACAAAAATTTAGACTTGTAAAGTGGCTAAATCCGAAGTTTGACCAACTTCACACTGTCATAACTTGATCAAAACTGGACTGGTTTCATTTTGATCATGTTTTGGCCTCGGCATTCATTCTGCATTCATTCTGCATTCAAATATTTTTAAGCTCGTTCAATACATTTTTTGCTTTAGGTCTACTGATACCGAAACCGAAAGTAAAAGACTTAAATAGAACCTTTTACCGAAATAGTTATTTTGGGTCGTACCGGAACTGAAAACGTAACCTATATTTGTTTCGGTTTTATTCCCTGTCACGAAAAATGGAAACTTTCTAGTCCGATCTAATCGAATTTTGGTAACTCGTCTGGTTCCACAGTATAAATCTACAAATCTCTAACAGCGCCAAAGCAACCCAAATGCAATTGTTGACAGATTTGACAAATGAAATATTTATTGAATTAAATTTAATTGAGTAAAAATGCATAAAATACATTTTTTATAATTTTTTCAAATTATATAAAATATTCCTTCTAAAATTTCAAAAACTCCACAGTATGAAGTTTAAATTTAAAAAAAAAAAAAAAATTATCGAATGATACCATAATTATCCAACTCCATAAAATTATTCAAAATATATGAAAATTTTACATTTCTAGTGACCTTTCCCGAATAAGATGAAAAACCGGTTTATTTGCATTAAAGCGTGAAAATACCGTTTCTTTTCTATAAGAAGTGAGAATAATATTTTAATTCGAAATAAAAATCTAAATTAGTTTAAAAAACGCTAAGTACACCACCACAAGCTCCTTCAATTTAAAGCCTTTTAGTACCGAAACTAGCCGTTATACATGAATCGGTTACTCATCGGTTGTTTCGGAGCACAATAGATCCGGAAGATCGCAGTGCAGGTTGCCCCCATTATAATAATAATCTGTTATTTCGGTATACAAAATTTTAATTAATCGGTTTCGGTATAATAAAAATGATTTGTGCCAGTTACGGTTTCAGTTAGGATTAAAAATGTTTATCGGTTAATACCGGTTATTTTTAGGTACAAGTGAGCTGTACCTTTTCGTGCAATGCGCGAAAAGCAAAAAATAAAGTTTATTTTAGAGTAGTATATATACTAAACTGAATATTCTTCGGCACTTAGTTTATATCCGATATTTTTGGAATATAATATGGGCAGGTAAATAGTTTAAAGGTTTTCTGTTTAAATAAGTACTTACAGCCCACATAGACAAAGGCGCCGGCCACCAGCAGGGCAATGAGGAAACCGGCTATAACAGCGCATCCACATTTCTGGCTGTCGCCCAGCTTGCGTCGGGTGAAACGTATGTCCGAGTCGGTGGAGAGCACGGATTCGGATTTGCGACGCAGTCCATGATGTGCATGGTTATGACTGTGACTGTGCATGTGCAGGTGGTGCTGTTGTTGTTGTTGTTGCGGTTGCTGTTGCTGTTGTTGTGGTTGATGGTGGTGCTGCTCCCGATGCTGTACCAAATCCGCTCCAGCTACAGCTGTGGCAGCTGCTACGCCTCCTCCGCCTCCGCCATTGGTGTGAGTGTGATGGGGCTTGTGGTGCCGCGTGCAGCGGGTATTGTGGAAAACCTTGGGTGGCTGAGACACTGTTGATGCCGCCAGTGCTCCATTGCCATTTGGATTGCTTTGGACGAGACCCTGTACAAAAACAACAACAACAACAACATCAACAAAAATATAACGAAAAAGAAAACAAGTTTTTAATTAGTGACAAAGCCGAAACGGATTTTTTTTAAACCACAGGTTGCTGGTCATTGACCACAAAAGCGCCTTAAAATTAGACGCTTTGATTTTGCGCCAAATCATGCCGTTAAATCAGCCATCGAAACGAACGCTCTCCATCACGCTGAAGTAAGTGCCTTGGTAATGCACTTGAAATTGTTTTTAATTTGCTTTGTTTTTTTTTTTTTTTAGCGCTCCTGTTGTTGTTGTTGTTGCTGCTGCTGTGCATGCAAATGCAATAGAGTTTGCATGCAACATGGATGACCACAACATACACGTAAAACCAAGGAAGAGGCGCTTTTAATTGCATTTTACTCTGCATTAATTACGGAACCAAATTAGCTGTTTAAATATATATATTTTCAAATACTTTTCTTTTCGCAAACAATTAGCGATCTGGCAGCGCTGTGCATTGACGTTAAAGGATCAACAGTCCGGCAGCATTGAAATGCTAAGTTGGCCGCGCAGCCACAGGGTGTTTTGACAACAGAGAGCATTATAACATTAATATCATTAATTTCTGCATTTATAACAGTTGAAAATTGGCTGTTTTTTTCTTGTGTGCAATTTAGACCTACCAGAACATTTTCTGGTCTACTCAAAATCTAGTTATTAATTCGATAGCAAATGAAACATTCTGCCGGCGCTGTCGATTGACATTTAAGGATCAACAGGCTGACAGCATTTGAATTGAAACGTAAGGTTGGCTGCGCCACAATTGGCTCACAATGTTAAATAACGGACAAGATGGAAATTCATGCGGTCGGTTTAATGTTGCAATTACGAAAGCCACAACACACGAAGAACATACACACACATATGTATGCACATAAACACACTTTAGAAAATTAATTAAAGCGCATGTAAGGCAAAATGAAAGAGCAACTGCCAAGACGGGTGGGCCGGGGCGGTCCGGGCCGGGCCGCTGGCGGTAAACAGGTCGCGTCGCGGCCTACTTTTCTCTTCGTGATGCTGCCGCCTGGCGTTGCAAAGCGTCATCAGATGAACGTACATATATATACATATGTATGTATGTGCGTATGTGTGTGCACATATAACAATAATAAAATAAATGAGCAGCAAAAAAGCGCAAAATGTAATTAAACATTGCGAGCAAAGAGAGTGCGCGCGAGCGCGTAAATGGTTTCCTCATTTCATAATCAACATGTGCGTTTATTGACCATGTCGCAGATCGGCAGCAGCAACAACAATAAACAGACACACACACTCACAGAGTCATGTGTCAGTTTTGGGTTAAATTATTAACTCCATTTGCATTTGGTTATTGCAGCATTTCACTCACTCGCTCTGAGCTTTTGAGTGCTGTCTGTCTGCGTCCGTCTGTCTCTGTCTGTCCGAGAGAGTCAGTCGGGCAAAAGTCACTCGGCCGCGTCACAAAGAGAGTACGCACGTGCAAACATTTCGTTTCTTTTCTTTTCGTTTCGTTTCATTTTTGTTTTTGTATTACCTAATATGCACTACACGCATTTCCTTCTTTCATCTTTTCCATCTTCTTTAATAATTGCACATCATTGCACAAAACAATGTGAGTATGTATTTTATTACGCTTTTTATGTATGCAACTCATTATTATTACCTTCCAATTGGTTTTGCCTCCATTTGTTTGTATTTCTTTGCTTTTGTCTTTGCTGGCATTGCGATTGCTACAATTGTTGTTGATGTTCTTTTTGTCAACAGCTGCTGCTGCTGCTGCCGCTGTTGTTGTTGTTGTTGTGCCCGATGTTATTGTTGTTGCTGTCGAATTGCCACCGCCAACATTTTTATCCGCATCGCGAGTTGATTTTTTAATCTGCAAAAAAACAAACAGAAATTCGCAAATTAAAGTTTTAAAAACATAATACTAAATACATAACATAATAATAATAATAATAATAACATAATAATACTAAATAAAGTTTAGTAATTGAAATCATTTAATAATGATTAAATGCAAAATTAAATTTGAATTGATTTTAATAATTTATAAAAATTAAACATTTTATAGAGGTAAAAATTTTATATAATTTAAATTTCTTGTTAATTTTTCAAACTACATACTTTATAAATATAAAATTTTTTTAAATAAAAATAGTTTTAATTTCTATGTAGTTTCATTTCAATTTTCATATAGAAAAAATATTCCCTGTTGATAATAATTATAAAAATGTATGAATGAATGATGATATGAGTACATACATTTTTTAAAAGAATATTTAACTATTAATTAAATTTCAAATTTCATATAGAAATAATTCAGTAATAATAATTATTATAAAATTTCAGTTATTGATTATTTTTTATGGTAGATACATTTAAAAAAATTGAAATTTGATTACTATTAATAAAATTGAAATTTTATTATTTCAGTTTTTTATCTATAATGTAGATGAAAAAATCAAACTTATTATTGAGTTTATCAATAAAAAACTAATTTTTATTTTGTAGTTTTTGTTTTAATAGTCTTTTAAGCGTAAAAATCGTATAAAAAAGGTAAATAAACCATTTAAGTTTTACAGATACGGTAATTGGCACAACATGCGCCGGACAGGTGTTAATTGTGGCGTGGTCGCAAATTTAGCACGGTAACTGAACAAATACCCCGGTGGTGGGGGAAGGGGAAGGTCATGACTCAAAGCTTCAATAACTGCTCCAGTTTAGTTTAAGTTACCGAAATAATAACGACACAAAAAAAAAAGAGAATAGCAACAACAAGAGAAGCAGCAGAAATGACGGACCATAAATGAAGCCAATGTCAAGCGATCAGCGTCCCAAGTCGAAGTCGAAGTCGACGTCAAAAGAAAGTTGCGCCAGCGTTTCCCTTGGTCATCTTTATATTTACATACATACATACATAAGCACACAGAAACACATGCATACATATATAATATTGGCGACGTTAGCGTCACTGTCGCTGCCGCTGCCACTGCTGATATGAACTTTTAATTTCGATTCAGCAACTTTTACTTTGCCTTGTTATGTTGCTATCAACATTTTGCATCAACAAAGCTGAGGTGACAACAAAAACAACAACAACAACCTATGCCACGTTTCGTTTTCGCTTTTCTTTCACACGACTAATTAGGAAAATTCATTAAAATCCATCTATACACACACACACACACACACGCTAGCGTCGCGTCGCGACTGCTTGTAAACATGTTTGGGCGCAACATGTTGCCAACGACACACAGTGGAGCCTTGTGCCCAACTTGGTAACAGCAATAGAAAACGCATAGTTAAATAAAATTATGACTAATAATTTACAGAAACCAAGAAAAAAAAAAATGTAAATAAAAATAAAAAACCAAAATGTTAATTTTCAATTCCCTTGTGTGTTTAATAACGTGCATCTGCATTTTAATTTGTCATACGTGGGAATATATTTAATGCCGCCCACTGTGCAGCGCTTGCAATGTTGCCGTAACGTGTTTAGGGGACAACCAACAACAACAACAACATAAACAAAACACTTTCATTTTACTGGCGACGTTGCCGCATTTATTTATTTTTTATTTTTTTTTTTACTTTGCCTTGGCTTTGAATTTTTGACTGCAATTGGCACAAAAAATTCGCTTTCGCTGCGGTAGCAACAACAACAACAAGAAGAAGAAGAAGAAGAAGACGATAAATGCAACAACAACATGTGCTGCAAATGGCAAACAAACAATTCAAAATGCGCCTCTTCCAAATGACACTTGTCAATGGCAAAACAAGTTCGTGGCCTAAGTCTTTTGAACTCTATCGCAAGCTGCACTTTCACAGTTATACTCGTACTCGTACTCGTACTACTTATTCCTCCTAGCCCTCACCTCCTGCTGCCTGCTGCTTACGCTTACGCTGACGTTGACGTCGCGTCGCTGCGCCAGCTGTCTGACCTCTATGCCACAAACGAAAGTCGCAATTGCATTGGGGAAAATTCACAATAGGCCACCATTTTCATATATTTCCAAGCGATGCTTAGCTGAAACTCTTAGATGCTCTTAAAAGGAAGTTTACATGAAATATTTTTAGTATAAAGCAGATTGGAAAATGTCTTAAATTGTTGTAAAATATAAAACAACAAAAAATTAAGTTCGAGTACAAGATGGTAGAGTGTAAAAAATTAAGCAAGATATCCTTATTTTCTAGTTATCTTCCTAATTTTTCTACAATCCACTATCTTTGACTCATGCCGTAAAATTAAAGAGTCCTGAGGATTTAATTATGATATCATGCATTAGATAAGATTGACTTAACCGAAAAACTAAAGATATTTAATATTAAATAAAAGGAAATGTGATATTTCATACATAAAAATACATTAAATGATGATGTATGATGATGTAGTTATATAATAAACTAAAAAAAATTAAATATCAGCTATTTGTTTTAACAATTAATTTATTATTATTTAAAGAGAAGTTTTGTTTAAAAATCAAAAAAACTATTAATGACAATACTAATTAGATCGCAAGATCACGGGTCGCCAAGTTTTAAGATTAAAGAAATCTAATAAAATGTAATAACATGATCAAGATATTGCATAAGCTTTTGTGTTAGAGTATTAATCGGAAACCGTTAGAGGCGGCAACAGCAGCCACGTGCGGCAGCGGCAGCTGTGACTTGGACTCAGATTGGAGACTGGAGACCCGGGACTGTGACAGTGACAGTGACAGCTTTTCACTAATTTCCCTTTAAGCAAACAGCTGCCGGCAACGTCGCGTCGCGTCGCTTGGCGTCGCTTGGAGCAGCAGCTGCCATTCAATCGTGACGAATTAATAACGGCCACAAAATGTTGCCAGCAACAAGCAAAAGCGACCTCAACGGCGAAAGCTTTAAAAACAATGCAACGGGGCAGCCTCAGTCGCCGTCGCTGCTGCGGCTGCACCTCAAGCGGGACACGCCCCCATGACGTGCGTTGCAGCCAAAATTAACGCCTAACGCTAGATGGCGCCCTCTTGCACTGAAAAAAAGACCAACTTCTCAAATCCATAACTTCCAAATTAAGACAATTTTTAAAACAAAATTACTAAAACTACACTGAAAAGAAAGACCAACTTCTAACATCAAGAAAATTATTCTTAAATATTTTATTTTTAAAATAAGAGCATTTTAAGACCACATTTCTTATACTAAGAATACTAATATAAAAAATCAAAGTTTTTAATACGCGAATAAAAAACTAAAATTGTTAGGAAAGTTTAAATATGTCATATTTTATTAAAATACTTAAGTGATCCCGTGGCGCTCTGGTTAGAGTCGCCGCTTTAGATAAAAGCAAGCACGGGTTCTAATGCCACTCAATACAAGGAAAAAAAAACACTTTAAAATAACATTTATAAAATTTACCAAAGCAGAATTAAATGTTAATATATAATATTAAAAATAAAAAATTATAAGTTTTTTTTTACTTAAATTTTAAGAACATTTATTCTTATAACAAGAGCTTTGGTCTTATTTCATGATCTCGACGCCTTTTTTTGAAAAAAAAAATCCTTAGTTTTGAGACCAAAATCTTAGTTTTAGAAAATTTTTTCCATCAGTGTAGGAATATTTATTTTAAAAATCGCAGTTCTCAAGATATGAATAAAAATCTGAAATTGTTAGGAAAGTATCATTGGCCGCATTCACCAGGTGAGTTTGCTCCCTGATATTTTTTGTGATACCTCTGACACTTCTGGTGAACGGGACTGATACCGCATCATGATACCGAATTTTGTGTATCATGATACCTGAGCATGTATCATAAAAAAAGACTGCTACTTTGTGCTACTTTTCTGTTCCCGTCAGATTTTTTAATCGAAATATATGAAATGTTTATCGAAAGTTTTCTTTGTTATCAATGTGCAACTGCAGCAGCGGTTTTTCAATTACAAATAATTTATTTTAATTTGTTAGATAGTTTTAACTTAATTTCCTATCTACGCTGTTCATAACTTTTATTATCGATAATTCGATTATCAGGTGGTGGCAGAAAAATGTATCAAAGCGTTCACCAGGAAGTAACAGTAGCATAAAGTTTTTGTGATACTTGATCAGGGAGCATGATTTCTGCTGAATGCGACCATTATGTCATATTTTAAATGATGCCAATAGTCGCCCCGTGGCGCTCTGGTTAGAGTCGCCGCTTCAGTTGAAAGTTGCGGGTTCGAGTCATACTCGTTCCAAGGAAAAATATAGTAAAGGAATATTAAAAAAAAAATACTAAGCCAAAAAAAATGTATTTATATATCCAATTATAAAATTAGAAATATACCTCATTTTTTAAATTGTTGATTTATATTTTAAGAACATGATGCTTATTATAAGAACTTGTTCCGATTTGAATTGTTTTCAAAACCACGATGGGTTTTCTAACTATACGAATTTTATCAGTGTATTTATTTTTTTTTATTTTAAACCAGACAAAAACGACGTGACTGAGGCATCAACAAATCACAAACTGATTTTTCCAAGCGCCGACAATTGTTGTTGTCACTGTTTTTGTTGCTATTATTGTTTTTGGTGTGTGTTTTGGGTGTGTTTAGAGCAGAAACTAGCGAGTTGAGTCATACCAAACAAAAGCTAAATGGGCCTGGCCAAGTTACACCTACATAAACATGCGTGTTTGTGTGTGTGTGTGTAAGTGTGTTTGTAATATATTGCAAATCAGAATGCAGCACAAACTGCTCATCTAGAAATCTACAGTGGCTCACAGCTTATTTGCCCACTACATGTTAAACTATGTTTGATTTTTATTGTTCAATGGACATGATTTCGGTTTACAAAAAATAATAAGTAGTGAAAATGTTATATAATAGTTAATTTTAAAAAATTTTGATTTAAAAAAGTTCTATTTAATAATGTAAAATCAAAACAAGCTTGAAAACGATAATTACGCCATGAAAACGTAATTGAATTTAACGCTTGAATGAAACGAAACTGTTATACATGAATCGGTTACTTATCGGTTATTTCGGTATGAATAATTTCGGTTTTCGGTTTTGATATAATAAAAATATCTTGTCTCGGTTAGGGTTTCAGTACGGTATCCAATTTCAATCGGTTAATACCGGTTAAGGGTTACGGTTTCGAACACGGTTTTATTCCCTGTAAAAAACTAATTAACAAATTTTAATTTTAATTTGATCTGTTTCCCATTCAAATTCATTTAATATGTGTAGCATGTAAGACTAAAGGTTTAAATAAGCTGGGAGCCACTGTACATACATACACATACATACATACTTTTCACATATAAGCACATTTTGAGCCCACTGTTTTGGCCTCGTCTGCTTCTGCGCCTTTAACTTGTCGACGCTTTTGTTTTGCATTCAAATGAAGTAGAAAGTTCTGCTTACAACAAACAGCAACAATAAATTCACTAGCAAAAGGTGAGCATTCGGCATGGGATTTAAAAATTATACGAATACCAATACAATTAATTGAAATGCCGCCGGGCGCTTTCTTGGCATTTATCTCTCTCTCCCTCTCTCTCTCTCCCCATGTCTCTTCCTTTCAGTCAAATCGGACAGAATGTCTTTTATCAGACCATGTAAATTATTTATTCAGAATGCGACTGAAAAGGCTGGGAATAAATGGATTTGTAGGTGGATACTCATTGGTATGGATAACGAGTGCCTAAAATATCGCTTAAGCAATTTATCTGTATAAATAAATATGTATAGAGGTCGTTGAATTTATGTGAAAAAGTTCAATTTTGTAAGCTTATGAAATGAACAGCATACCAATCCTGCTATATACGGATCAATCAACAGCATACCAGTCCTGCATTTATTACTCGATATCGATACCACTAATCGATGTGTTGTATCTTGTTTGATCAATTGGCGGCTGCAGAACTTTAAAACAGCAATTAAAAAGCTCGCTTAATACACACACACTTAGACCTATACATACATACATACATACAAGTTTGTATATCACATTTGGGGTCATGCCAAGGACGCCACCAAATTGCTTTAATTGTCTGCTCTTGTTGCCTTAAAACATGAATATTAATTTCCGCTGACAAAAATTTGCATCGTTTGTCTATTCAAATTTCATTAGTTTTTGCAAATAATACATTTGTTGCAGCAGGAAAAGCTTAAATGTAAATAACATAAGGCAACAACAATTTGGTTCAGCTACGCCAACGCAATGCGTCGCTGCTGACGTCGGCGCTGGCGCAGTTCAAGGCTAAACGAATTGCAAGCAGCGCGCTGCGGCTGCGCGTAAAACTTTCGGCGCAGTAGCGAAGCGAACCGAAAAGAAATAAGGCAAAACACGAAAGAAAAGAGGAAAAGGTAAATTGGCAATAGGGCGGTCAAAAATAATAATAATAAAGCACTGCAAATTGGAAAGTAAAGGGCGCCGAATGTATGCATGTACATATACATATATATGTATGTAGATACATATGTATGTATGTATGCATATTCACAATCGAAAGGAAATTCAATTTAAAAGACATTCTCAAACATTTGTTTGTATGTACTATATACATACATATGTACAATAAATCGCAGTTGTCGGCAGCAGCGCCTCGGTCGGCGTCTCTGCTTGAAGCTGACAACAACAATAACAAAAAAACATCAGCGATGATGATGAACAAACAAACAAGCAAAGCAAATGAATTGTGCTACTTTCTTTGCCAGCAGCCGCCGCAGTCGCTGTTGCTGTCGCAGTCGCTGTTGCTGTCGCAGTCGCAGTTAAAGCCGCAGTTACCGCGCTGTCGACGTCTTTGTTAAGA
Source organism: Drosophila innubila (assembly GCF_004354385.1). Taxonomy (NCBI): domain Eukaryota; kingdom Metazoa; phylum Arthropoda; class Insecta; order Diptera; family Drosophilidae; genus Drosophila; species Drosophila innubila. The sequence goes on from NC_047626.1 coordinate 21,466,607, forward strand.
GCTGTTGCTGTTGCTTTGCTGTTACTTTGCTGTCATTATTGTAGGCTGCCCGTCATTGTTGTTGTATTGCTGTCTACCTTTTGCTTCTAATTTATTTCAATGACATTTTCAAAATAACAAAAAATGCAAGACAACAGAGATAAAGAGTCAAGCTGTTGCTGCTGCTGCTGCGTGATGTTCTTTCGTCAACAGGCAGAGAAAGTTCATGCATCCATATTTTTGTTAGTATGTGTGTGTATGTGTGTAAGTGCATGGCTTTGCCATTAGCGATCGTTTAGCGGGCGGCAGAATCGATGCAGGTAGCCGCAATGAAAGGTCACTCAAGTTGCCACTCAACTTGTGCACTCAAAATAGCAATTGCGCTCAAAACAGAAAATCACAATAAAATTAAAACGGAGCATGGCTTAGAAAAAATACAAAAAGTAGACAAAAGTAGACAACACTGACTATTATTATATTGTTTTTTTTTTTTCAAGTTTCTGCTGCTGCTGCTTTTGTACTAAGTTGTTATTGTTGTCTGTCGTGTGGCATTTGGCAAATGGCAACAACATTTTATTATGGTTGTTGTTGTTGCTGTTGTTGCTGCTGCTGAACCTGTTGCAGCACATGACTGCAAAATGTGAGTAGAAAACGCGTTGCTATGGAGGCTACAACAACAAATCATACTATGGAAATATATACATATATATATATATATATATATATATATGTACATACATACAATATGTCTAATAATTTCGTATTGAGAAATCTGGATATGTAGCTTTTTTTGTGCATTGTTCACCACCCCCTCTTGCCAAAAAAGGAATTTCTCTCTTGCCGAATACGTCACACTTACATCGACTTGAGTGCTAGTTGTAATCGATATCTTTAGGGACTTGTATCTTTTCAAGGAGTGTTCGATAAAAATACCTTGTAGTTTGTGAAGTGCTATCGGGAAATATCCTATCGAATTGTTGAGTGGGTGGGGGTGGGTGGTTTATGGCGTCAGCTTAGCCGCTGGCTGCTCTTTCGGTGATTGTGCAAAAAAATAAAAAAAAAAAGCAACAATAATGCCAAAAGCAAGATAAGCATAGCTTTAAGTCGCCGCAGACAAACCGACAACTGAAAGTTGTTGCGTTTTTGTTTTTTCTAAGCCAAACGAGTTTGTTGTTAGTGTTGTTGTTGTTTTTGCTGTCGCCGCAATCACTTTTGGCCGTGCGCGACTTTAGAGTCTAGACTAGACCTATTGGAATGTTCATACCACTCATACTCATGCTAAAAACATATGTACATATGTATGTATGTATATCTTGATACATATATACAAACAAATCGATATCGCTGCAGCTTAAATTACAGCGGACGATCAACAACTGCAACAATTGCTCAACAAAATTATTACATGCCCTGCAATACAAACAGCAATTGCAACAAATAACAAAATAACCATAACTGTCAAGTAACAGCAAAATTAATTAATAGGAAATACAAACTCGACAGTGAAATACCCAGTACTTATTATCTAAACAAATCATCTGTCAAATTGCAATTTCGTTAACTCAACTTTAATTCATCCTTTCAAATTCAGTTTGCTACGGCATTCTGTTGAAGCTGCCCGCCTTCTACACTGAGAGCATTTTTTAAAATGGACGATACAATATTTGAAATGGATGCCATCAAATAAAGTGATACTTATGTTGATTAAAAATAAATAATAATTACATGTGATTTTCATTGTTTATCGTTTCAATGTTATGATTATAGTCAGCTTTTTATTTAAAAATTACTCAAAATTAATCATGCAAAGATTTCTTAGAAACAATGTTTTTATTAAATATAATTAAAATATTCAATATTTATTATCTCTGGTATTTATTTTGCAACGTAAAATAAGTGAGTTTATATCTTTGTCGAAAAGGTGCGCATTTCACATTTGAAAAACTTAATAGACCCTTTGTGCTTTGTAAGTACAGGGTCTTAAAAATTTGGTCAGTGAAAACCTTGGTTTAGTTGCTGCTCTCTGCATTGTTGTTGCTGTTAACGGCGACATATTTTTTTGTCTTGGAAAAATTCTCACCGACAGCTAAACAAAAGCCAAAAGTCTCCAACGTTTCATTTCACAAACAAATTTATACACTCATTCATACACACTTATATATGTACATACCATACATGGCATAAAGCTAGCAGTCAAGAAAAAGAAGAAGAAGACGCATTTTGCATTAAAACAGTTGCAAATTAAAATAACAACAAACAATAGATAAAGACAAAACTTTTGTTTTCTTTTGATATAAAACAGCAGCGCAGCAACAATAACAAATAAAAGCAGCAACAACAATACAAGAAGCGGCAAGATATTTAACGGCCATGCGCCCAAAGCTAACACAACAACAATAACAACGGCAACGCATAACAGAGCTGCCAGCAAAAGTAAGTTACTAAGGCAAATTGGCTTGTAACGGGGCGAACTTTCACTAGATTGTGGATGCTGCTGCCTGCCCATCAGCTTTCTGCGGGGTGTGTGACATACCAGTCAGCTTTATAATTTCCATAATTTGTTCGCAGCAGCAACAACAGCAACAGCTCGAATGTACTCGATATATGTATGTACATACAAACATACAATTGCAGAGCGGTTAATTTGTAGCAAATCAAGATGTTATCGATAGGCCAGTAAATAGCATACCGATTGCATAATCGAACATCAAATTGACAGAGGTATTTTTAATGTTGTTGGTCGTTTTTGCGCTTTTACTTTTGTTTCATTAATTATCGTCACAAGCGATTTCCAATTATGTTAAATGACAACAGCGATTGGAAAACCGTTTAAATTGAACAAACATTCCAAAGTTGGCAGCGTCTTGTCTTTGTCGCCACATTCGTTTCAAATGAGTTACTGCATAACAACAACAACAACAACGAATGCAACAGATTACTAAAGGGGAACCCAACAATTTGGTGGTAAATACCTTAAGCCTCGACTGTCTATAAATCAAGCTATAGACCCCCAGCAAACGAGATCATAATTAGTAAACCTATTGCTATTGTAAAAGTGCAACCATAATCGATTCCTATACAAATTTGGACAAATAATACTAAGGACTGTTTTTTCATAGTTCAATTAAGTTTAAATTGAAAATTATTTTTGAATTCCACTTTAAATTCTATATCTTTTCTATTATATGTTTTCTTTATAATAGTTTTGACAAAAAAACTGTTTTTCCATAGTCCAATTGTGTTTTAATTGAGAGTTTTAAATTCGATATCATCTTCTATATATGTTAATTAAAATATCTTTCCTTAAGAGTTTTGACAAATAATACTAGGACCTGCTTTTTCACAGTTCTTTTAACGGAAACTGATAATTTGATAATCAATATTTGGAAACTAAAATTAGGACAAAATTAATTAAAAATACAAATATGAAAAAAAAAATTGCCAGCTAAAAAATTTGATAATTTTGCAAATTTAAAAACTACTATTTAATATATTGTTTAATTCATTAATTCATTAATAATTTAATTTATTAATTTCAGATCTTTCTACTTTTTAGTGCTACGTTTTGCTTAATTTTTGTACTCTAAATTTTTTTTGCTCATGTTTAATTTGTATTTGCTTCTCCTCTATCCTGTCTTAGTCTTTTGTTTCGTGTTATTCTCAAAAATGTATAATAATTAAGCAGGCAACTGTATTGATGATCGATAATCCGGCGAATACCTTCGCGTAGAACTGAATTAGCCAGGTTAACTGGAGAGCAATTTCCTGACACTCACCTGGCTATTACTGCAGTAGTAAATGTCCGACATCCTGGAGCTGTGTTGTTGTCTTCAATGCTTGTCGTTCTGATGATGCAGGTGGTGATGTATTTTTTTTTCTCTTTCATGAAATGAACATGACCGCGTTCTTCGCGACGCAGGTGAAACGAGGAGAAGCAGGAGGAGAAGAGGCAGAGCACGGTGCTTTAGGGCAGCGCATTCAACCAGTTTTTCACTGGTCACTTTGAAAAGTGTCACACGAGTGGAAAATGTAACTGATATTGTGATACTGATAGCGATACGGTTTCTGTTTAGGCCGCCTTGCGCAATAGTTTTCAAGCCTTTTGCAGTTCAGATTTTCCGCATGCTTTTGCCAACAAATAGCAGATAACAAAACAAAAACAAAAACAAATACAACAACAACAAAAACAAAAACACACACGCACACACAGTGCACTTCACGCTTCGTCTTGCAGAACACTCACTCGACTTCTCGACTTTTTCCCTCCCAAACAAACGAGAGCGCACGGCGCACGCGCACCTTTCCAAAATGAAGAAAACAAAGCAAACAAGAGTCAACAACAACAAAAAAAAAAAGCGTTGCCTCGCGAAATTGAACAACGTGAGATGCCGAATGCTAAATATATTAATACGAGTGTTATACGAGTATTATAAAGCTTGCGCGTCAAGCAACCGACTTTGGCCAAGTTAAAATGCTGACTGTCTTAAGCTTCAACTGCTAGCTGTTGTTGGCGAGCAACTTCTTCTTCGACGTTGTCTTCTTCTTCAGCGCAACCGCAACCGCAACGAAAGTTGTTGTAACCAGTTTGACGCTGCCGTTCAGTTGGCTTAAAAACGTCATTGACAGGCGACCGATTAGCGCAAAGGACATTTAAGCATTTAAGCCGGTGATTTATGGTGAAAACTTATTAGCCAAACGAGTCTCACCTGTTTGCGGCCTGTGCGGGAGGATACCTCGCAAGGACGCTGTAGCAAAGCAGACAGTGCCTGTCAGCTATGCATTTTTTGGGCATTTTAAAAAGAAACGCATATTTTTATTTACAACAAAAAAAACCATTTCTTGGATTTTTATTTATTTATTTTTATTCTAAAGTAACAAGATATACGATCTCTTCGTTGCCAAAAACCGTTACATTTATTCGTACTCTTAGTTGATATACTAAAACGATAATTGTTTTATAGTTAAGTTAATTTCAAATGATTAGAGCACTTGTTTTGAAATAAAGCATAAGCATGGAAGCATAGCTTAAAAATAAAAAAGAGCCAAATTTAAACCATTTCTAACAATCTAATTTACCGTTTTTAATTTGTTTATTTTTTTTTTTAAGTATATTAAATATAAGATAAATATGTACTTTAAAATTTGGGGTGTACGAATATGTATTGTGCTGAGTGTATGCATTGAATTTGGTCCTATCAAATTTTGTACAGAAAGCAAACAAACAAAAAAGTTACATATTTTTATCGTGGTATAGCGCCTATATATTCATTTGATAATAATAAATATACCTACTTTTATTCTGGTTTTAGTTATTCACTATTGTGACCTCGTTATTTGAATTATTTTGTTGGCGTTGCCACCTATGGCACTGCAGTGCTGCCAATAACAAATAAGAAATCAGCTGTTTGCACATCGATTGCTTTGATGTTCAGTTGTTGTGCTTATCGATTATTCTTAAGCACCTGGATGCTTTTATTTTGTTGTTATTGGTTTGTTGTTTTGTTGGCACTTGATTTGATTTCGTGTCCTCTACGCTATGATAGCAGTTTATGTCCACTAAGTGACGAATTGTAATGGCGCGCAATGTGCTGCAGAGCAGCCTGCTTGGCGCTGGCTTCAGTATCATCTTTCAGGTGAGGGCTGCTAGACCATCAAATTCCCAGGGGGAGCCAACAAGAAAAATACAAAAAAAAAATAATGTATGAGTCAGAGAATTTGTAATCGTTGTGTCGTTATCTTTTAGATATTGTGCCGCATCCTAACGTTCGGCATCAATGCCTACATTGTACGGAATGTAGGTCGCGAAGTGCTGGGCATTATGAATGTGCGCCTGCTGCTGCTCGAGAGCACGTTGCTCTTCTTGTCGCGGGAGGCGATCAACCGGGCTGCGTTGAGCGCCAACTCTCAGCAGCGTGACAAGTGCTCTTGGGCGCAGCTGATCAATCAGATGTGGCTTACGTAAGTGCTTAATAATCCTGTTTACACACTCTCCCACTCTCTCTCTGTCTCTCTCTTTTTCTGCAGTGTGCCCATTTGTGCCGCTCTCTGCCTTCCCTGTCTTTATATCTGGCTGCACTTGCTCTCGACAGTGGATGCTCCCTATAGTGCACAATATGTGTTTGCCTGCTATGCGGTGGCATTGTCCTGTGTCCTGGAACTGCTCGCCGAATCGACGGTTTATGTGTCTCAGGTCTTTTGCTTTGTCAAGCTCAAGATTGTCCTCAACACGCTCCACATTCTGGTGCGCTCCGTCATCTTTCTGTGGATTGTCACTGGCGATCGCAGTGCTGCAATTACCGCCTTTGCCATTGCCCAGTTGGCCAGCGCCGTTACCATTGTCCTGGGGCAGTATGGATTCTTTTATTACTACATCCGACGTTTCAACGCATTCAAACTCCAACAGCAGCAGCAGCAGGGACGCAAGAGCAAGGCAGTGCCTGAGTCCAGTTCCTGGGAGCGTTCACTGTTTGAGAATATGGATGATTTTCCATTTACCAAATTATCCGAGCTGCTGCCGGGTGTCATCAGTCGTTCCGGTTCCGGCGACGGATTCTTCAACAGAGAGCTACAAACACTGACCCTAAGCTTTGTGAAGCAGGGCGTGCTCAAGCAGATTCTAACGGAGGGCGAGAAGTATGTGATGTCCGTGTCGCCGGTGCTCAGCTTTGGCGAGCAGGCCACCTACGATGTGGTCAATAATCTGGGCAGCATGGCAGCCCGTTTCATCTTTCGGCCCATCGAGGACAGCGCCTATTTCTATTTTACGCAAACGATTGCCCGGGACACACGATTGGCCAAACAGCCGCCGGAGCGAGTGCGTCAGGCGAGCAGTGTACTACACAATCTACTGCTGGGTGTCAGTTCCATTGGCCTGCTGGCATTCACCTTTGGTCAGAGCTACTCGCAAACCTTGTTGCTGTTGTACGGTGGTGAGGATTTCGTTGCCGGCGGTTTGCCACAGCGTTTGCTCCAATGGCACTGTCTGGCCATCTATCTGCTGTCCGTGAATGGCATCAGCGAGGGTTACATGTTTGCCACCAACACCAGTCGAGACATTGACAAGTACAACTATTTAATGGCCATATTCTCCGTAAGTTTCCTTGTCTTGTCCTACATTCTGACGGGTATTTTTGGACCGGTCGGTTTCATCTTCGCCAACTGCATCAATATGCTGGGTAGGATTGTGTACAGCACGTGGTACATACGACAGCAGTATCAGCCGCTGTCACTCAATCCTCTCCAGGGTCTCTGGCCCGGCAAGCTATTTGGCGGCACTCTGATAATTGCCGGTCTTATCTGCTACTGGGTGAGTAGTAATCTCTAACAACTCTTTCATTCCATTCCGTATTTATTGTCTTTGTTTATCCGCAGTACCAAGATGCCATCTTTGCCACGCATCTGGGCGTCGGTCTAGCAGCTGGAATCCTCTGTTTAATCGCCTGGGCACTGGCACATCGCGAACTCGTCCACTTGGCCTGGAAGTATGGCCGTCGCATCAAAATTGAATGAAGTTAATACCAAAAAAAAAAAGAAAACAAAAGAGTTTGTTAATCCTCTGTTGCTGATGTTACATAAGCTCTCTTTCCTCAGCCTGGAACACAAAATTCACTTCCTGTGACCACAAAACGCACACAACACAAGAGTTGAAGTTGGAATTGGAATTGAAGGAGGAACCAACTGTCAACTACATATATTTCTAGTTGAAAATAAATTAAATGCTAGTTAAGTTATTGTATATTTATAATTATTAATTCTTTGGCTACAAATTGTTAAAGACGCATCAAAAGACAACGAAATGAGATAACATTTTAAAATCAACAAAACTTGTAGTTTTTCAATGGGAACTGGGGAAATTTTAAAGTGCTGCCAGTATTTCAAAGGCTTATCGAAACAAAACAAAAATCTATAAATAGCTTAAAATTTAAGAATTAAAAAATGGAAAAATTAGGAGTTGTGTAGTTGCACAAATACATTATACTCTTCAGAATTATGAAGCTATAAATTGTAATATACACAAGTTTAAATATTTGTACATGTTTTTTATATGAAACTAAAGTAACATTTAAAGATTTCAGTAGTATTTTCTCATTTGGCAAAGCAGATTTTTCCATAATACGATCTAATATTTACAAAACTGGTAAGTCTAGCTACTTTAAAGCTAAAGGAGCAACACAATCTGCAATTTAGAATTAAAATACGAAATGTCTTTATTTTTTTATGTATGTACATATGTCATGTGATATACATATGTATGAATATGCAACTTTTATAAATTTAAATATATGCTTGTATCTTGGTCACTTTTTCATATCTTTACCAAATTAAAAAATCGCTGTTCCGGATATTTTGTGATTTGTTAAATAAAGCATTGGTAAAAGTTCTTTATCTTAAAAAAATACTTAAAAACCACGAGGAAAATAACTAAGAATTGCAAATTTTGATTTTGAAAATGTATGTATTTAAGTAAATGCATACATGCATACAATTAGTCAGAAAAGTATTTTGACTAAATAAAATTTCACATTTTCTAATTTTTTTTTAATAGTTAACTTCAAAGAAAAATGCTCTTGTTTTATTAACTTGCATTAAGCCAAGAATAATAAAATAAGAATTTAGATTAAGATGCAACATTTTCTTGACCAAAAGTATGTGTGTACATATGTATGTATTTTATTGTGGCATTCTGCAGAAATTTCAAAAGAAGTACTAACTCGTGGTTAAACCGCGCGTTTCGTGTTCGATTGCCGTAAAGTGCAAAAATCGCACCGATAAGTGGTGCGATAGTTGTTATCGATACCATATTGGATTGTACGTTAAACAAGCGGCGACCGCGCATTGCAACAATCAACAATTTTGTTTGGTTTTTCAACAAAATGAAGCGCAGCAAAGATGAGGATAAGGATGATGCTGTGACGAGCACAGTAGCTGTTGCCAACACCAACAACAACAATAACAGCAGCAGCAGCAACAACAACAACAATGGTAAATTGAACAGCAACGTATCGCCGAACATTAGCAGCAGCAGCAACAACAACAACAACAATGATGCCAACAACGCCAACGGCGGCACAACAGGCACGGCAGGCACTGTGCGTACTACGGGTCGCGTTAAGGTAAGTAACGACTGTATGTTTAGTGTAAATGTATGTTTTCTCACATTTGGCATTTGCATAGAAACCCAAACAAGTTTACGATCCGTCCGATAATTATATATCACGCGGATCGCGCAGCTCGTTGCCGGCACCGACACCAACACAGACACCGCCAACGCCACCAGCTCCAACCCCCACCCCAAGCACAGCCCCGACTCCGGCGTCTGTTCCAGCGCCAGCAGCATCTCCAGCTTCATCAGCACAAGCAGCAGACTCAACGTCACCCGCACAGAGCAGCAGCGTGTCACAGCAACAACAACAGCAACAACAGCTACAGCAGAACCCGCATCAGCAAACTGGACATTTAAATGCCAACGAGATCGCTGCAAACTCAAGTGTTAATGAGGAATCCACGGATGCAGTTGCCATGCCCAGCGCTGAGCAGCTGCGTAACTATGATACCTGCATCAAGTGCCACAAAAGTGAACCCAAACGTGGCTCTGGCTACAAGAGTAACTATCTAGCCTGCAAAGCCTGCACTTTGAAATGTAAGTACTCTTTTCATACTCCTTGAACTGCATATTGAACTCCAGCTCTTGTTTCATCTACAGGGCATTTCAACTGCTTGCCAATCACCTTCGAGATTCTGACTAATGCCCGCAAGCGGTACAAGTGTGAGGAATGTCGTCGTTGTCGCATTTGTGTGTCCAACAAGGCTGACCCAAAGCTCAAGCATCTGGTCATGTGCTGTGTGTGTGTCAATGTTTATCATCTGGAATGCCATTGGCCACGTGTGCTGCCCGCCAAGCTGACTGATCCCAACTGGAAATGCTATAGCTGTGATCCCAGCTACAATCCGCTGGATACGGACGATGATGTCGCCCAAATTGAATCCGAGTCACCGCCGCGCAAATCAAAAGCTGGACGCAAGAAGCGCGCCACTTCCGATCCAGCTCCTCCTGCCAATGCAAAGAAGTTGGCCATTTCCAAGCAGCTGATAACCAAGAATGGCAAAGATGCTGCTGACTGTATTACCGATGACAAGCCCGTCGTGGTGCCAAATCAAGAGAGCGAAACAACTAAAACCACCGATGAGGAGGCTGAAGAATCACCAAAGAGTCCGGCACCTGCGGCATCGATCGTTGAGCCAATTCCGCCGCCAATTACCATAGAGGATAAAGAGAATGAGAATGAGAATGGTGAAGTCACCCAAACGGTTGGAGCTGAAATGCCGCATGGTTATGAGAAACCTGTCCAGTCCTGGACCGTAGATCAGGTCGTTAGCTATGTTGAAAAGTTTTATCCGCAAGAGTCAAACATCTTCAAGGTGCAGGATATCGATGGCGCTGCCTTAATGGTACTCTCGCGCCAGGATATCATCGATCGCTTTGGCTTAAAGCTGGGTCCGGCATTGCGCCTTTATGAGCTCATCCTTAGCTTGCAGAGCTCCAGAGATGATGTAACCCTCGGCTGGTGTAATTAATTCAATAATACACCATTCAATAGTTAATTTGCTTAATTTTAAAAGAAAGAAGAATCGTTTCAGAAGAATCAATACTCCTAAGTTCGTTATTTAGGATCAAAGAAGGTCAACCATTTGATTTCCTCATTACACTAAATCATTACCGCTAATGAAACATACATTAATTTTAATTAAGTCAGTTCATTGTTGCAGCATACTCCTGTTCGGAGTACGACTTACATGCTACTTTAATATTAATCTGAAAATATATAGATAAACATAAGTTAGAGAAATAAATCGAATTCGCTCTAACGATTCCGCAAAATCTAAACCGAAATTGATTCATACTTTAAAACATTTCTTATTTGGTAAATATCTTACATTTCAGCTCATATTAGATTGAATTGTTAATGAGAAACATATTTACTAAACATATTTCTTTTTGGGGAAATGTTTCCCAATTTTGACTCTAGATGTGATTGAATTCGTCTTTAACATTTGAGATTTAATTGATCTTATTTGCTTAATATATTTTAAAACACTTTGATAAATTTTAAAGCGTTTCTCATTTAAGAAACATCTTGAATTTTAGCTCAGAGGATTGCTCAAAATGTCTCTTCTGGAAAGTCCATTTAATTTCAACTGTTATATAAAACACTTTAGATATAATTTTATTTTTTTTAATATATTTAGAAACACTATGACAGACGGCAATCGTTTTTTATTTGGGAAACATTTTGAGTTTTAGCTAAGGTAGAGTATTGCTAAAAATATCTAATTTTCGGAAAATCCTTTTAATTTCAACTGTTAAATAAAACACTTAAGATTTAATTGGTCTTATTTGATATATTTTGACGAAAACAAACTTTTAAACATTTTCAATTTGGGAAACATTTTAAATTTCAGCTCAGTTAGAGGATTGCTACAAATTTATTTTATTCGGAAATACCATTTAATTTCGACTGTGAAATAAAACACTTTAGATTTAATTGTATTTTTTTTTTGTTTAATATATTTAGAAACACTGATAAACGGAAATTGTTTTTTTTTTGGGAAAAATTTTGAATTTCAGCTCAGGTGTAGGAATTATAGATATATCTTTTATTTGAAAAATCTCTTTCATTTCAACTGTTTAATAAAACACTTTAGATTTAATTGGTCTTATTTGTTTAATATTTAAAGACAATGACATACATTTCATTTGTGTGCTGTCGCTGGCAATTAAGAACTATGTAAATGTGTAAATACATAATACAGGCTTGAGCCTATTGCAATTCGATGGAACTAAATGTAAGTGTATGGTATCAGGAATGCATAATGCTTCCTCGTACAATATCAAAAGCAGTACAAATATCTAGTAGTTGAAGTACACAGATGATCAATCACACGGGCTTGGAGTTGCCCCATAAAAGAACGACAATATAATTAAAAAAAAAGAACGAAGAGAAATGAATACTGTTGGCAAACTGTTTTGCTGATTTGCCAATTGATTGGATTACATGCTGATCTCATACACGTGGCAGTAGCTTCTCTGCATCGCCAGATCCTGGTCCCATGTGCGTCGACGTCGTCGGTTTAACCGCGGATCGTGCCGGATCATAGCCGTAAAGGAATATGGAGGCAATGACAAGCATGGCGCCGGCACTGAACTGCAGCGTGAGATTAAAGTTGAATATGTAGATGGATGCAATGCAGGAGATGATGATCGCCAGCGATGTGGCAAAGCCTTTAAGTATATTGTCCGCATACTTGACCACAACGGCCACGATGAGGCCACCGCCTGCCTGGAGCAGCACCAGATACCAAACGAACACATCGTAGCCGTGGAAGAATCCCATATTGTAGATGCGACTGGCATCGTTCACAAAGCACGTGATCAGTCCAAATGGTATGCTCAATAGGCTGAGCTGTACGTTGCGCATCCACACCGAGATCTCGGCACCCTTCAGTATCTTCTCAAAATAGATGCCAGCAAAGCCGGACAGAAAGCAGGCGCCCAATGCCGCCCACAAGCCCAACATGCGATTCTGTGTGGGCAACGCATCTGCTGTGGGCAAAGTGGTTGCTGCTGTTGGATCACCACTGCTGCCAGCGCCGTCACTGCCACCGCCATCGGTCTGGGCCAGCTGGACCAGGACAATGCCCAGCACGAGCAGCAACAGTGCACCCCACTGTGTGTTGAACAGTCTCCGGCGTAGGATGACCACAGCGAACATGGCCGTGGTGAGAATCTTGAGCTGGTATGTAACCTGATACGTTGCCGCGTCCAAATGTGACGCAGACACGTACAGCAAATTGTTCTGCACAATATACACCAGCGATGGCACACACACCTTCAGTGTGTCAAGCGGATTGGCAATGATTGTCTTGTGCAGCGATCTCACAAATCTCTGCGCATCCTTGCCCTCCTCATTGAAGACCAGCACCAGGCAGGTGATCAGCTTGGCAAACTCGGCCATCAGTACGGCTGTAAGAAACCAAACAAGAACAATTAATGATAATGTCCAACGATAACATAGCAATAACATAGTCTGTAAGTCTACTGTGCAATAGCAGTTAGTGTTCTCTCAACAGGCTTGATAAGAGAGAGCACATAGGGATATATTAAATATATAAATTGAGAGCGAGATCATTCTGGATCAAGCTAAGAGCGTGCATTTCTCATTACTACATGAGTGACAAATTGATAACATGAAATTGATAATATAAAAGTATTGTACCCCATTAGCGGTCATTCACTTAGCGGCGAAAAGATTTTAGGTGCATAATTTAAGTTCACAAAATACATTTGTATCTACCCAAAAAAAAACTATTGTAGGAAAATCTACAGTCGAGGAAACTTGAGTGTGGGAGACTGTGAAAAGTAAATAAATACAAATTGAAAAATAGAAATATGCGGCAGCCTATCAGGTTTTTAAAAAATTCTAAAAATGTATTCAAAATTGAATGCAGTCGAAGAAGGCTCTATTGTTGAGTTAATAACGCAGAAATATATTTTTTGGGTTTTCCTGCAATTTCAATTTAAACTTTAGGATTGTATAGAATTAAATGATCTACTTATATATGTACTTTTGTATAAGCTCATTTATACCTCATGTGTTCATGGGTTAAAAATACTTTAATACTAAAAAAAAGTCAAATTTTGCCAAACCATGTGGTAATCGTTTTATGATCACAATGTAGGCTGTTAACCGAGGCATAGGTGCACTTAGTAAAGCGATAAATCAGTCAAAGCGACACACACAAACACACATACACCCGCATACAGGAAGCAAATAACATATTTCGCTTATCAGCTGGAACTGCTTGTTGCTGTTGCTGTTGCTGTCTCGACTGTTGCGAGTCTAATTAAATTAGAAGTTTCTTGCGGTTCCATTATGAATAAAGTAAACATTTAGATAATGTAAAATGTATTTATGCACGTGAGTGTGTGTGTGTGTGTGTGTGCCAACATTGCATCCGCCTTGAGAATCTCACCTGTGGAGCTGAGGAAAATTTCGCCGGGCCGTGTGCGAGCATAACGCATGCTAAGTCCCAGAATTGCATTCTGTAAAGTCAATGTTAGCAGACTTATGTACTTGAGTGTGTTGGCATTCACTAAAAGGGGAATACAAAATGTAAATATATATGTATAATGTAAATCGAAATGAATAGACTCAAATAAAAAGCTAGTGTCCACTTACCGTGTATATTCATCTTGCTGTCATGTGTTCCGGTTGTTGTTGTTGTTGTTGTTTTGCATCCGGCAGAGAGAGAGAGAGAGAGAGAGAGAGGGAGAGAAAGGGAGAGACGTGCGTTGTTAGCAGAACATGAAATGAATATAATTCTTGTTAGTGACCTTTTCTTGCTTCTTAGCCCTACACTTAGCCGGCTTGGGGTCAAGTGTATAGCTTAAGAAATATAACACATTTTCAAAGAAAAAAGAAAAACGCGGCTACCGTATTTAGAGTGCAATATTTACACGTCTACACAGTGGGACGTTTAGTTAAACACAGTGCATTTAATGCAGTTGAATGTAAGATAGTTAATATATTCACGCTGCACATTTTGGGGACGTGTAAATACATTAAAAAAACATTTATGCATAAAAATAACAATATTGCTTTCTGTTTGTTTGCTTTGTATACTTTAATTTCTTTTTTTTCTTATAGATCACTTCAACTTGAGCCGGCTAAATATAATCACAATAAAATGTATTCAATTCAACAAAAAAATAAATAAAAACACCTGTTTTGTAGATAAACAATTGCTTGCACAATACGCGCTGCCTGCTGTGCGCGTTGCGTCTTCGTCTTCAGCGATTTTTTGGCTGTGAGGGAAACGCGGACACGTAAACAAGCTTTTAGGTCATTTTGTCCACAGTTTTATCGGAGGAATTGTTGTTTTTGCTTTCTAATTATTATTGCCCAATGGCTTGTGTCCGATATCGATAACGATTGCAATAACAAATAAGTATCGACTTGTGCTGTGATTTCGAGTACGAGTACGAGTACTTTCCCAACGAACGGCATCGATTACATATTGTTATTTTTATTATAACAACGTTGCCTGCGGAATTGAACCGTGTATCTAGTTTTTCTCTTTTGAACATAATTAAATATAAAAAATGCGGGAACAGCCGTTAAAGGAGGTAACACAGCTAATACACGCCGTCAAAATGGGGTAAGATATACAGATGCACACGTGCAACAACAACAAGAAGAATTTCGTTGATTGACCAGAAAATTGCAGCTTAGTGGAAGGTTCCTACAGCATTACAAACAAAACGCTGGACATTTTCAAGTACATCATCATGAGCAAAAGCTGGCAAAGTGCAGAGTAAGTTGCTGACAAATGTTGTTGTTGTTGTGGTTCAATTGTCAGATTAACACGAGTATTAATTGCAGTGCACTTATGCAAATTGTACGTGCTCAGTCGAGAATCATGCAAGCAGCGCTGCCCCAGGAGACCGTTACGTCGAATATTGCACGCCGGATACTGAAGCTAACACGGGAGGAGTTCGATTTGCTGCAGGCAAAGGTTCAACACTTTGCCGACGACTCTCAGGCTTCGTTGTCGCTGCACAAGCTGGTGACACAGACCAGCGAGAATAGTGTCAGTGTGGATTACTCCTTGCCACAGCAGGGATTGCGGGAGGCGCTGCTCGATCATCTGCAGGAGGTGGAGACGGAACTGGAGACCAGTTCGGAGAACATCAGTGTCCAGGCGGAAGAGCACATTCACTCCTCGGAGATAATATTAACACTGGGACACTCGCGCAGCGTTGAGAATTTCTTAAAGCGTGCAATTAAGAAGCGACAATTTCTTACCATCATTGTGGCAGAGTGTGCGCCAGCCTGTCGCGTGAGTTGCCACACAATCCACCTGTTTGTACTATGTTAAACAATGCATCTTTTTGTGCCACACACAGGGTCATAATCTGGCTGCCACGCTGGCGAATGAGAAGAATGTGGAGATTATTGTAATACCGGATGCATCCATATTTGCGATGATGTCGCGCGTTAACAAGGTCATCATTGGCACACACAGTGTCCTGGCCAATGGTGGCCTGCGAGCCGCATGTGGCGCCTACACCGTTGCCCTGGCCGCCAAACATTACTCCGTGCCCGTCATTGTGCTGGCTCCCATGTACAAACTGTCGCCGTTGCATCTGTGCGAACAGGATGCCTTTAACATGGTTGGCTGTGCTGAGGATGTCATTGCCTATGATTCGTTGCCGGCTCGCGATGCCAAGGTCTACAGTCCCAAGTTTGACTATGTGCCACCGGAATTGGTCACGCTCTTCATATCCAACACGTAAGTCACTCAAAATGTTATTCTCTAAATTGAATTCTAATTGCTAATCCATTTCTAATAGTGGCGGTCATGCTCCTTCTTATGTCTACCGGTTGCTCACTGAGCTCTATCATCCCGAGGATCTGGAACTCTAAGATACATTTTGCATCAACTGACTGTGTTTACATATATATAGATATATTTTTTTTAATTCAATGAAACTGGACAACACGAACAACAATAAGTAATAAAGTTGACAGCTATGCTGAATTCGCTTTAAGTCTATTGTACATTCTTCAGCAATTGGACAAAATCGGCCAGACTATCGGCATAATAGTCTGGCTGAGCTTCTGGTGGCGCCGCATCCATATCATCTTTGGTCAGGCTGCCGGAGAGCACAAGCAGCGATTGGAAGCCGCAGGATTTGCCAAATTGCACATCCTGTACCAACATATCGCCCACAAATATGCAACGACTGGGATCCTCAATGTTGTACATGTTCTTAAGCATCTCGCCGAGAATGGGCGATGGTTTGCCAAGAAAGGTGGCCTCCCGATCCGTATAACGCTTAACATGCTGCAGGAAATCATAGAAGCCAGCCACATTAAGATTATCGGCCAGTGGCATAATGACATCACTACCACCGGCTATCAGCTGGCAGTTCTCATTCATCTGCAGATGACGTATGGCCTTGGCCAGCTCCACGTATGACAGATCCAGATGTATATCAAAGAGCACTGCATCCACAGGCTCCTCAATGGTCAGATAATCCACCAGCGTGGCCGAGGTTAAATGCTCCTTGATTTGCTGCATTTATATGTACATAATTCAAAGATTAGATGTGTTCAAATATAAGGAATATTTCTTAACCCACCAGTGATTCGTACTCAATCCCGTGCTTACGCAATGTCTCATTGGCCTCCAGGGACATGAGCGAGTAGACACGTTGTCCCGGCTTATTTTGATGCAAATAGCGAACAATACTTTTCACCGGATGCACAATGTCATCGTGTTGCACATTGCGGGCACCAATTTTATCAAATTTCTCCATGTACTGTTCATCAGTGCGGAAGCTGTTGTTGGACACGAATTTGATAGATTTACCGGCATTTTTAAGCGCATTAATTGCCTCGCCGGTACCGGGTATCCAACCAACCAGGAGCCAAACAACTCCATCGCAGTCACTGATCATCAGATCGAAGGAGTCGATGAAGCGTCGCTGCTCATCCACACTGAGTTCAAGTATATGCCTTGGTGCCATGATTCCAACTGAGACTCACTCACTCTGACTGTGACCGAGCAATGTTTCTGTTATTATCAATAACGTTTATTACCTAGATACGAAGGCGCTGGTGCTGGTGGTGGGAGTGGGATGCTGCTGCTGCGCGCGCAGGCCAATTAGCCACCATTTAACCTTGAACGTCACATTGAAGCTCCTCCACATGCTGTCTCATGTCTCAGTGACTGCAATAACATATATGTATACACGTACATGTACATACATATAACTATAATGGTTTAACTCGTATTTGTTTAACGTTAACTACTTGGACTATAACTGATAAGATTCCCTTATATAGAAATGAGTAACGGAGATGTCTTGCGAGCACATGCAACACTCGTGCATTTGACACGACGTTATGTGTTTTTTTTACGCGTTTACATTTAATCGCAGTTAAATTTATAACGTGCGACATTTCGTTATACGCGCTTCAAAGTCTGAGCGTTGCCAGATCGTCATAAAACATTCATGCCAAGCCTTGCACTGTTGCATTTTAATTTGCAGGCTGCACCGTGCTGCCACAATTTGACCGCTCAAACCGGAAGAAAAAGTTTGAAAAAAGTAAAATAAAACAAATAAAAATGTTAGATGTTAAAAGATATAAAAAATGTAAGGCACTCAAACACAGAACAATTTGTACTTTTAGTAAAAAAAAAAAATGAATTGGCAACGGCAGCCAAAAGATTTTAATTGACGGTTGACTGGTTGCATTTAAAAAAAAGGAATGAAGTTAAAATATTTGTAACTTTGCCTTTTTTAAATTTTGTCTTTCAATTTATGTTTCCCTAATTATTATTTCCCAATAAAAACTTCCTAATTTATGTCTTTCCAAATTTTGATCTTCCGAATTTTGTTTACCTAATTTTCGCTTTCTAATTTTTATTCCAAATTTATACTTCCTAGTTTTGTTTTCCAATTTTTTTTTCTCTGAATTTTCGTATTCTGACATTCGACATTCGTAGAAAAAATCCTTAATAATAACTAATGTATATAAAAAGCGATATAAGTTTTTGATTTGCTTTTTTTATTACATAAAATATTGTAAAATTTGTTTTCGTAGTATAAATACGAAAATTTTATCATTGAGAAATTTGATTTTAAAGTGACTTTTATTCCTGGAACATGGTAGTTTTCGGAAAAAGTAGTAAAATTATGTCTGTAGATAAATTGGGCATAGAAAGCATTTATTTTGAATGATTGACAATGTCAGCTTGTCAGTGATCCATCAAACAAACAATCTATAGATATGAATTTCTGTACATATAGGGAAAATTATAAATAGAACAGTTCCCAGTTCTATGGGGCTCTACTTAACTATATCATATCTACATATGTACATCTATATGTATATGGGCTTAACCCGCAATAACCCAAGTAAAAACGACAATTACCTTGACATTGGAAATGATTTCCACGGCTTTTCCGGCCGCAAAACAAATGCAGCGATAATAGGTAGAAATGCTAAAAGCAGCTAACGAAGAATAAAGAAAGAGAAACGTGGCAAAATCGGGTATGACAATAATTGACAAAATACATTTCCATACATATATGTGGCGTAGTTGTTTCCAATATATAATTGACTGCAGACGCAAGTGAGACGAGCTGCTACTAACTTTATTAAAAACGAGTACAAACTAAGCAATTGTGGGTTGCATTCTTTATATATTTACACTCAGCCCAAAGGTTATTCGTACACCCGAAATATTGAAAGCTTTTCTTTCGTATAAAGAGTACAATTGACTTATACACATATTTTTTTTCTACATGATTAAGGAGTATTTACAAGTAATTTTTGAAAATAAACAAAAAGATTTTAAAATATGTAAATATGTTTGAAATTGGTGTACGAATAATATTTGGTCGTTTTTTCGCGCTCATTTCATGGTTTTCATGCTATACCGTTTGTGAATGTGAAAAAAGTGGTTGAAAATGGTGAATTCTATATAAAAATAACTGCTCTCAAAGTGAGTGTAAGGAAATTTGTTGCTGAAAATATACGCTTACTTCGTTTTTTTTTGTTAAAACAGTTACTTGAGTAACTGTACGTGTACGAGTATATGTAGGTATATCAAAAATCCAAATCGATTGGCCGCCTAGTTAGGCAGCTCTGATAAGATAGAAGAAACACACAGAGTGTTATACACACACTGTTATACAGGCAGTGATATTAGCTTTGTATATAACTGGACTGAGGCGTCGAGAGCTGTTTTTGCCTAGTTCTAGTCGCGATTACACAATTATTAGGCAGCAAGCAGGAAACATGAGTGACTCTGTTGTCATCAGCAATGGCCATACCACGCAGGAGAACGGCAACTCCTCCGTCTCCGCCTCAGTCTCCGGCTCCGCTTTCTCCCCCACGACAACAACAACGACAGCAATTCCCATCACAGATGATCTGCCTGCAATTGTGGGACAGCTGAAGAGCATTGAGCAGATAAATGAACAACGTCGCCTTTTTCTCAAGAGCACCATCAAGGAGATCCAAGAGGAGACCAGCCCTGAGTTAGATACGGATAAGGATAAGGATACGGAAGCGGAGCCACAACTAAGAAGACAACAGTTGCCGCCCAACAGTCTCGCATTGAATGTGAAATATGCAACGCTGCCGAGTCCATCTGTGGTCACATCATCCATATTGCGTTCGCCGCTGTCGCCGCCACCCAAACCGCCCATGTTGAGCCGTACACGCAGCACCGGCTCCGGCGATGGACGCACTCCGTTAACCAATGGCGAGACAATCGCACAGCGTCACAGTGTTGCCGAGACAGCCATCAAAGCGGAAGTGGCCACAACTGAAACCACATGCGGAACAACTGAAACACCAACAAAAACACTTAGCGATGAACTGCCTCAATCACCGCCGGACTCCGTATCGGCCAAACACTATGAGAGCCTGATTGAGGAGCTGCGTTGTCCCGGCTGTGCGGGTCCCATGAAGGCGCCTGTCCTGCTCTGCAAGAGTGGTCACAGTATCTGCGAGCAGTGTACACGCATTCTCCTCATGTGCCCACTGTGCAAGGTATGTGAATACAACTACACTGCAAACACAAACGAGCTGTTTTTAATAATTAAAACAACTTAAAGACAATAATATACTGTTATGTTCCGGAATTGTTAACAAAAAACCCATAAATTGTTCTTTGGATGTCAGTTGATTAACATTTCTGGAACACCCCTGATAAAAAACACAGTCTTACAATTAAAAAACTTTCTCGTATTTTAAGATTCATCTTTTTCATCTTAAAAATGCGTCGACAACAACATTTTCTATTTTATTTAATCAGTGTAGACATTCATTGCATAATTTTTATTCAATTTCCAATTCATTTTATTAAAAACAACTTATTTTGCTAAAAATTAGTTGGTTCCAATTTTGGGCCTCAACTGGGGTAAAAGTGTAGTTCAACTCAATACAAAAAAAAAATTATATGTATATATAAAACTTTAGCACTTCGTTGGGTCGTTGACGTCAGCGTTAGGTAAGCGTTATCTAAACCCTGATCTTCACCGCACCCCGTAAGCCGTTGTGTCCTCTTATCGCACCGGGCCGTGACGTGATGGTGGCAGATATCACAGTGGAACTACATACATATATGAAACTAGCTTTCGTTTCGAATATATTTTATCTAATCGAAATTCATAATCTATTTTTGAAACACTCGTAGACAAGCTAAATCTCTTTAAAAACAAAGAGAAAGTATGAGAAAGTAATTTATTTATTTAAAGCCGATTGTTTCTACGTGTATAACTGAAGTTTTTTAACTATCTTTATTTTTATTATTCAAAGATGAAGTCTTTGAGCGATTGTTCCCATGATAGTTAGTATTCCAAATCGGTTTAAAATTATCTATATGTTCCACTTTAAATACGATTTGTTAACTACATTTTTGCTTAAAAAGAATTTGTATAGGCCAGATACTGTTACCATACTATTACAAAGCTAATGTAGATAAGATTTCTCATAGCAAAAGCAATTGAATTACTGTTTATACCGTGAATTTGTCTATTCGATATTCTTATTATAAGACTCTCTTTCTCTCTTTCTACTTTAATGCTTTAAAAAAAGATAGTAGAAATTCGTTACAGTTGACTACACTGAAAAAAAAACTTCTAAAATCAAGAACAATCATCTTAAAAATGTTGTTCTTAAAATAAGAACATTTTAAGACCATATTACTAATACTAAGAATATTAATTTAAAAAATCAAAGTTCTTAACACAAGAATAAAAATCTTAAATTGTTCGGAAAGTATAAATATGTACTATTTCATATCAAACAAAACGGTTTGAATCCCACTCGTAAGAAATATTATTAAGAATAACACAAAATAAGCACAAAATCTACATAAAAACTAAAAAAAAAAAAAAATAGAAAATTAAGAAACAATTTTTAATTTTTTTATTTTTAGATTTTAATTTCAGAAACATTAATTCTTAAAATAAGAACTTGGTCTTATTTGTAATGTTTTAAAACCAAGATGTGATTTCTTAATTTAAGAATTTTATGTTCTCGACGCATTTTTTAGATTAACAAAAATGTTTTTTAACAGTGTAGTTTTAAAAAATCATTTAAAATACAAAATTGAATAACTTGTTATGAATTCTTATAAGAAACCATGCTAAAATTGTTGCGTAACTTTCAGGAGGTATTCACCAATTCACGCTCGCTGACGATAGAAGCGTTGTGTGCGAAGGCGCACTTTGGATGCAGTCACTCGGCTGGAGGATGTGCGGTGCGGATGCCGGTGGCATTGTTGCCGTGGCACGAGCAACAGTGCATCTACAAGCCGATGAAGTGCTTCATGGGACGTGTGTGGGGCGATTGTCGATGGCATGGCAGGGAGGTGCAATGGAAACAGCATCTGGAGGATCAGCACATGGACAAGTTATTTCAGTCACCGAGTGCGGATCTCGTTTGGAATATGGGAGTGCGACGCAAACCGCTCACGGGCTATTATGTATTCCAGGCCCACGATGAGATGTTCAACTTTTATGAGATTTACGACAAGCAGAGAATTCTCTTTACCATGACATGCACCTCGAATCGGCGGGAGAGTAAATACAATTACGCCTACGAGGTGACACTGCTGCAACCGGACAACGAGGCGGTATCCTTGACCCAGAAGTTTCCGGTTCACAGCGAATACGACAGGGACATCCTGATGGAGGGCACCTGCGTCTCAATTGGACTCAACGAACTGGCGCGATTCGTGGACGATGATAAGGTAAGTGAGCCAATGCAGAACATTTTTTTTCTAAGAGTATTTTTTTTTTAAATTATTTTTTCTAAAATTCAAAATTTTTCTAAGACTAAGGTCGATGTCACTCTTTAAAATTGAACCACAAAATAGATTTCGCCACACACAATTTACCATGACTTTTTTTTAGTGCAATGGCTTTTAAGTTTTAGAAATATGTTACTCAACTTGATCCTAATTTATATTTACAAGGAAGACCACATAAAAATAATTAAGAAAAACATTCCTTTGCTTGAGTTAACTCGATTTAAATTTATTAAAACGTATTAAAACTATATACATTTTCTAGGTTTTTTTTATAAAGCAATGGGCTTTAAGTTTTAGAAAAATGTTACTCAACTTAAGCCTGATTTAAAAAGAATTAAAAAAGGAATACCAATTGAGAAAAACATTTCTTAGTTTGAGTTAATCCGATATAAATTTTTGATAAATTATATTTATATTCAAAGTGCCCTAGAACTCTTAAAATTCTTTGTAAATCTAAAATCTTCAACCTTAATTTTAAAAGAAAATCATTCTGATTTTTTTATAAACAAACTTCATTGCATTTTGCTTCTTTTTTTTAAAAGCGATTTTCTAAATATTTAGTGCCTTAAATGTATTAATGTTTGCTCAAACCTCATTTTTCTTCTCCTCCAGCTACTTCACTATCGGGTGAGCGTAATGGCGGTCAAATCCCCGCGACATTTGAAGCCAGCTCGACAGAGTTTGCCGGTGAGCGCGGATTACCAGACGAGGAGCAATGGCGTCAATGCCAAAAGTGTGCCTGCTAACATGATCATCACAAGAACCTACAAGGAGGCGCTGGGCGAGCCTGTCACACCATCCACACCGGATGCCGAGGAGGAAACCGGCTCTGGTGTGGATCTGGAACGCAAATGGGGCACACCGCAATTGCACTTCAACCGAAAGTACTTGAGGAACACGCTCAACGCCGAGGGCAACGTTGTCGATTGCAAGGAGGACGAACTGCGTCCGCTGCAGGAGACACGTTCATCTGCTGGAGCCAATGAGGATAAGCTCTCCCTGTGCAGCAATAGCACCAGTTACACCAAAAAGGTTTCGGATTCACTGCGCAGAAGTTTCCGCTCGCTTAAATCCGATCTCATCGAGCTGCGTCCATTTGCCAGAAAGAAAACTCCAGTATATACAACGACAACAGCAACAGAAGCAACAACTGCGACAAAGGCAACAGTAAAACTGTAGAGCGACAACAATTATTTCGTCTTTTACACTTTATAATGGGGATTCCCAAAACACATTGTACGAGAATCTTGTGATCAAACGTCTTGGTTCAGATTGATGCCCTATTTAAAAAAACAAAATTTAACGAAAGAAGCCTCCTATAAACCATTTAAGCCGTATATTGAAATGAAAAACTAAATAAACACAAGCAAAATGTATGTACCTAAATACAATTCTGTTCATTTTTGCAGTACATGTGGGCAAAAAGTTGCACTTTTTTAGACACTTTTAATTTTGTAAACTCAGTTTGAGACGTTAGGATTTGACAAAATTACAATTTAAACGTGAATAAAACGAATCAAAAAGATGTATACTACTTTCTCAATAAAAGAATAGTGCATTCAACAAAAAACACAATTACCTTTCAATAGAACTATTCCCTTTTTTTTAATTTTTGGTAACTACTTTGAAACTCAAAAAAATGTTATAATTAGCAAGGCTGCAAACCTCCTAATTTTGTTAGGGGTTTGGTTCGGCGGTTCGAACCATAGAGCAAGACATTGGTTTGGTTCGCGAATTGATTTATATACCCCCTGAGCACAAGCTTCGGGTTCGAACCTTAAGTCAATTTCATACAAAAATATATTTATATTATACACTTTAAAGTTTAAAACAAATAAATTTTTTTTTAAAAGAAATCAAGTTTTGATGATAATTTAAAGTTATTTGAAGATTTAAGTATGACTTATTTTAATCCGAAGTCTCAAGTAATGGCGTAATACATATTAGAAAACCATAAAATTTATGTAAATACCTTTTTTTTTGAGCCGAACCTTTAATTTTAGAAAGAGGTTCGGTTTAGGTTCGGGTTCGCAAAGTAAATAATTTCATGGGTTCGGTTCATGATCCGGCTCAGGCTGCTTAAAAACCCAAACCGAACCGGTTCTACGAGATTCGGTTCAAAACCGGATGGCAGCCTTGATAATAAGAATACAAAAAATTGTTATTTTAAATATATTTGAATGTATTCGTAAATTTATTTATTCATTCATAAAATTAACTGCAGAAAAAAAGGATATCGACATTTACTCAGGACTGAAAATTAGTAGTTGATTATGTATTTAATTTATGTTAGTAGAGAAATTGCTAAAGACGCTTTGAGCTCGTTAATTTTATATTTCCAAGTTTTCAAATAGCACACGGAACACACAGAATAGAAAATAAGTTTTCTTTGCATCGATAATATCGATTCCTCACAAAAATGCAGTGAGGAAATCATATTAGTGCAAGCTTAAAGCTGAGCTCACATAGAAGCTTTCAGCACTGAGCTTTTTCTGCCACAGCATCAGCTAAAGAATGTGCGCACAATGAACTTAGTTAAAGATCTTTTCACTTTCATTCGTTCAGTATCTTTTCTTTTCTCTTTTTTAATTCAATTTGAACTTGTTCTGAACGAAACGACTTAGCTATCAACTTAGTTCCAATCATATATTCAAGCGTTACATACGTTTAGTGCTGATTGAATTTAGGGGGTCTTTGGTTCTGCTGCTCCTAGTCAGATCAGCGTAACATAGTATAGTGCCAACCCTCGAAAGTCCTCTAGCAAAACAAAGTACGCGAGTGTTGTAAAATGTTTGTTGCATTAGCAGCGCTGCTACTGCTCTGCTGCTGCTCTGCCCCATGTGCAGCTGCCGATGAGTTGCCACACAAATTGCAAGATGATTCGAAACATGCACAGGTGAGATTGAACAGATAGAACAAGACGTTTAAGTAAATAATGTAACGCAAAGATGCCGAACCATGATCAAAATGACATTCCGCTTGAAAATCGGTCAAATTTTGCAAAAGTTATGACAGTTCGATGTGGCTCAAGCCTCTGACCTAATAACTTTACAAGTCAAAATATTTCCTAATTTTGACATGATTTTTTACAAGAAAATGATAGTGCTTAGAATCAAGTTTAAAGGGTCGTTTTATACTAAATACGATATAAGGAGTTGATTAAAAATAAAAACTTGAGATTTAAATTTTGAATTTTCAAAATTTTAAATGGGGGAGCCTTACCATCAGCATAGAACCATGGCTATGATGGTCGAAAAATAATAAAATTTTCTAAATGCGAAAAATTTAAGTGCAGTGAGAGAGACCGAATAATTATCAATATGGCATTCCGATTGAAAATCGGGTCAGTTTTCTTCAAGTTATGTGGGAAGTTTGTCAACTCTTTGGCCTAACAACTTTACCACAACCGTACTAGTACAAACGTTTCGGTTTTCGGTTCTTGAAAGAGAATTAATTTCGGTAACGGTTTCAGTTCCGGTACTAAAAATGAAACGGTTAGTTTCGGTTAACGGTTGCAATACCGGTTACGGTGTTATTCCCTGATATATAGTCGATCAATATCAACAGCCGAGTCGATTTAGCCTTGTCCGTCCGTCTGTTTGAACTCGTCAATCTCAGAGACTATAAGATTCTTTGTTTTTTTGAAATATCACAACCAATCTGACAAAATATGCACCGAGGCTAGTCTTATACATCCTGACCAAATCGGGTTCAAATCGTAAAACTATATCATATAGCTAGCATAGAAACGCCCTGTCGAAAAGTAAGTCTTAGTACGAAAACTTTTTGTTTCTTGAGATATCTCAACCAATCTGACAAAATATGTATCTATGATATTATTTATACACATCCTGACCAAATTTTTTGAAAATGTAACAGTGTTTTGCAACTCTTGGGCGTGTCAGACGTCATCAGAGTGCCTGGGCACAGGGTATCTTACTGTCGAGCGTGCTCGACTGTAGACGCACTTCACCGCGAGGGAAGCAAGCCGGGGGTTGGCGAGAAAAGCGAGAAGGGCGCACATCTCCCTTGTTTAATTTTATTCTAAGCAGCAACTTTTATAAAATTAGGTAGATTAGATTAGATTATATGTACATACACGGATGTATATGCTTAATATACAAATTACCTCTCCTCTCTTTTTTCCATATGCGGGTGCTTAACTTCTCCTCTTTGAGCTCCAAGGTTGACCCCGAATTTAAATTCAATTTAATTTAATTTAAGATTACAATACCCCTCATACAATTTATCCATATGAAGAGGCGTGATATGGAACGTCTAGTAGTGTTATATGATCTTCGGAATGAAGAAAGAGGCCTTGATTGTGAATGATTGTCAGACATCAATTGAACGGCAACATAAAACTATGGTATATACGAGATGCAGTACAGATCAAGAAGAGAATGCTCAAATTAGGAATTACGAAATGATCACTGATCAATTAAAATATTATTCATTTTAGGAGATCCCATCTAGTAAGCCAGAGAATCCCAACCCGCTTCTCGCCATTCCCAAGTGGATAAACGAAGACTATTTTCGTCCAATAATTGAAAAAGATGTGACGGACTTTGTGAGGATAAAGAACTTTACATCCATAGCAGCAACGAAAGCAGGTGACAACTTCTCCTCAATCATGGTGAGAGTAATCGTTGACATTGAGCTTAAAGGTAAGTCGGGATACATTTTAAGCTTACTCAAATAATATTCAGCTAGACTTTTAATTCTTAGATGGCAGTGAGCAGGAAATGTCCTACATTCTAAAGACGGTTTTAGAGAACAGTAAAGGAGGTAGTATGTTTCCCAGGGAAACGAATATGTATCAGACCCAAATACCCAACTTTATCAGGCTCTATAAGGAGGCAGGCGTGGACGTTCAACTCGGACCCAAATGTGTCCATATTGATGAAAATCCGGATGGTATAACAATCGTGATGGAGGATCTGAAACGACAGAAATTTCAGAACGTTGATCGCACCAAGGGACTCGATATGGAACACATGCGTGGGGTTCTACACAAAGCGGCCGAGTTGCATGCCGCCTCTGCGGTAACCTACGAACAAAATGGACCCTTTAACGAGATGTACAATCATACCCTGTATAATGAAAACCATCGTGAAAGATGGGAGAAAGTGCTTAAACTTCGAAATGTGCAGTATATTCAGGCAATGCGGGAATGGCAACTTCCGGATGTGGAGAAATATATTGCAAAGGTTTTATCTCCAAGGGAGACGTTCGATATTGGAAAAAGACTGTCGAAAGTCGACGAAAATGAATTCAATTGCTTAAACCACGGTGATCTATGGTGTAACAATGTAATGTTTTCTGAAGATCGCACTTTGCTTATCGATTTTCAACTTGTAAAATGGGGATCTCCTGCCCATGATCTTTGGTATTTAATAGCATCGTCTTCCTCACTGGACATTAAGATCACGGAATTTGATCATTTCATTGAAATCTATCACACGCGTTTGGTGGAATGCCTCAAATTACTAAAATATTCCAAGCCCATTCCCACACTGAGGGAATTACACATCATGATGCTCAAATACGGCGATTTGGGTAAGTTAATTGTAAATAGATTTCAATCAGTATAAGTAGAAAACTATTGTTTTTCAGGTATGATCACGGCGACTGGTATTTTAGTGATTGCACTTTTGCCACATGATAAGAATTTCGATATAAATAATTACTATGCCCAGGGCCCTGAAGGCGACGATTTTCGTTATAAAGCTTTTTCTAATCCCTACTACGTGAAAGCTATGCTCCAGCTAAATCCGTTCCTCAACAACAAAGGGCTTCTATGAAAAAACCGTCGTTATATTTTTTCGGAGGATTGCAAATAAGAGTTATTTTTAATTATTAAAATTAATGTCAACTTTTAATATAACTCTTTTTTTATTTAATAAAAACAAAAATAAATGTTTATTTTAAATATTTAAAACAAAAATAAAAATACCAATTATTTTAAAGTTTTTATTACGCTGAATGTGTCCTTTAAGGACATGAATGCATCATATGAAAGGTATTGAGCTACACATAGTAAATTAATAATTGCAATCAATTTTAATTTTTAAAGATCTTGTTGGCTGGGAAAGCATCCGAAAAATAGCTAAAATTGCGGTGACATAGAAAAAAAAAAACAAAATGGCAGTCGTGATTTCGAAAACAGTGTGGCAGCCTTGAATACAAAAAAAAATAAATACCGAAGGTTTGAACGTCTATCAAAAAATAAACTTTCGATAGATATATCGATAGCGTCATCCATAGTTTGGGACATAGCACGCACTTTTTTGAGCACTTTTGTGTGCGCATTTTAAAAGTTGTGACATTGTTTAAAGCGTGAGGTTTCGTTCGTTACATCAAAAGGCAATCAAATTTTTTAATTCTTCATTTTGTAGGGATATTTTGTTAAACGTAAAACTGTGCAATTTTGTTATATACAAATACAAATTTTTGCGCTGTTTTCCTACTGCAGTTTCGCAGATACTATAAACAACCGTTAGGTCGGCCATTTTGGGTTGCGTATTTTCTTTACACCGCGTGTTCTGTTCATTCATTCTTGGAAACGTCTGATTTTTGTGCAACAAATGTCTTTGGAAATGAGTAATATGCCGTGCGTTAGATGTGGAAATTTATCCGGATTGATGTGTCAACGTTGCGGAGAAAATTACTGCAATGATGCCTGTCAGACGAAGGACTGGCAACGTCATAAATATTACTGCATCCCAATGCCGTAAGTACTTAATTGTTGACAACAACAACAACAACAACAATGACAACTAAAGCACAAAAATGCAAAATAAAAGAAAACGACGAAGCAAACGCTTTTTGACAAATAATGTACATATGTATGTATGTGAATTTATTAATATGTATAGTCATATGACTAACTGTATGTATTTGTGCGAATTTCTAAGAATGCGTTTTTTGTTGTCATTTCATCCATGTGCACAAATAAGTAAATATGTATTTAAATGTGTACCAACCACGGATCGTAACTGTTTTACATAAGTTTAAAAAATTAAAATGGGACTTGACAATTATTTCCAAACTTTTATTTAAAAGTTACGAAATAACACTTATTTTTGATTTTTATTTTAAACGTGCAAAATAATAATAAAATAACAATTTTTATGTAAAAGTTGAAGAATAACACTTATTTTTAATAATTATTTTTTTTTCAATAAAAATTTAAAATAAGAGTTATTTTTGATTTTTATTTTAAAAGTCACATATAGGAGTTTCCTATAATTTTTAAATAAAAATAAAAAAAAAAAATAAAGTTATCTTTTGATCCAATACATATGTATTTCTATCATATTCATTTATTTAGTAAAAATTTGCTAAAATAACTTATTTACGGTCCCTCGTACCAACTCTTTTAAGGCCGTTGGTGCCCTTGAATTCAGGAACTGCTTGCGTTGATGCTGTCTCTGATATCGCGCCACTTTCACTGAGAGTTGCAACGAAATCGATGACCAACGATTTATCGATACATGAGGCAAAAACTGAAGAATTGGCCGTTACAAAAGTCGTGTTGAGTTCGGAATGGCGCGAGCATTTGACTCCAAAAACAAACGAATTCTTCGATTGTCGTGTCACGCACGTCGAGAAGGATGGTTCCATTTGGATCGTCGAGAAGGTCAATGCTGATCGCATAAAGCGTCTAAGCGACAACATGGCCCGCTGCATGCAGAAGAGGGAGCCATGTAAGCTGGAGGAGATTGCCATTGGCGACCTGGTATGCGTCGCTTTCGATGAGCAAATGCATCGTGGCGAGATCATGGACCTCAAATCGAATTCCAAGCGTGTTGCAGTGCGTCTCATTGACAATGGCACTGTGAACACCATCGATGTCCAGGACATTTATTTGGCGGTGCCGCAGATGGCCGAGACCAAGGCTTATGCCGTCCGGGTAATCTTATCCTCGAAGACTGGCATGGATCTGAACAAGCTAACAAATGTAACATTGCGTCTTGTGGGTGACAAGACTGTCAATGGCATCCATCAGGCTGAGCTGAGGACCTTCAAGACGATTCCCCTCGATTTGCCGATTCAAATGCTGTCCAGCCATCCGGAAGTGATCCTGCTCAAGGCCTTTCAGCACAACGTTACGCTCAATGAGCCGCAAGTAGCTCTCGTGCAAATAAAAAAGTGGAACAACCTCACCGACGATTTGAATCCGAAGAATGTTATGAAATTTATCGAACCCTTTCCAAAAACGGTGCGCATATTCTTTCTATTGGCCCGCACCGAACGAGGCTATCGTCGTGCTTTCTTAATTGACTATATCGAGGAGGCATCCAAGTTTTTGGTTTATGAAATGGATGAGGGTCGCATCACCATCACTGATGAGGTTCGTCGCATTCCCAACCATCTCCTCGAACATCCACCTCGCGTGTTTGCCGTCTCGCTCACACCTGGCAACAAACTCTCCCTGCGACAGACAATATCCAAATGTGGTCGTCGTTTGTCTATTAAATTTCAAGACAATTCCAATATGGAGAAGCAGCGCTCGGTTCAGGCGACATTATTGGCCAAGGACAACAAGGAGCAAGTGTGCGACGTGCGCGTTGACAAATTTCTTGGAAGGATCGCCGAGCTGGGCTTAAGGTACTGGCAGGAGCCCATTGAGAATGGTAGCCTGGTCTACATCACGCACGTCGTCAATTATCACACGATCTGCATAAGCTCGGTGCGGACCAAACAATACACTGATATATTCGAAAGTCTCGGCACCAAATGCTTACCCTTTGGTTCGACTAGCAAGATTCCGAATGGAACCACTGTCCTCGTAGTGTGTCCTGCTCAGGGATATTATCGTGCAGAGGCAAGTTACATAATTTACGGCATATTCTTTTATTTGCATAACAATTTAAGCCAAATTATGTATTGAATAGTAGCATATGTATATATTTAAACTTGATTCTTGATTCTGGACAATAATTTTGACTTGTATGTGAAGGGTTTGACCAACTTCTAACATTCAATACTATATTATAAATCTCAAATAGTTGTTTTGGGACGTAGGGGACCGATATCTAGAATTTTCTAGCAATATAATAATATAATATATACTCTGTAATTTTACAGGTGATAGACAAGGAAAGTGACCTTTATGCTGTTCGCAACATCGATACTGGCATCGATACTGCGACTCGAGTGCCGTTGTCATATTTGCGTAAATCGTGCGCATTTCTGGATAACTTGCCTATTAGCCAATGTCGTGGTAGTATCAAGACCTTACATATCATTAAGGGGGATGCAGTGCCTCCAAATTCAGCAGCTTATCAATTGTTGATGCAGCTGTATGAGAATAAGTCGCAACTGAAGGTTGACTTTGCCGGCTCCGAGTGTGGTTCTCTGGATTTACTAGATGTCAACGCCGAACCGCCCTCGCTCTCAGCTCGTATGCTGCCTTTGTTGTTCACGGCTTCTTCTGCCAATCTCAAACATGACTCGGCTCAAAACTCACCTGTAGCGTTTGTCGATGATGGTCTGAGTATTGTTGGATTACCGCCACTGCCACCGTCGCCTCCTGATACTCCGGGAAGTAAGGCAATAGGACGTCATTATTTTGATGACCTTAAACGTGAATTGATTCCGCTCGGCGATAATGTCTGTGTTACAGTCATATTTGCCACGAATCTCCACAAGACTGGCTACATAATGGCTTGCTCCTTTCCAAACTCGAAGGCGCGTGATAAGTTCCAGTACCTGCTAAGTCACGTGAATGACTTTGTCATGAATGAGGACAAGAGTTTTCCGGGTTATCTGCCCCAGTAAGTAATGCAAGTCTCTGTCACAAATGAATTAATTAATTTATTTGTCATTCT
The DNA here is from genome assembly GCF_004354385.1 of Drosophila innubila. Classification (NCBI taxonomy): domain Eukaryota; kingdom Metazoa; phylum Arthropoda; class Insecta; order Diptera; family Drosophilidae; genus Drosophila; species Drosophila innubila. Next base: position 21,499,318 of record NC_047626.1, read on the forward strand.
AACAGCGTTGGTGAAATGTGCTTGACACTCTTTTCGGAGGACAATTTATGGTACCGTGGCGTTTGTGTGAACCTGGTCAACGATAATCAACAGGCGGAAATTTATTTCTGTGATTTTGGCAACACGGAGGTGGTCTCCCTGGAGAAGATCAAACCCATCTCCCCCGAGTTGCTCTTTACAGTTAATACCACCAAGTGTTTCATAGATGGTGAGTTGAATATTTAGCGATTAATATTATTTGTTTTAATTTTAATTTTCTTTTATCCATTTAGGCTTCAACAAGTCCAAGGACTTTAAGATCCTCGAGGAAAAGCTTGCTATCAACAATACTATCGCTTGCTCTGTGCTGCAAGGACCAGAACGCAACACTCGTACCCTTAAAATTCCGAATTGAAAAAAAATATTATTCAAGGAATCATGGAAAGCGTCCTTATGTTTTGTTTAAAATGTTAATTGTACACATTTGTGTATTTATTCTAAAAATTTAGTGTTTTTGTTTTTTTTTTTTTTACATTTATTTGACTTCAATTTAAGTGATTTATAGTCTTTCAAGTGAAATAGTTACTTAACGATTTTAACTTAAATTGGTTGCCGGGAACTATAGCCTGTGCCTGTAACATACCGAAGAAAATTAAAAAATGTAAATTTGTTGACTGAATGACGAATTTGTTTTTAATTTTATTTAAGACTTTAAATATATAACATAAATAACATTTTTGCTTATTTTTAATAAAAATTACTTATTTTTTATTGGCGCATTTATTTTCTTTCAAATGGCAACTACTGTTGCAATTCTGTTTTTGTTTTAACTGTTTTTAGAACGTTAACAGTTTTTTAAATTAAAGCGGAACCCTTTAAATTATACTTTTTTTTTGTTTTTGTTTTAGTGCAATTATGATAAGCCTTAGCATTACGTGTATTATTTTATTTTACCTATTATTTTTTAACGGTCAAATTGTTCAATTAATATCGATAAATTCTTGTACCATGGAGGTAGTGATCGAAAACAAATTCGATTTTAATTTTTTAAACATCGATGTTATCGATGGTCAACTTATTTTGTCGACATTGCAAATTTAAAATTTAAATTTTTTTTTAAACGCTAAAAACTCAATAAAAATTGATTAAATTTGATTAAAATGTAAAATTTGAAATTGGACAAAATTAAGGCTAACATTTTAATGAAGATCGTCAGAGCTCGGGAAGAGAAGTTAGAAAATGTAATTTAAAAAAATATATATATATATAAAAAAAAACCGAGAAAATTCTAACAATAATTCTGAAAATGGAATAGAGCAGAATTCAGAAGACCTTATTTCGGAAATGTACTTATAATTTTGAGAACAAAAAACCAAACCAGATCACGCGCCGAAAAACAACGGCACTTTTATTCACTGAACAACCGAACACTATTAGAATTCAAGTCACTGAACTAAATGACCTAAGATCAGGAATTTAGTTCGTTCGTTCACTTTAGGGATTAGTTCAATAGAACTTAATCCGAACGATTCGATACAACTCTATTTAAATTTTAAATGGCATCGTTGAGCAATTTAAAGAAATGTCCGCAATTTTCGTCGCCAACTGGCGCGGGTAATCGTTATAACTCCACACCGGACCTGGACCATTATCCGGTGATTAATTTAAAAAATGAGCTGCTCAGTACGACCTCTCAGCGATTTACAGTGGGCCAAAGTTTCATGCCGGTTGAAAGCGAGAGCGTGCCGAAGCGCATATCGCGAGCCTTTTTTGATGGCGGCTTTTGGGAATCGCTGGCCGAGGCGCGCAGCAAAAAGACGCGGGAACAGGCGCCGTTGATAAGCAATACGGCCGATCATCTGGCACAGTTGCTGGAGCAATATAAAGCACTCAAATTGAAGGTATTTCCACACACACAGGAGCTGAGCGCCGAGCGCATTGCACAGTATGCCGAAACGAGGTGCGATCTGAGAGTTCTACGCAGCTGAACAGAAACTATAGATAACATATTGTGTTTTACTTAAAAGGGACTGGATTAATAGCGCCATACGCTGCACCGCCTGGCACTGTCATCTATTTAAGCTGGCCGTTGCCGGTGTGGACGATGTGGTGCGTATCTATATGAAGCGAACGGACAACAATGGGCTGACTCCAGTGCTGAAGAGTCCCTCGCAAACTCAAATCACATGCATGGCCTGGCGTCCATTGTGCGCCTTTGAGCTTGTGGTTGGATGTCGTCAGGGCATGTGCTTCTGGACAATTGACAACAATCTGCACTTGGGACGCACCATGAATCCCAGTCACATATTAAAACAGTAAGTTCCCATTGCAGACCATAGTCTCAATTGGTATTCTCAAGTAATTTGCTTTCAGTCCCGCCAATCTGCCCATCACAACGCTGCAGTGGAACAAGGACGGCACACAGCTGGCGACCGCTTCGATTGGAGACAGTGCCATCCTTATTTGGCAACCGGACAATGGCATGATGCAACCATTGCGTCGTTTAGGTCCGCCCGGATCGCTGCTTAAATGGTCGCCGGGCAATGAATGGATCTTTGCCAGCACCGTGGATCGGGTGTTTCGTGTGTGGAAATGCCATGATCGCTGGACCACAGATCGCTGGGTATGCAACAAAGGCAACGTGCAAGCCGCCTGCTGGTCACCTTGTGGACGCTTCCTGCTCTTTGCCAGCACATCAGAGCCAATCCTTTATCGTCTGCAGTTCGTGAAGTTGCTTCTCGGACCCGGTAAGTAAAACTCTTTGCATTCTAACTGACTATGGGCACGGTTGGTGCAGTGTTTGTTTGTTAAGTCCAAGACACACACTGCTCCTTCTCATACTCATACTCTGCCCAAGAGCAAAGCGGACATGCAACAGGTAGGCGGCTGCTTAAGCAACCAGACCGTCTGTATAATGCTGCCCACAATTGATGACTTCAATTCAAAAGTTTACAGAGTACCTAATGATACCTTTTGTTACTTTCCAGTGAAAAGCGACGATAAGGAGGTACTGCCTGTGGCGGATTTAAATGCCATCAACTTAGATGGCAGCAATCAAACTTTAATTGGCGGCACTGCCCAGCAGTTGGCTTGGGATCCACATGGCAAATATCTGGTGATCACCTTCAAGTCCACAAACTCGATTGCTATCTTTCGCACATATATACAAAAGTTTGATTTGCAAATCTCTGGTGGATATTATCTGAGCGGAGAAACTCCATCGGAATATCCCAGCTATGTGTGCTTCCAGCCGTTGAACAGGGAGAATGATCGTTCCATGTTGACCATTGGCTGGTCAAGTGGTCGCATACAGTTCCATGCATTAGATTGATATCAATTTGTATTTGTATTTATTTGGTTCTCTTTTATTATAAGCGTGTTAATAAAGGTACACATATTACATAAATATTGGAATTGAAATAACAAATCGCAGACACCTAAAAAACATTTGATCTTGCGGATCTTCCGCAAAACTAATTGACAAAGATCTATACTATAACAGGGATCGTAATGATTAAAATTTTTAAAATAAAAAAATTGAATCTAAAATTATTTGTTGATTGTTGATCAAAAAACTATGAAATTAGTGCATTAAATTTTTGCTTTAGAAATCATCTCTTTGTCTACGGTTGTATAATAAAAAATGTAAAAATAATTAATTATAAATTCTATATGATAAAATAAATTATTTTTAAACTAAATGCATATATCTTTTAAGCTAGGAGGTGTATTTCTTTGAGGGAATTATTTCCGATTTAAAAGATATTTGTATTCAAATATAATTTGTAATTTTCATAAAAATATTGAAAATGTATTTTAGCACAAATTTAGGTTCAATTATTTCACAAATTACAGTAAAATGAATTCAAAAAGCAAAAATATCATATTAAAATTTATCCTTTTTCAGTATCCGGGATGGATTTTTTTAAGCTTTTAATTCTTACTTTCGGTCCCTGTTATATAATATTTTAAGATCATCTATTTCGAATACTCCTATTATAGAACGTTTCGAGAGAGATGTATGTAGGTGTGTGCTGCGTCTATATAATTAAGCTGGGGTAACGGCTATACAAAATATATAATATAGTAAATATATATATACCATACACAAAAATATATAACGATTTTGCATAAATGCAATAATTAAACATATTTATATATACTTGTATATACGAGTAACAGAACAGAAAATAGTTTAAACGGTTATCAAAAACAAAAAAAAACAAACATAATAAGGATACAGAAAGGCTACGCCAAATACACAGCGTATGCAGGATCACATTAGGGAAATACTAATTATAAACAATTTATATATATATATAATTATATGACTGCTCCTCTCCGTGTGTTACTCAGCTTAGAGTTGTTTTTCCATTGGTCCCAATTCAACCGTCGTTTGGTCCATTTTTAGATGTCTCCAAAAAAGTAACCCAAAGCCTGTGCCGCCCTTATTCGCACCGTGGGATGCTCATCCTTGAGCAGCACGGCAATCTTGTTGGCCACCGATTCGGTTTGTGTGTTTCGTTCGCTCAAGAAATTATGCAATATGCCTGTAAGTAAAGTAAGGTTGTTTAACATTAGATGGAAGAAGAGATGGGAACGACTTACCAATTACAATGGCTGCACTGCCTCGCACTTCGGGCCATTGGCTGCGTAACTTGGGCATACACGAGTCTACAAAGTCCTGGGTATGCTCTGTTAGCTCCAAGGCCTGTAAAGTAAATAAACCGATTCAATATCAAAAAAGTAAGGAATCTTATTTAAGTTTTCAATAAAATTTTACAATATAATTATTATTTTGAATGTTGTCATATTGCTTATGAATTTTGTTAAAAACTGGTACTTTAGTTCTTATTATGTAAAAGTTAACAGCTCTTTCATAACTTCTACATTTAAAATCCAAAATAAATTGTAATTTAAATAAAATAAAGAATATAAAGTATGTCAAGTGATTGTTACATTGTTAAAGAACATTTTTTTGAGTAATTATTATTACAAGTTAATAAATAAGAAAAAGTGAGATTCATTGGGTTTAACTATTTTTTAAGAGAAATATTAATACGTTGTTCCTTTTGAAAACAATTACTTCACATATCATCTATCAGCTTGTTACGCACATAATATTAATGGACACAAATAAAAAATAAGTATATATTTATTAAAAACTCACAATCACTTTGACAAACTCGACGACAAAGCTGTTGTACTGGAGTTGATGCAGTGCATCCGCATCCGGGCAGAGCTGCTGCTGGGCCATCTCATTGACTCGAACGGCGCGCAACAAGCGACAGACACGACGCAAGGTGCCTTTGCAGGCGCTGGCAATGCTCGATTCGTTCTCGCTGAGATGCAGCAGGAGAGGAAAGAGATTGGCAAAGAGCTGTTCTCGCAGTGCCTCCATGGATGAGGTGGGTGAACTGCTGCCATCGTCGTGTTTGGACTCACAGAGATCCCCAAATAAGATGATGGCAGCCTCACGCATCTCCATCGAGTAGCTGCCAAAGAAGGGACGTATCCTAATTGCGAGGGAGACATGGAAAGGCTCGACACGATCACTGGGCAATGCCTGCAGAATCCGTGACAATCCCCGCATGCTCTCCAGCGGTACATTGATGAGGCAATCACCAACAGTATCGTCGACGCCCTTGAGCAGCGCCTGTATAGCCATTTCCGAGTAACGAGGCGCCTCATGCTCCCCCAGTTGTCCCACATATCCCATGCCCTGCAGACTCAAACCTCGCACCACAGCATTGGGATCACTTAAAGCCGCTCCAAGATGCAACATTATGGTGGCAGCCAACTCGCCACACGGCTTGAGCGGCACCAAACGCGAATAGAGACCAACGGCTGCCACACGCTGTCCATCGTGCGGGGAGGCAACATATTTGCTCAATGCATTGATGAGCTGCCTCATCGCTGGACTGTTCAACTGCAATTGATTGGACAATCCAATGGCCATGGGCGTCAATAGCTCGATATAATTATGCCAATCCGTGCTGGAGGCCAACTGTATATTCACTGTCAACACCGTCGCAATTTGTTCCATCTCCAGATTGTTGAGGAATGCCTGAAAAGTTTCCAGCGCTATTTGACAGGGATTTAATTTCACCAGCTCCTTGTTGGGCACAAAACCAAATTTGCTTGACGACTTGCTTGGCTGACTTGGACTGGATGGTGCTCCCACTGGCATTGGTGGACCCAGATTTGTATAGCTAGACAGCGAGGTCAATAACATACAAAACATGTCCGCAAAACGCGTTTCCAATTGCTGCAAAATAGATACAAATAAAAATGAATTAAAGATACTCGGTAGGCAGTATAAAGTAAAGGCAAACTCTTGCAGTCTCGGGTCTATCGGGAGGTCAGTTGTCAGAAAGGAAGACGTCAACTCACATTGTGTATATCCTTGCAGGGCATCATCTCGTGGAGCGCACAGAAGATGGCAAATGGCGGCACACTGGCCAATCTCTGTCGATCTCCTGCCACTCCATCCTGTGGCTCCGACAAACACGCACCGCTCAACAGTTGCAGAAAGTTGTCCAGCATCAATCCGGTTAAATCGGGATCATTACACACCAGATGCCAGTATTCCACGAGATGTTCATCATAGGGCAGCGGTTGTTGCAACATCTCGGCGCAAACCAACTTGGGATGATGCTTTGTCAATGCCACGAGGGCTTTAAGTACTCCCGACTTGGCACGCGGCGCATCGCAGAGTTGCAATGCCACGAGGCTTCCTTTGACCAGATCGGGGATCGCATGGAATAGTTCCGAACCCTTCTGCTGAATGAAGAACTTGAGCACAACGCTGGCGCCAATTGTGGAGCTTTGTTCCGGATCACGCAGTGATTGCAGCAAGGTTTTACTGTAGCAAGTGAAGAGATTATTCAAATTATTATGGTTTTTTAATTTGGAAATGACGATTTAAAACAGAAAAGTCCAATGGGGACTGCCTTTTTAGGATGTTATAGCCAAGAATCATTTTGCTTTTGCTTATGGGACAATTCTTTATGAAGATTGTCACTGCAATTGAGCAATAATCCCTATTGTACGAGTTATTTACTATGAAATAAATTATGTGAAAGCCTCCGTTTCGTTCTCCTATAAGAAAGAGATGGAAATAGTAATTCTGAATAAGAGAGAGACGGAGATAGAGGACAGACATGCCGAAATTGCATCTTAAAAGATTTCCTTAGATCCAATGAATAAAAAAAAAGATTTTAAAGTTCATACCCAAAGATTGCGCGAGATTTAATTTAAAAAATAAAATGTATATGATGTATTACTCTTACATTTGGTCAAAATCTATAATCCTAATGCCAACTATGCACAGACATTGTAAAACCACAGCCTGCATTTTCTGTAAGATTTGTAGATGTGTTCTAATAGTTTTCTTTAGTTGGACGAAATGTAACATTTCTAAATATGAATAATAAATCTAAAAATTTAATCTTTATAATAAAACTATTCATAATTCATAATAAATAGTTTCCTTCAGGGAATCAAACCGAAACAAATATAAGTTACGGTTACGGTTCCTGTACGTCCCGAAATAACTATTTCGGTAAAAGGTTCTATTACAGTTTTTTTCTTTCGGTTCCGGTATCAGTACCGGTACGTAACGGTACAGCAAATCAATTTTGAAACATTTTAAAATTGTACGTTGTCGTTTTATAATAATATGACATCAAAACAAACAGAGCTAGGGCGAAATAATTGTTTGAACGAATTTAAAATTTTATGCAGAATGTATTTTTTTTAATGCAGAATGTATTTAGAGGCCAAATCTTGATCAAAATGACATTCCGCTTGAAAATCGGTTCAGTTTTTATCAAGTTATGACTGTTTGAAGTTTTTCAGACTGTGGGTTTAGCCACTTTACAAGTCCAAATTTTTGTTCAATTTCACATGATTTTTTACATAAAAATGAAAAGTCTCAGAATCAAGTTTAAAGTGTTGTTTTATACTTACTACGATATAAGGAGTTGATTAAAAGTGAAAACTTGAGATTTAAAATTTTGAATTTTCAAAATTTCAAAGGGGGGACCCTTACCATCGAAATCGAGTCTTGGTCGAAAATAATTAAATTTTCTAAATGAACAAAAATTGAATACAGAATGAATTTAGAGGCCAAATCATGATCAAAATGACATTCCGTTTGAAAATCGGTTCAGTTTTGATCAAGTTATGACAGTTGGAAGTTGGACAACTCTTTGACCTAGCAACTTTACCACAACCGTACCGGTACAAACGTTTCGGTATTTGGTTCTTGACAGACAATTTTCATTCGGTTACGGTTTCAGTTCCAGTCAAAAAAATGAAACGGTTAGTTTCGGTTAACGGTTCCGGTACCGGTTCCGACGTTATTTCCTTGTTTCCTTTTACAGATATTATAAACCCCAAAGTACAAAACACTTAATAGACGAGTTGAAAAAAATTAGAAATTGAATCTCAACGCTTTTCTTGATCTCCAATGCGATGAAAATTCTATTGTGTAAATATTATACTTAATACTGATCTGTAATTCTTATTTTGAAAATGTCAGATATCATCCATACAAAAATTGAAGAAAATGTATCCCAGAGAAATTTCCTTACCAAAATTGCAGATATTGAAAGCTAGAGATGCGCTGGGCTATAATCTTGGCTATATCGCCAGCCAGATTGTAGATCTGCTTGGGCTCATCGGTTATGATGTGTTCTTTGATCGATTCAATTTCCTTCAACCACTCGGCACTGCTATCGATGCTGGCGATGGTCAACGTTTCATAGATGCACGCGATTTCCAGTGTCTTTTGGAGTATATCCACGGACACTTGACGCACAGTTCCATTTGAATCGATGCAACGGGGCACAATCTTGCCCAGCATTTGTCCCGTCTGATTGAACTTGGAGGGCGCTTCACAGCCGCCGATCTTCATCGATTTGATGTACACTTCGAGGGTGTTGTTCAGCACGTGACTGGCACAGATTCTCACCTCGGAGTTCTTATCCCTCATCCAACATTCGAGTATGCCAATAATTAAATCGAGTGTCGATGGTGACGGATCCAGTTCGACAATCACACGAACGAGTGCATTTAATTGGGGTAACGATTCATTCAGATGCTTGGCCAGAAAACTATTGTGCTCATCCTCCTCCTGCGACTCGAATTTCATTTTCAGCTGCTGCGCACAGCCAAAGAAGTTTTTACACGCAATCTCAAAGATGACACTGCCATCCACGCACTCCGAACTGTCGCTGCCGCCTGCGAGAAAAAAGAAACGAATTATTACTAACTGATAGTTGTGGCGAGTGAAAGCTCGCCAGTATTTAATTTCACTTAGCAAATATTTATAAAAAGAATGTAAGCCAAGTAGATTCAATCGTTGATAGAATCTTTACCGAGTAGAGCCACTTGTTGACTTGTTGTTCGTTGGAAAATCACTCGTTACGTCTGAATTGTTGCTTTATTAACAACTACAGCCACTCGCTAAATAATAACGAGTAAATGGCTAAGGACAATAGTCACTTAGCACATAGAGGTGTTGAGCCGCAACGAGTTTAATCCCTCGATACTTTGAACTATTCACTCGTTAGTTGTTAACATAAGCTGTACTCGTTGTAATGTACTCGCTAAGAGCGTTTTATTCACTTTTTGTACAGGGCAGTTTGCTGTACTGTTACTCGCTATAGTTGCTGCACTTGTATCTTAAAGTTCTAAGTTGCGAGTGAAATCACTCATGAAGTGTAGTAACACTGGTTAAGCTTATAATACAAGCTTTTTGGCTGGTCAGTAAAATAACTCGTCAAGAGCTAATAAAGGAGATGTACTCGTTAAACTACCTTACTTGGTGTAAGGCACTCGCTGAAGTCTATATAACACCTCTCATTACTCTTAACGAGTAATCACTTGTAAAATAAATACTTCACTCGCTACAAATGCAACGAGTAAGCAGAAACAGCAAGTACTCGACTTACACTCACCGATGCGTATGAAATCCGTGCCCAACTTTAAGATGGTTGGCAACAATGGCAAATCGTGGAATGGCGATTCAATGGGTATACTGAAGACGGTCTCCATGATTTGCTTGCGATGCTTCAGAGGCGCTGGAAGTTGCTCTTTGGTCACAATTAGCTGATTGCAAATGCTGAGCAGCGTTTGAAGAATGGCCGACATGATGGTCTGATCCTTATGTCCGGCCAATTGGATCATTAGAAAGTTAAGCATGGCATCGTCCAAGTGCTGCAACGATTGCAATGGATCTGCCTCGTCCATAATTCTGCCAAAGGCTTTTACAACAAGTAAATTGCTTTTGTAGTTCTCCAGCTCCTTGTGCGTGTCCTTGATGAAATGAAGATTGCTAAAGAAACCAGTTGAATGCTTCCGTCCGCCCATCTGGGCCAGTTCCGATAGCTTTTTGATAACATGCGCCAAATGCTGACGAGAAATGTAACCCAAGGCCCGAGCACAAGGCTCAATGCGACGTTCGTATTCCGCATGCTTGACATGCTTATCGAGACGCTCCTGGCGTGCCGTCGTCACAATCAGATCGATCTTTGTGTGAATGCAGGCGACATCGGTGACCTGGCAGAGTGTTAATGCCACCGCTTGGAGCAGCATGCCACGCTCGGCACTCAAATCCGGCAGCTGCCACTCAAAGTGTGGCAAGTGCATGGGATACAAATACATTTGATCGGCCAATTTGCTGGCCAAACGTTGGGCAAAGTGTTCATCGCGTGCGTTGAGAAACTCGTTTGTCTCGAGCACAAAGTCATGCAACTGTTGCAGATACGCTTCCGGCTTATTGATGTGCAACAACATGTCGGAGATGCGACGCTCCCAGAGCTCCTCCAATGCGGGATTCAATTGCGGATGATAGTACTTGAGGAAGCTGAGTATATTCGAGGCGCGCTTGATGCACTGTTGATTCCCCAACAGGGCCAGACAACGTGCATAGATACTCTCCGCACTGGGCACAATGACCTTGCCACGTTTAATTACACCACCACGATCCTCGACAGCAGCAGCTGCTCCTCCTGCTCCTGCTCCCGTTCCTGTTCCCGATCCAGCTTCAACTGCAGCTGCTGGAACACTTTGCTCATCATCACTGGCAATGTCGTATTCAATGTGCGGCGATTTGGCAAATAAGCTGGCCAAACATTTAGCCAAGTTCCCACAAATATCCGTATAATCCAAGAGCAGAAAATAATTGAGTAACTCACGCTTGAGCAGCTCATCCAAAGTGCCCACGGTGGAGGCGAGCATAAAGAGTGTATTCTCACAGCTGAGCACCAATGTGGCATGCTCCTCCAGAGTGCCATGCTCTTGACTAATCTTGCTATACTTGCAGCTATGTCGCACCACAAACCACACAAATTCCTTGTCCCGGATCAGGGATTTCTGTGCCAAGGCCACAATTGTCTTCAGCAGCGTCAGTTTCATTTTAACGCTACGCTCCGTGAGAATCAATTGTTTGAGGCACTCGATGAGCGACTGGAGGCGACTCTCGATTTGCACGGCACAGCTGTTGAGCAGATGCGTCAGGATAAGCAGCGCTTTAATTCTTTCCCTTTCGCTGTTGGTGCGCAAATGGATGAGCAGTGTGTCCATGATTTTACCAGCATATTTGCCCGCCAAGAGATGAAAACAGCGCAAGACCTCGTAGTGTCCCTTCACCGTCTGCGGTTTCTCATAGTCCGGATAGACGCAGACGAGATCAAAGAGATGTGTGATTAGGGCATCGATGACACCATCGAGCACCTGGGCGTCCAGCGAGAGATTCGTTTTGAGCACCGAGCATAGGAACTGTGTAACCGCATTGCGATCAACGCTGCGACGATAGAGTGCCAATATTTGTGGCACAAGCCGTGGCGCCTGATCCAGAATTCGATCGGTGGGCAACAATGGATACATGCTGGACAATGCCTGGAGTATCTCCATGCACACCTTGATCTCTCGCGATTGCAGCCATTGATTGAAGAGGACATCGTAGGCAACGCTTATTTCTATGGCACAATTTGCCGAGGCCTTCGTTTCCCCCGTTGGCGTATTCGTTCCATGCTCCAGGAGGGCTTCACTGAATCTGCCAATTGCGTAGGCATAGGCCAGCTTTATATGATCCTGCTTAATGCCACCCAAGTGGGGCTGACAACGTGACAATATCGTCTTGATGTGCGGCACCAGACCTGCCGTATTGGCCATAGCCAATTGGCCGAGGCACTGCATCAGCATAAAGTGTGGCACGGTGCCAACGGGACCACTGTGCGTCAGCAGCGATTCTACGACCAGAGAACAATCCTCACCCCGGCCAATTGAAACGAGTATAAGCAGTGCCGGATTCTGTACCAATGGAACATGTTGATCCACGTTGCGTGTCAACTCCTCCAGTGCCAGCAAAATCAATTTCTCATTGGCTGCCGTTGGTAACGGCGTGTCCGTTCTAACTACACGATGTATACAACTGCAGAAATGACAAAGGAACATTAGTACATTCTGTTTGGGATTCTGGCAAGGATTAGCACTCACTCCAATAGCAGGGCAACGGTTTGTTCGCTCATTTTGGCATTCTTGGCGCGATATTCAGTCAGTATGAGTGTGGCACGCACTGGATGCGTCTCCACAATCTTCACAATCGCCTGTTGCATCGCCTGACGCACTTGCTCATCCTTGTCCGTCAAGCTATCAAAGATGTTGTGCATTACGCCTGCCGAGAAAAAAATCACAAGTTAAAGTTTTAATTTTGGTAACTGTGATGATCTATACATATATGGTATATTTTTGTTGTCCCATTTTCAAGTCTGTTCAATTAAATAGGTTTAAGACAGACTTGAATACTTGAATTTAGACTATACAATTAAAAAAAAAATTCAGTGAAAATCTTTAATTCGGAACGAAATTGTGAAATAATAACTGTATTGTTGAAAATATATATTTATACTTTCCTAGGATACTTAATTAAAAAAGTCAGTATTTATATTTGGGATTTTCTCAATCGTCCCGATTATTCGGTCTTTAATATTTCTGAACTCGTAACTAGGGTCCGTTACTTTCACGAGGAATAAGTTTGTTTAATGCAAAAATAACTTTCCATTAACTGGAGTATGAAGATAGGAATTTATAGTAATTTCAGGACTTTAATATCGTTAATGACAACTATTTGAGACTTTTTCGAAAAATAAAAAACTTTAAAACCTTTGTAATTTATTTTTAGCTAAAAATCTTATTCGTCCTGATCAGTTAAGAAACACCCAAGTATTTAAAGGAAAAATTATTCCCTACGTAAAAACTAAACTATAGTAACAATTCTATAGAATTGTTTAATACTTGTAAATATTTATTCTAATTTTAATTAAACAAGGTATGCGATTTTTGTAATTTAAAGTATTTTTTGGAAACAGTTATAAGTTTACTTATTCCTCATTGTATCTTAAAAATTTCAAAAATATGATTTTTACATAGTAATTGCTAGTCGAGCACTCCCACTGCGCCAGTCTCTCAGCAATTAAATTAAATACTATTCTTTTTGCTAGCGCTTTTAAATTTTTATAGATAATTGCTATCAGTTGGCTTAAATAAATATCACATAATTTTTCTATGATGAGTTGAAAAACAAACAAAAACAAAACGAAAGAGAAACTCTTTGTTAAAAACTGCGAGAGTAAATAATCAGAGAGTGGGGGGATAAAGCTGATAATCTGAAAATACTTTTAGTTTGAGAGGAGGAGGTTTCGCATCAATGTGAACATTAGCATTAGCATTAACATTAACATTGACTGGGCAATGGGAAAATGAAAGAGGAATAATGTGTAGCTTGCCATTCATTAGAAAGAGGCTCAAAGTCAAGTGTTGTGTGTGAGTGTTTGTTGCATACAATTGCAAAGTGTGCCATACAAATAGCTTAATCAACAGGTCACACATAAAGACACACGTATGTCCTTGTTTCTATGCATGTGTGTGTGTGTGTGTGTGTGTATCCTTTTGAGCTAAAGCGTAGTTTTATTTATAGACAGCGTAATTTGGAAACTGGAGCAGGAGCAGGAGCAGATGCCTGGCGCCTTTCCCACTCACTCCAATGTGACCTGATTAGAGCAGGCGCTGATAAAAACAAAGTAAAAAAATAAAAACGCCCAGACAAAAGTGGACACGCATATACTTTTGTTTACATACATATGTATGAATGTATATACATATGTATGACTACATGTACGGGAGCTTGAAGCGGCTGGTGTGTCATATACACAAGTACACATACAGATGTATACTTATTATTTGTTATTATAACAGAATTTTGCATGTACCTTCGAGAACTGTTGGTTTATCGGCATTTTGTGCTGCTGCTGCCGCTGTCGACGCCGCTGCTGGCGTCGCTGCATTTGATGGAACGCCCGATGGACTGCCCTGGCGTTTATCCATCTTTTTCGTGGAATTGCGTGTTCTCTTCCACTTCTCCAGTTTGACTGAGATGTTTGACTTTTTCCAATTGGTTTCTTTGTATTATTTTTCTTTTGGTTTCTTGCTAAATTTAATTTCACAATTTTACGCTGACGACTGCTCAGTCGCAGTCTCAGTCTCCAACTGCGTCTCCGTTCTTGTCGCTATCTCAGCTGTAAGCAACAAGTTTGGTTGTCAATTGGCAAAGGTTTTTTTATGGGCAATTTAGGGCTTCTTTTGCGTTTTTACTCAATCACTATGCACAATTATTAAGCCCAGTTGCTGCAACAACAACAACAATAATAAACAAACGCCTCCGTTAGCGCTGTTGCTACACCGTGCCACAAACTATGAAATGCGACCGCTCTGGCCAATGACGTTTTTGATAAATACAATATTTGTGGTTGCAGCCACTGCCGCTGCCTCTGTCGTTGTCCAACCGCGCAGCGCAGCGTTGACGACAATTAGTATATGGAACTTTGCCTCTGTGTGTGCGTGTTTGTGTAGGAGTGTGGTAATGTGTGACGTTGGCATGAATCAGACGCTGACGCGACTTCTACACGCGCGATTGATTTCAACACAATGGAAATCAAAACACTAAAAAATGCATTTGTTTTGCGTTTTTTATGCAATTATTTTGGTACGCGCGGGCAGCGCTGTTGTCAAAACAACTCTGTAATTGTGATTGATATCGATACGTGTACCTTAAATATATCGATGCGAATGTAAGTTTACCATAAGATCGTTACCTTATATCGTATCACGATATCTCTTATGCCCGCCAAGTTTGAATTTAATCGATTAATAATTTTGCAATGATTGCGCTTTGAAAAAATGTGCTTGTAAGTAACTTGTTGTTTATTTTCCGTTTTGCAAATGTTGAACTTTACTTTTTGCTTAGTAGTGCGGCTAAGAAATCTTGAAGTATGCATCTTATTTAACCTATCGATAGCTTCATGTGGCGTAGTATTTTAACAGCTGATTTTTGTCAAACTATCGCAACACAATACCTTCGATAAAAATTCTTAAGCTTATAAAAATAACAACGTACGTACAAATTTTTGGAAATTTTTGTTTTCGTTGCATAAACATCAATTAAAAAATCAATTTTAGAGTCAAAAAATGCGTTTGCTGAGAGTGGGCGACCGCATGACAGCGCTGCGTGTGCGTTTGGAGGAGAAATTGACGCTACCGGAGCGCTTTAAGGGCACCGTCGTGGAGAAGTGGACAAATTACTGGAAAGGATTGTTGCGTGATTACACAGAAGTGGGCGTCGGTGTCGTCAAGGAGTCGTATGCGAAGCCCAAAAAGGCACTGCTCTATGGTACCGGTGGACTGGCAGTATACCTGGCTGCCCGAAACAATCCCGATGAGCGTGCCTTTTTAACGCTGTTGCGGAAACAAACAAATCGCATGGTGACTCTTCCGCCGGAACAGCAGAATCGCGAATCTGCCGACTATCTGGTTATGCTGGAGCGTGCTGTGAATCAGAAAAAGCTGCGCCTACTATCACTGGGCATCCTCACTCTGATGTGGGTGGATCTGTACGACGAGGATGATTGCACCTATCCGGCCATCTGTGAATACACCTCGGTGGGACTTCTCAATTTCCATGAGCGCATCATTGACGTGGGCTTCTGGAACGAGTTCTGGCGTCTCAAGTACAAGATGAGCAATTACGACATCAACTATCTGTGATAATGGCTTCATCAATCGACGAATTGTTTGTTACCTCTGTTTAATATCGCAAATTGTACATCAAAAAGGAATAATAAATAGTACAAATTATTGTTTGTAATACAAGTTTTCTTGGTTTACGATGCACTCGCTGCTGTCGGCTCCACAGTCGATTTCTTTGGCTTGAAGTGGGATTCCAGTAGTGCTGTGCATTCCTGTAGATTCGCTAGATTGTTAATCTTGCCCTGGAAATTGTTCTCCTTGCCATTGCCCTTGCCTTCGAGCAGCTCGAGAAACTTTGGGCCCATCTCTTGAACCAACGCCGGTTCTCCCCGCAGCACCATATGTCCCTTGGCGCTGCTGCCAGCTGAGATGCCCTCGGATACGGTTAGAAAATAGAATATCTCCTCCGGCGCATTGCGCAGAAATGTGTTGATGAAGTCCACCTCGATGCCGTCGCGTCGATGCAATACAAAGTATTTGGGACGCATGGATTTGGTTAGATTCTCGAGACGCTCCGCCTCAGCCGTGGCGAAATCTTTGAGCAGCTGTTGAAACGATTTGCGAGTGGATTTCACATTCTGCTGCAGCTTCTGCACCAAGTCCAGATGCTGCTGAGCGCCGCCTCTGTGGAGTTGTGAATTTGTAAGTTTATGGAGCGGGATGAATCATTGATGTACTCACTTGAGGGCCACCGTAAGCTGTTGCTCCCGTTGAAAGAGCTCGCCGAGCTTTCGCATTGCACGTTCGCCCACCACAAAGTAGACGAGAATGTTTGTCTTGACCTTTTCGGCGTAGAGCAGCTTGATGCACTGCAGCTGGGACAGATCGTTGACGTGAGTGCCACAGCACATGTTCGACTCGATGCCCTCAATGCGCACCACACGCGCCAGTCCCTCGTGATCCTTGGGCAGACCACGGGGAGCACGTGCATCCTGGAATTCCAGGGCAGCCTCTGGATCCACCAAGACAACGCTAACTGGACGACCCTCGCGTATTAGATCATTTGCCTGTCGCTCAATGAGGTCCAGTGACTCCCGGCTGATGAGATGCGGTGTGCTCAATTGGATGTAGGAGACACTAGAGCCCAGGGACCATGAGGTTGTGTCGTATTTGAATTCACGATCGAATAAAGCGGTTATCAGATGCTGACCGGAATGTTGCTGCATGTGATCCAGACGACGCGACCAATCCAAGCGCTGTCGCACCTCGGCGCCCTCCTCGAAGCTGCTGCTCGACTCCACAAAGTGGACGGCTGTGCTTCCCTTGCGCACAACGCTGCGCACCTGCTGACCATTGATCGTCCCATAGTCGCAGGGCTGACCGCCGCCCTCGGGGAACAGAATGGTGTCCTCGCAGACCACATTAAAGCCCCTCAACTTACGTTTCTCCGAGCTGTTGTTGTCCTCACCGCCCAAGTCTAGGGTGGCATAATCACAGGAGACGATCGTCGTCTGGAACTGCACAAGAATCGAATTGAGTTGAGTTGCGATAATTAATTAATACACTCCACTTATTCCATTCACATGTGTACCTCCTTAAGGAAGCTGTCCTCCTGGCATTTAAAGACCATGTTGCCAGCCGCTTTTTCTGCTTGGGTTAATTATGAAATCTTTTGGCAATTGCTGTAATTTACAGCGGCAACAACAATAACAAACAGCGCGCTGCTTGTTGACTTTCGATACGTTAAAGCGCATATGTGAGTTACGTGCTTTGTTTTTGCGTTCACGTTACATTACGTTTGAGCTTTTGCGCTTAAGTTGCTGGTTTTGCGTTAACGTTGCTCTTTATTGCGTATGCTCTCTGTTTTGTTGCCTACGTTATTACACACTGTGTTATTATTAGGGGTATTCTCAAACAGATTATGATTAGATTTTGATTATATTTAACCAAATCTTAATCAGTTGCTGGAACGATTGGGTTTTGATTTCCTGAACTTAAAAAGAAATGCGCGAAAACACAATATGACAAAAATGACTATTTATCCATATTAAAATCATAACAGAATGTAAACAAACTCCAAGTGTGAACAAATAGTGTTATTGAAGTGAACGGTCAAACATAAGTATAGTCGAATTATAATCTAATCGAAATTTGTCTCATAACAGTTTATTTATAAACTTTAAGTGTGACCAGATTTCCCTAATTTCTAGCCACACTGCACATTTTGTATGACGCAGCTGTGATTATCTGAACGCTGAAATCAAACTTTAAATAAAGTCCAATCTTAATATGTTTCAGGAAAGCCCCTAATTTTTGCTGCATTTTCAAATTTGTTTTTCAATTTACCCGTTACACATATGCCTAACAGCTGGCCCAATTTGTTGCTGACCATTTCTCTGTTTTGAACTTTAATGTTTACACAATAAGCATTTCATTCATAACCCCAGCCCCCGTCAGCCCTCATAATACTGCTGCCATCCAATTTCAACTGTCGGTTCGTTGTCGTGTCCCGTTCGTTGACTGCGCGCGCGCTCAATTGAGCAGCGCAGCAGCAGCAGCTGTAACCTGAGACGACGACGACGTTGACTTCTCGTATTCATGTTCCTGTCCGCTCAACAGTTTCTTGCCAACGTCCTGCAGTTCCAGCAGCACGTCGCGTCCTTACGTCCCGTAACTAGGTTTTACGTTGATTAGATTATCATGTAATACATACATATGTATGTGTGTACTGTATATATTTACTTTTGTATGGAAGTGCAGATATAATAAATGAACACCAGCGCGAATGGCGGTTAATAAAGTTTAAAGAACCACACCATCCACCTGCCAGACACGTGCAGCATCCGCAGTCGGGCAATCATTCTAGTGTCCGTTCTTCTCTCTCTTTCTCCCTTCGTTATCAGAGTCGTTGTTGCGTTGTAGCTGTGTTACGTTATGTAAGGCAAGCAAATTTGCGTGTACGTTGTATATGCATATTTTAGTGCCAGCCGAAAAGTAGGCAACAAGAGTTTCTCAAATTAACGTGCTTACTAATTCAAACACCGACGGTATGATTAAAATATTAATAAACAATTTACTTTCATAACAATTTAAATAAATGTGCAAAAATGCATGAGTTGAAATACATTAAATATCGTTAAAACGTATACAGTTAGTCATGTAATTGTTTTGACAAAGAACAACATTTACATACTTCTATTCTTATATTTTAAACTTGTTCTTAGAACAACAAGCAACTTGTTTTAATACGTAGAAGAAAATTTAATAGTTAATTATTTTTGTCAAAGGAATAAGTTGAGCTTCAGTATATGTATGTAGCGAAAATAGAAGGTTATTATCTCTATGTCAATTTACGCACTGACCTCAACCCTAAGGCTATCAAAATATTTTTCAAGGCAAAAATAACTACTTTATGTGCTTTAAATTATAACAAAACCCATTATGTTGGTCTGATTGAACTAGGGGACAATGGGACAGAGGGCTTGTCTAATGGATATTGTTCATTTTATCAGCATGTGTAGCTAAAAAACACTGCGGCATTAAATATCAATTGTTGTGGGTGGACATGTGTGTGTGTGTGAATGCGGAATGACTTTCTGTGTATTAGTGTGAGTGAAGTTCAGTTGATTGATTTATTATGTTCGGACTCTCACGCTTCGCATATAAATGTCCTGTATCGCATGTCTATAAAATCTATAGTATAGATTGATTGAAGTCTGATTAATTTGTTATACGCATGATATGTTTAATTCGTTAAGTTACATACATATATCAACTCTTTGATCACGTTTTGTTTAGCACTCACCAAACACCCCAAAATCAAAGTGAAACTCACAAGAAAGAGAGCGCAAATGAACAAAATGGCGCCTATTGATATAATTGCTTAGCGCAGAAAAGTATGCAACGAGAATGCCGATTGTGTCGTTAGTTACGCGCGCAGCAAAGCTAGCAGCTACAACACTCGCACTTGCACATGCACATGCATAAATATTTGACCGATTTGAAATCGCAATTACGCACTCAACTCTCGTACTCGTAATAATAGCAATATAAAATTAATACAAATAAGTTGTAATAATTAACAAAATAACACCAACTACAACACAACTTTTACCCGTTTGACGCACGATCAAATAAAAATGGCAAATACAGCTCAACTGTTGCGCCGTCAAAGCTCGCGTGACATTGTGCTCAAAAGTCAAAAGAGCATCGATCAATTGGAACTCAGGGTGAGTGATTAAAAATATCAATATCAAATATCAAAATATCAAATATATTAAATATCAAAATATCAAATAAATAAAAAAAAACGATAACATCAAATCTAGGTGCGACTTTAAATTAGTCTTTATTTTTTATTTATTTATTTATTTAATTATCTTGCATTCAAATATTTCCTGTTTTTTATTTAAAAATGTTACTGCAAAGTTTGCCCTTAAATGTAGTGCCATCAATTTAAAAACAAAAATCGTTATTAACATTGATATTATTATCAGAAGAAATATCGCTCTAACATATATTTTTACAATGATTATTATTACTATTGGAAGTTTATTAACGATTTATTATCGTAGGAGCTGCGTGGCCGTTTGGTGCCAAAAGAACATGGCGTCAGTCATCATCATCATACGTCGCTGCACCATCATCATCAGCCCATGTATGGAGCCACAAATCAGGGCTTCATGTCCGATGCCTTCGATGAGTCCTCGGAGCTGGAACAGGAACCTCCATTTGGCTCCGATGCTGGCACCAGCAAGACAAAGGCCGAACTCGCCGCCGTCGTTGAGCAGCAGCAGCAGGACATCGTTGAGGGCGAGAAGGAGGGCGAGGAACGCGAGAGCTGGGATAGTAAAATTATGTTCCTGCTGGCCACCATAGGGTGAGTTGATGTACAATATTTTACGAAATATACAAAATTATTGCATCAAATCTTTCCCCTATCCTAAAGAAAGTGATTTAAAAAAGGCATCCGAAGCTATATCCACCAGACCTTTAATGCTACTTTGTGTAAAAATGCTAAGAAATTTGTGATCATTTTGTTTTTCAATAATTCAAGTAGTTATTCGAACCTAACAGGGACTTTTCTGTAGACAAAAAACGCTTTTAAATAGTTGAAAAATGATTCAGACCCGATAAAATTTGGACCATAAAGCTGAACATTGATACGCAGGGAGCTGAAATGAACATATTTAGATACATAACGGTAAATTACTTTAGAGCCTTAAATTTATCATACCCAGTTAGGTTTTTGAAGCGGCTCGGAAGATTTTCAGCTTTGTTGCTTGAATTTAAAATTAAAACAGTTTGAATAGAAATTAATGTATTAAAGAACATACACTGATAAAATAAATGTTCTAAAATTAAGATTTTGGTCTTAGAACTAAGATTTTTGGTCTAAAAAATGCGTCGAGAACATAAAATTCTTAAATTAAGAGAACACATCTTGATTTTAAGAACATTTAAATAAGACCAAAAATAAATGTTCTTGAAATTAAAATCAAAAAATAAAATAAATTAAAATTATATTTATAATTTTTTTGATTTTTAAATTTTGATTTATTTACATTTTATTCTGTTTTAGTAATTTTATAAATGTTATTTTAATTTGTTACTGAAGCGGCCTCTCTAACCAGAGCGCCATGGTGCCACCATTTGTTTGATACGATATACTACCTATTTAAACTTTCCTAACAATTTAAGATTTTTATTCTTATATTAAGAGATTAAGATTTTTTAATTAAATTATCTTAGTTTTAGTAATTTGGTCTTAAAATAATCTTATTTTGAGAACAAAATATTTGAGATGAATGTTCTTGATTTTAGAAGTTGGTTTTTTTTTCCAGTGTAGTTGCAAAGTGGTTTAAAAGCGGTTTGGAGGTATATCTTCGGATCTATTCAGTTGTAATGATAAAATTTGATATGCAGACAGTTGTATGCAAAATATGTATATTTCCGACACTGTACATTGTTGAACCTTGATCTTACCAAGCCTATCTGTGTCTCTTTCTATTTTATTTCCTTACAGCTACGCGGTTGGACTGGGCAATGTCTGGCGCTTTCCGTATCTAGCACAAAAGAATGGCGGAGGTGCCTTTCTGGTGCCGTACTTCATAATGCTCTGCATTCAGGGCATACCGATCTTCTATCTGGAACTGGCGATCGGCCAGAGGTTGCGTAAGGGTGCCATCGGAGTGTGGAGTCAAGTGTCGCCGTATTTGGGGGGCATTGGCATCTCATCGGCTGTGGTCAGTTTCATTGTGGCATTGTATTACAATACGATCATTGCATGGTGCCTGATCTATTTGCTGCACAGCTTTGAGTCGCCGCTGCCGTGGGCAGATTGTCCGACGCGTCTCTACAAGAACTATACCTACGATCATGAGCCGGAGTGTGTGGCATCATCGCCCACACAATTCTATTGGTATCGAACAACGTTGCAATGTTCGGAGAGCGTTGATATGCCGGAGAGTTTCAATTATCATATGGCAATTGCTTTGATTGTCTCCTGGTTTCTTGTCTACATCTGCATGGTACAGGGTATCACATCGTCGGGCAAAATCGTCTATATGACTGCGATCTTTCCGTATGTTGTACTCATCATATTCTTCTTTCGTGGCATTACACTTAAAGGTGCCGCCGATGGTGTTGCACATTTATTTACGCCACGCTGGGAGACGCTTCTCGATCCCGTTGTTTGGCTGGAGGCGGGCACACAGATCTTCTTCTCATTGGGACTGGCATTTGGTGGCTTAATCGCATTCAGCTCTTATAATCCAGCCAACAACAATTGCTATCGGGATGCCATTCTCGTCTCGTTGACCAATTGTGGCACCTCCATGTTCGCTGGTGTCGTTGTCTTTGCCGTGATTGGTTTCAAGGCAACCGCGACCTTTGACCGCTGCACGGAGGAACGAGCCGGACTTGTCGCCCAGAATCATACACAAAATCTGCCCATTTGCGATCTCCAACAGGAATTGGCCAATGTAAGTAATATTCTAATTATTTTAGGAAACATATATTGATTTTTGAAAGAGTGATAAAATTATAGATAAATAAATAACTAACAGTAACGGTTGTCGGCTATGTTTTGGTTAAACAAAAAATTTAAAACTATTACTCTAATAATAAAAAGTGTTCTAAAATCCAGATTTTTTTCTCAGAGCTAAGATTTTTGTCCTTAAAAATTCGTGGAGAGCATACAATTCTTAAGCTAAAAGAACACATCTTGATTTTAAGAACATTTTAAATAAGAATATTTATTTTTAATGATTTTTCATTTCTTGTAGAGCGCCTCGGGCACTGGACTTGCTTTTATTATTTTTACGGAGGCGATCAATCAGTTTCCGGGTGCACAACTCTGGGCCGTGCTCTTTTTCCTCATGCTCTTCACGTTGGGCATCGATTCGCAGTTTGGGACACTGGAGGGCGTGGTTACATCCCTGGTGGACATGAAACTCTTTCCCAATCTGCCCAAGGAATGGATCGTTGGCGTCAGTCACATCTTTCTTTTTTTTTTTGTGAAATCCCTGTAACACTTTGTTGCTTTTACAGGCTCTTTGCCTCTCCTGTTGCCTGATTTCGATGTGCTTTGCCAACGGTGCAGGCAGTTACATTTTCCAGCTGATGGACAGCTTTGCCGGAAATTTTCCGCTTCTGATTATCGCACTCTTCGAATGCCTCTCGATCAGCTATATTTATGGGGTGCGACGTTTCTCGGATGACATTGAGATGATGACGGGCTCGAGGCCGGGTTTCTATTGGATGTTCTGCTGGAAGTATTTGTCGCCCTGCGCCATGGTCACCATCCTGTTGGCCTCCTTCTATCAACTGGTGACTGAGGGCAGCAGCTATCCCGCTTGGATTGCCGCCAAGGGAGCAACCGATTCCATGGAGTGGCCCCATTGGTGCATTGTCGTTGCCTTTGTCCTGATACTTTCCTCGATTCTGTGGATTCCCCTCGTTGCTTTATTGCGGTAAGTTTTTCAACTTGTACCGACAATCGAAATGTTAAGAAATGATTTTATTGTAACAGAGACTATACTTTCTTATACAAAAAATATTAAATAAATTTGATTTCTTGCCTTGCACAGGAATTTTAAAATTTTTATTTAAGTTTTTATTAAATTATTAAATAATATATAAAATTCAAATAAAAAAAAAATCATAATACAATCATTTTTCGTTCAGTTTTTATTTATGTAAAATATTGTCTAAGCTATGTTGTGTAAAAATTTCAGCCTCCTAGGTCTTATGGTTTGCGCTGTGCAATGATCAGTGAATGAATAGATGAATCAGGACAAAGAAATTTACATATATTGATATATTTCGTATTTTTTTTTTTTTGATAATTTTGGTATATTTTATTTTTTGAATTATTTTTAGTAAATAAATTTAAAAATACCTTTTATATTAAATTTGTTTAATAATAAATAATATAGTAGTCATCTATGCTATAATCTATGTGATTTTAAAATTAACCAAGTCATATATCTTACTTAACCGTTTTATTTATTACCGGTTCAACTTAAAAAATTTGTTTGTTATAATTTTTAATGCAAGACCTTAAAAACAGTTTCAAGGCAATTCACATCGTTATACAAGGTCAGATTATTCATAGATCTTTTTCCAACTCTCACAGCCTTTGCGGCATCAAGGTGGTGGAGGATTCGGATCCCGCCTGGTTCCCCGAGGCGGAGCTGAAAGAGGTGCACGGAATTGTGCCACACGAGCCCACAGAGCTGGAGCGCAGCGTTTTCTGCTTCAACATGGATGGAACGGAGGGCATGTGTTGTCCCAAGTACGGTCTGCCCGAGAAATCGCTCGAGGAGGAGGAGGAATAAACGAAAATGTTTAGAAATAGACAAAGACAATAAAAAGCGAAACACAAAAATGCAGACAAAAGTCAAATGCAACTAACTGTAAATACGGACAATAACTAAAGCGAAAAAGCAAAACAAAAAAAAAACGAAAAATAAAAATCGAGAAAACGAAATGAAAAACTCGCTCACCGATGAAAAGCAGTGTCGGTAACGCAATTTAATACCCTAACTATTGTATGCAATATGTTTCCAAAGACTGCTCGAAAAACAAACAACAACAATAACAACTAAAAGAAGTTAATTATAATAGTGAAAAAAGTAAACAAAAGAAATTGAAAACAGAAAACTGAAACAGGAACTGGCAGAAAACAAATGGTAAACTCAGCGCCAAGTGCGCGGTTTCAACAACAACAGCAACAATAACAATTACAACAACAACAATTACAAAAAATCTAGAAAATATTTCCGCATAACTTCATTAGTATGTTCAATATACACTATGATAATTATGGCATAAAAAAACAACGTGAAAATACAACAAAAATTAGTAAGAAAAATAATAACAAAAGTCAGTTTGTTATTGTTATTGTTTTTGTCTGTGAAATGCATTCCATATAGCATATTACGGTATATCTAGGCTTTTTTTTTTTTGGTTATGGTGTAACCCACATACGTATACATATCCGATTTCGTATACCCGTCGTATGCCATATTTGAATCTGATTTCTATACAACAACCCAAAAGCGAAACGAAACGAAAAGAAAAGAAAGCAAAGTTTGAAGAAAGAATGGAACAGCTGAATATTAAATACTCTTGCAGATTATTTCTTAAACTTTATATTTATCGAACCTGTCCCAGAAAATTTCAGAAAACATGCAAGATATTAGCGATATTTTCTTTGACAGAATCGAATAGATGCATTTGTCCAAAGTCTTATTTAAATATCCTCAAATCGGATGAACAATTATTATATATTTTTAAAAGAATCGTTCTCCTCCGCAAGATTATCGCAATAAGCTGCAAAAGATTGCTGACTATATCTAATATAATTATATATATAACTATTTACTAGAAAGTTATATATCTATAAAGGTAACTTGTATCTGTATTATTATTATTATATATAATAGTCATATATTGTATTGTACTATTGTATGTTGATGCATCTTTAAGCATTTAATGTTGTTTAAGTTTTTTAAACGGTTTGTGTTTTTGTATTGATTAAGCAATGAAATTACCTATACCATATCATATTCGGTTTAGTTATAACATGATCTATCTTACGACAGAGCACCACCTACAAAATGAATAATCCATCTCGTTAATATGATATTTATAACATTCTCAGCTTTCTGTGTTAATGTTGGCAATAGTTATTTGATAAGAAAATTGAAACCAAAATCATATCGCATTCTAAAAAATTACTATTAATTCTAGCTCGACTAGCAGATATCCTGTACCAGGCGCTTCAAATATATTAAATAGTTTGTTGTCAATCGCGGAATTCTCCTATGTTTAATGCAAGAATCAACTAGCTTAAAATCTGATCGCAATCTGATTTGAGTCGAGTATGTCTGTTAAAGCCTGTTGCTTGGATACAGGGTATACAATATATTCAAATGTTCTAGTTGTTTTACTCAATTTTCTTTGTTATAACGAAAATAATTGTTAATGCTAATAAGAAAAGCTCTTTGATTTCCATAAAACTTATGATCTGAACGTTGACTAAAACAAATTACAATAATAACATTAAGAAGAAGAACAGGAGTAAGAGAAAGAAGAAGAAGCGAAAGAGACTAGTTAGAGCCTAAAGTGATAAGAGCCAATGTAGTTTATATCCAGGAGTTTCGATCAGTTTTAAAACACACAACTAATTACGAGTATGTGAGAGAAATATCAATCTATAGAATACTCGTATATTTCGAGCTGTATACTCGTATTTTAAAATGCCTAACAAAACGAAACCGTTCATCTCTAGCCGAAATCGAAATTGATTTATCGATTTATCGAATGTACTACGAATGCTAACATATACATAAATCGGGAGTGCCGATAATAATTATAATTGATAAGATACAAAAATATCATCGCATATTCCAGAAAACTATTAAAAAAAGAGATTATTCTATTATATTATATTAACTTATATATACATACATACATATATATATATACATATATTATATTAAATTATATTACATTTATGTGTGTTAAATGTGCAAAACAATTAAGAATCAATCGATTTATTTACTGTATATTTATACATATACAAAATACATCTATCCATATAGATAAAGTATATATTATATAGTATATACATGCATACTCGCACATATTTAACTGTATTAAGTGTTATCGATGTTGACAATAATGAATATATGAATGCGGTTTTAAAGCCATATACAAAGAAAAACTCTATCCCCATATTCCAAAACCGAATTGAACGCAACCCACAGTTCGCTAAAAAGCTCCACTTATACAATTATTAAATCGGATCTGAAGAAATACGAATTCAAATAAAAAAAAAATAATAAATCAATGAAGAAAAAGAAAACGAATGAACTAAGTGTCTAGCTAAAGGCGATATCATCTTGAACGAGCATTAAACATATGCCTAAAATGTACTAATTTATACTTAATACTGAATGATATACAATAGTTTTAAAACTTATATTGGCATTATTTTTTGCATAAGCATTTTTATATATTTTATATTTTATATATAATATATTTTCAGATATTCATTTGCAGCATTGTTATTTCTTATTGTAATTTTCAAAATTTCTGCATAAATTCTTTTTATTACTTTTGTCATTAAACTTGTTGGTCTTAATATGTATTGTATAAGAAGTTTGACTTGTAAAGTCGCTAGGTCAAATGTTTGACCAACCTTAAGCTTTTAAAATTTTGTCAAAAGTGAACCGATATTTAAGAATATCATTTTGATCATAGCTAAGACTTTAAATTCATTCTGCATTAACATTTAATTAATATCGTTTATAAAATTTTTCTCTCTGGATCTTGGTTACGATTTTAATGAATTCTTTGGAATTATGACAATTGAACATTTTAAATCCCAAGTTTTCACTTTTAGTCGACTCTTTACATTTTATTATTAACATAAAACAACACTTTAAATTTGATTCTCAGACGTTTCATTTTATTTGTAATAAATCATGCCAAATTGGAAAAAAAAATAGCGTTAATAATTTTATTGAATTACCCAACAACTATTTGATTTTGCATTTTATTTTTATCATTAACAATATTACTAGTTTATTATTAAAAAAAGTGCAAGAAATTGTACTGATCATCAGCAATAGATAAGTTGTATCTAAACTACAATCTATGTTAATGTTACAAATACGTATATGTATATAAATTTAACTTCAATAAAATTACGACT
Source organism: Drosophila innubila (assembly GCF_004354385.1). Classification (NCBI taxonomy): domain Eukaryota; kingdom Metazoa; phylum Arthropoda; class Insecta; order Diptera; family Drosophilidae; genus Drosophila; species Drosophila innubila. The sequence goes on from NC_047626.1 coordinate 21,527,555, forward strand.
ATGTTGCAAATTTGCTAGGGATGAACCATTACAATAATTTACCTAATGACAATAAAGAAATTGTGCAAAAAGTTCAACAAAACTCGGTGTTTAATACTTTAGCAAATTATTTCAGTATTAAAAGAAGAGAACCAAACGGTTACGGTTTATTAACAATATTAGAAAAAAGGTTATTGTTATTATTATATTATTTTTGAATATAAAGCAAAATGATGCATACTGAAAATAGAAATAATTTTTGAAAAAATATAACGATACCGTATCCGTATCCGTATAAACGTTTTGGTTTTTGGCTCCTATACTTAAAAATGAAACGGTTAGTTTCGCTTAACAGTTTGGGTAAATTTCTCAGATTAAAATTACGTGCAAATTCGAAAAAAATTCACTTTCTTTCTGTAGTGGAAAGAGACTATAAAAGGTGTTTTAATTTTAATGTTAAATTATATTTATTCTGTTTAAAGATTGATCTAAATTCATTTGAGTTTATGAGAACAACAGGATAATTGGTACATAACCTAACTAAGTCAAAGCTTTGAAAGCTTTTGAGCTTTAGCTGTTAACAAAGGAATTGTGAGCTTTTAATGCTGGAACTAGAAGTGAGTCTGCTTCTGTTTGTGGTTCAATTTGCCGGTATTCTATTTGCAACACAGCATGACACGGCGGTTGTGCATGCCTAACGGTAAGTAATAACGCCACTGACTTGTCCAGCTATGGGCGCCTTTGCACCTGAAACTTGCCCCTGCCTTTGCCCCTGCCCCAAGTTGTCCCTGGCCTTGCGCTTGGCAACGAAGCGCAACAAGCGGAAATCAAGTTGGCCAAGTGACCAGCTGGGATGGGGAACTACGAGTACAAGATGCAAGATGGGGATGAGGAAAAGGGGGAAGGATGGGGCAGTCAGGCGGATGGATACCATAGGATAGTCTGTGGGTTGGCTAGGCTGATAAAGTCGTCTTTGGCCGCAGATTGCGCATCAAATTAGCGGAAAATTACAAGTTGCAACAAGTTGCAAGCTTAGCCATTTGCCGTTTCGCTAACTTGGCCAGCAGGCGAGCATAAGTACATATTTTTTTTATTTATCGCTTTTTTTTTATTGTTTTTGTGGCTCTCTGTTGATTGCACACATAAATTTGAAATGTTTTGCATAAATGTAAAATGTAAATTTCGAATGTAAACGTAAAAGTAAATGTTAATGCGAGTGTGAATGTAAATGTAAATTAAGAATTCAGCCAGGCCAACAAAATTTAAAACAAATCCAAAAAATGCATCAAAAAACAATTGACGAAATTTGTTGTCGGTTGTCAATTATTATTATGTTGTTGTTGTTGTTGTTGCCGCGACACCTGCACACAAATAGTTGGCATAGTTTCTGTGGCAGCTTCAACAACAGCAACAACAACCGACAACTCCAATCGATCGATAACAGACATGTTAAATGGTAAGCCAACATCAGCAGCGACGCTAGCTGCGACGTTGACTGCAGCAGCGGCAGAGCCAGCGACAGCGTTTGTAAATGCACCGTGGGCAATAAATGCCATTTGATGAGATTTTAATTACTTCAAAGCTAAATATACTTTCGATATATTTAAGTTATCGATAGCAAATACTTATGTATACAAACATTGCAAAGTAGATTTGTATTAAGTATTAATTATAGGTTAGTACAGAATTGATTGTTCAATAACATATAATTAGATAGCATGGGCTATCCCTACTAATCTATCGATAAGCTCAACACAATACACAATTCGATATGTCAAGTAGAGTTTTACAGCTAGTTATACGTATGTTGTTCCACTGTGCGACAACTAGTCAACCTTAGATAAACGAACCTAGACGAACCTCAGGCCAACAACAACAGCAACAACAATGCAGAAATATGTAAAGAGCAAGCTAAAGACACCGAGAGGGAGAGAGAAAGTGAGAGAGAGAGATAGAAAATCCATTGAGCCATGCCCAGGTGTACACGTGTGTGTGTGTGTGTGTGTGTAGAATGAGGCAGGCAAAATAAATGAAATAGCTGAGACGAATGCCGCAAAAGTCGACGTTTAAAGTATGTGGCCGACAGTGGTATGCACAGTGGTATGAAAGAGCGCTTAAATTGCAGGTAACTGGTTCTATTGAGTTGTTGCACTTGTTGCAACAAAATGATTGCCACATGTAAGCGAATTTCCAAATAGGTGTATTGTGCTTCGAAATGTTTATTTTACTAGCAATGTAAAGAAAGGAATTTTATCGTTGATCGAAATAAATGACAAATAGAGGAAGGCAATTATGTTTTAATTTAACAGATGAGTTAGGTTTAAAGACTTTTTTCACGAATTCAAGACATTTTTGGAAATATAAATTATTTTTAATAAAATTAAATTTGAATAAATTTAGATTTGAATTAAATGGCATTATAAAAAAGTAGAAATAAGAAAAATGTAAATAAGGTTAAGCTTTAATGCAACCAAAAATATATTTCATTTTAGCATAGTATGTCTTAAGCTTTACAGTTGAGTTTTTAGCCGGTAATATCGACAAGATTAAAAAAAAAAAACATTTAAAAACATATATAATGAAAATA